>NC_090804.1:46473110-46796443 GCF_036512215.1 Solanum lycopersicum | reverse complement strand
GAGAAGCCCATAACTGTAGGTATTCTATTCATCTAGGCGCCAATAAGATGTACGGTGATCTGTTGGATATCTTTTGGTGGAATGGTATGAAAAGGGATATAGTGGATTTTGTGGGCACGTGCACTAATTTCCATTAAGAGAATGTAGTAGATCATACACAACGGGTATGACAGAAGAGAGAAATATCATACTTTGAAGTGGGAAATGACCAACATCGACTTCATTACAGGTTTACCTCCTACTCGAAAACAACATTACTCAATTTAAGTAATAGTTGATTGAGCTACTAAGTCTACTAACTTTTTGGCTGTTTAGACTAAAGACTCACTGGAAGAATACGCCTAGCATTAAATAAATAAGAAAGACAGGTTGAATTCAGTCCCTTTCTCTATTATCTCATATATAGGTCTTCAGTTTACCTCTCATTTTAGGAAATCATTTTCGAAAGGTCTTGGTACTCAGGTTAACATTAGCACAACATTTCATACGCACATGATGGTCAAGCAGAGCGTACGATTCAGACCTTAGAGAAATGTTGAGATCTTGGTGATCTATTTCAAGGGAAGGATGGATGATAGCCTTCCTCGTATAAAGTTTGCCAAAAATAAAAGCTACCATTCCAGTATTCAGATGGCCTCACATGATGCATTGTATGGGCGTAGATGCAAATCTCCAGTTGGTTTGTTTGAAGTAGGTGAAGTAAACTTGATAGGAACAGTTTTGGTTCATTATGTCATGGAAAAAGTTCATATCGTTCCAGATAGACTTAAGATAGCCAAGAGTCGACAGAAATACTATGCAGATCTAAGGAAAAAGGACTTGGAGTTCCAAATTGATGATTGAGTTTTTCTGAAAGTGTCACATATGAAGGGGGTGATGAGATTTGGAAAGAAAAGGAAGCTTAGTCCTAGATGTAGGTCCTTATAAGATCTTGAAAAGATCTGGTAAAATGTCTTATTAGTTAGAGCTACCAACAGAATTAGAAGCATTGCATCCGGTTATTAACATTAAGTTGTTGAAAAGTATATGAGTGATCCAACATCCATTATACCTTTGATAAACATGGTTGTGAAAGAAAGACTCACTTATGAAGAGGTACTAGCTCAAATTCTTCATTGTCAGGTTTAGGTAAGGTTTTTTTGAAAGATTCAGTCTGTAGAAGGAGCTACTTGGGAAGAAGAAGAAGCCATGAAGGCAAAGTATCCTCATCTCTTTTCTTCCTATTTCATAACAGCTTGAGGTAATAGTTCCTCACTAGTCTTTCAGTTACTCTTGCGTATCCTCAGTCTTAATATCATGTTTCTTCAGTTCATACTTGCATTTAGAATAAGTTTGTATGTATTTGGAACTTAGTTCAGTCAGAAATCAGTTTCTAGTAATTAATGGTGGGCTCTTTCCCTCCCTACCTGCTGGTTTATACATCCTTAGCAGACGAATGATTCCAATGGAGATAAGGTAACACCCTGTATGTTACAACTGCCAAAATACGAATTTCAAAAGTTTTAGGTGCCATTGACGGACACCACTAACGCACCGTAGAGTGATCCATGGTCTGTCTTGGGGTCCCGTGCTTCACCACTTGCAACCCTTAAAAGAAAATCCCAAAAAATCATCCAAGGGTCGACCCACAGTCGGACCCACAGACATTAGGTCAGGCCACAAGTTATTGTCCTAGTTCGCTGGATTGAGGCTCCTTAATCTACTCTCTTTAGCCAAAAGATGACCGACCAGAATGGGCCGTCATTCCATACATTGTCCGCCAGTATATTTAACAACTTTTAAGTCAGGGGTCGTTAGGAGTTTTCCTTATGTGTTACGTACTTTTAGTCAATTTCAGTCTATAAAATGATAGAACCTAACCTAATAAATTATTCACTAAAATCAAGCAAAAAATAGATTAAAAATTTAAGGGAAAGTCAAGCATCCATAGTTCAACAACGCAACACATTCTCGTTAGTTCCAATCCTGAAATTAATATATTTCTCCGTGAAATGCATCACCATGTATGTGGGATTTCATTAGTGGGTTCCTTTCACCCATAAAGTCACAAGAATTTAATCAGATTTTTTATTCCCTTCATATTATCTAGACCTAGGGTTTCAAGAATTTCAATAGATTATTATGAATTAGCTATTTTAATGTTCCTAATTAGATTATCATGATTTTAGTAATGTTTAATTAGATTTATACACAAACCCATAAATCTAGTTATGTAGTTTTTTGGTTCATGAATTACACATTCTGTGTCAGTTATTTCAAATATACATACCTCATATTCGAATGTTTCATTATTATTACACTAATGTTGCATTTTTAGTTGGCATGTTAGTAATTTGAGGATTCCAACATTATAGAAATTCCGTCATAATTATTTACTACATAATCAATTGGGAGTAGGCTTAATACCAAGTGGACTGGGGTCAAGCCACCCTCAAATCCAAAAACTACGTGCCCCCATAGGATATAAGTCCCTTCTATAGGCATTAGTTTAGTGATCACGCCAGTCATGCCTCTGTACCTCAGATAAGGTATATTGGGTCCTCTCAATAGGGTGCATACATCAGACTCCATATTTATCTCACGTTATTTTATGTTGATTATTAGTAGCTCCCCTGTCAAATTCAATTGCATTCACCAGGTTATTAGTTATCGTTCAGTCCTCAGTTTCGTCATGTTAAAAACTTGGTCATTTTGTTCAGTTAGTTCAAGTTCAGTACTTCTCAGTATTGTATAATTCTTATCTTATACCATTTATTCAGTTATGCATACTGTTAAACTTTACTCTATCTTGACTGCTCAATACCTTTCAAGTACTGATACATAGTCTGCGCTACATCTTCTTGTGATGTATATTACAGTCCTTAACACTGAGATCAGGCATAGATCGGTTCTTGATTTCAAGTTAAACAACATTAGTTTTGAGTCCTCATTCTTCGAGAACAATTGACGTGACTATTTTTTTTCCATTCAATCCTTAGTTTCAACTTTTGCTATATCTAGTTGGATCACGTCCCAACATATCTAGTCAATTAGCGGTTTTATTTAAGAAATAGTTAGAGTTTTAGCTTTGAAGTTTAATATTTCAGCTATTATTACTCTCACAGATTATTTATTTACATATAAATGGTTATTCCTCATAATTCAATTTTATGCTATGTTTCTAGCTTACACATAATATATCTATTTCAATGAATATGTATGTATGGCTATGATATGCTAGAAGGATTATCTTGGGGTCACTCGTGATCCTAGATCTGGTGTCCGTGCCCTAAGGGTAGCTTCGGGGCGTTACACTAAAATAGGATATATTGGGTTCTTCCACCTTCTAATTTGATGTATCGGGTTAGTACACCATCAAATGGGACTTATAGAGTTTATCCATACTCAAATAGGATATATTGAGTTAGTGCACCCTCAATTGGAACACATTTGGTTTATCCACCCTCAAATAGGATACTTTAGGTCCTTCAACCTTAAACTAGAATGCATTGGGCTCATTCACCGTATAATTGGATATATCAGGTTTGTCCGCTTAAAATAAGACGTTTTGGTAAGTGTTCCCTCTAATAAGACATTATAATCTGATTTTTCTAATGTGAAATTTCCCAATGCTTTAGTTATTTATTTATATTTAAAATATACACATGCACTATATGTAAACTTTTAAATTTCTTTAAATATTTTTCGTCTCGCATGAGACATCTCGCAATGTCGTAATTACTTATTTTATACATGTCAGCACTACATACTATCTTTTAAGTTTCTTGAAAAGATTTTTTTTCCCAAATGAGACATCTTGCAATGTATTACTTATTTATTTTATCTCTTCCTTAAGGACTATGTATGAGTATAAATTATCATCCTAATAAGGCCAACTTATTAGCTAATGCTCCTAGTAGACTATCTATGGGTAGCATAACACGTGTTGAGGAAGAAAGAAATGAACTAGGAAAAGATGTTCACAGTCTTGTTCAATTGGGAGTTCACATTATGATCATATCCGATTGTGGTGTAACAATTCAAAATGGGTTAGAATCTTCATTTGTGGAAAAAACTAAGAAAAATCAGTACACTGATCTAATATTGCTTCAACTAAAGGGTGCCATTCATTATCACATAATTGAGGTTTTCTTATAAGGGTCAGATGGCGTGCTTTACTATTAGGGTCAATTACACATTTCTAAGATGGGTGAGTTGGGACAGTAGATTCTTGTAGAAGCACATAACTTTAGGCATTCTATACATCCAGGTGCCACTAAGATGTACTATCTATGGGAATTCTTTCGGTGAAATGTTACGAAAAGGGATATAACGGATTTTGTTGATAAGTGCCCTAATAACTAGTAAGTGAAGGTAGTACATCATAAACAAGCACGAATAACTCAACAGAGAAACATCCCTACTTGGAAGTGAGAAATGATCGACTTCATTACAGGTTGGCCTCATACTCCTAGAAAACATGACTCCATTTGGGTAATAGTTGAAAGATTTACTACATCTATGCAATTTTGGGTCGTTAAGACTATTGACTTGGTGAAAGACTTAGCAAATAATTACATTAATAAGATAGTCAGGTTCCATGGATTTCCTCTATCTTTCTTCTCAGATTGAGGTACTTAGTGTATATCTCATTTCACAAAGTCATTTCAGAAAGGTCTTGGTCCTTAGGTTAATCTTAGCACGAAAGTCTACGCCAAGCATTTCATTGATGAGATAGTAAGGCTACATGGAGTTCCTCTATCTATCATCTCAGATAGAGGTACTTAGTTTACTTTTCATTTAAAGTCATTTAAAAAAGGTCATGGTACTAAGGTTAATCTTAGCACAAACATTATATCAACAGACGGATAGTCAGAAAGAGCTTACAATTCAAACCTTAGAAGAAATGTTGAGAGCTTAAACGTATTTAGCAATCCCACAAATCACGCAAAATAGATTCCACAAATCACGCAAAACATATTGATATTGTAACAACCCATTTGATAGTTTTAAATATGACAACTTTAAATTTCATAAGTTTCTTTCTAATAAATTTTAAATTTGTATTTTGGACTATTCATAATTATAATTATAAAATTAGTAGGGTAGTTTTAAAAATTAATTTAATTTGTGGGTAAAGAAGGTAACACTAAAATTATTAGTGGGTCTCTTTCACCAATTAAATAATTTTTTAAGGCATACAGTTAGGGCAATAAGTTATCTGAGTGAAGAAAAAAGAAGTGTTGCACGGCTGTAGAGAAATACGCAACGAGGGTGACAACATCAGGTGAAATCGTCCTCCATTCTATCTAGTAATAATAATTGTATTAAATTCTTTTTAGTTTTAAAGGTTATAGGCGTTAGGCATAATCTGCTAGTTGAAATTTTTTGGATAAGAAAGTGAGGAAGAATATGGGATTAATAATGAAGTGTATTTATTATATATATCATATTATATATATGTGAGCAGTTTCCCTCCACATTACAATTGATATTGTTGATTTACAAGTATCGCCACTAGCAGTGGCTTCAACTTTGATCATTCATTATTATTATATTTATTATTATATCATTAATATTAGAGTGCATGTCGACCTTGGAGATGAATTTAATTTAGAGATTAAATGGAATTTTTGCTGAAACTAAGGAAATTATTAATTTGAGACAGTGGTTAAGGATATTAAGAATTGGAATATAAGGGGGTGGGTATATTGTTGAAGTGTTCCCTGCCACTGGTTCCCTAACCAGTGGCTTTAACTTTTAAAAATTGCAATGGTTTTATTATATTATTAACTATATATTGATATATTGAGATAGATAATTAAATATTAGGTATATTAAATTAGTCAAATTTTATTTAAGTTATGCAAACTGGAGAAATTAAGACTCACCCTTACGTTTAAACTTTAGGAAATTAATTATAGAATTAGGTGAGTTCTTGGGTTTAACCTAGAATCATAGAATATATGAGTTCTTAAAAAACCGTTAACTTACATAATATGCACATATATTAGATAGATCGGAAAGGTTCGGAGGCATTTAGTAAAGGAAAAATATTGGCGAAGTATCTTGCTTGATTGCAATTCTTCGGTGGAGGTAGGTTATGGTTTATGCTATTTGATAGTAAACTCTTAATAGTGATTGATATGCATTGAATGATATTGTGAAGTTTTCTATGTACTTGATTGTGTGATTGTGTGGCTTGGTAGTGTGTTTTGTAATTGGTCAGAAATCCCGAGACCATGGAATGTATAATCTTAAACCATCTCTATCAAAGTAATGATTTGAATAAAGAAGGCTCGATGAAATATTATTAACGAATGAAAAAGTGGTGATATTAAATAATAAATTAATGGTATTATTCGATCGGAGTGTCACGTTCCGATACGGTATTTTTAGATCGGAGTGTCACGTTCCGACACAATATTCTTGGATTGGAGTGTCACGTTCCAACACAATAATATTAAAGGAAAAACAAGTGGAATTAATGAAAGATACTCAATCTAAAATAACTGAACTCCCAAAATGGTTTTGTTTGGAGGCATGAGTCCTCATGTGTGATCTTGATATCGGTGACTTAATACGTGCTTACTTTATTGTTATTGACACTTTTTCATGTTGTTTGTTGCTTATAACATTGTAAGTGCTATAGTTGAGTTCATACTATTATTCTTGGATACTGTATCTTAATAGTGATTTATTGATTTGGCAATAATCAAAGCATATTCTAGAAGACCCATCCTTCTTCTTCACAAACAATACCAGAAACACCCATAGAGAAATACTAGGTCTAATAAAGCGTTTATCTAGTAAGTCTTTTGGTTGGGCCTTCAACTCTATCTATTCATCCGATGCCATCCAATAAGGAGAAATCCAAATGGGGTTTTTATCTGGCAACAAGTCAATACCTAAATCAATTTCCCATTTTGAAGGGATTTTGGGAAGATTATTAGGAAAGACCTCCGAAAATTCCTTGACTATGGGGACCGATTCAGTGGGAGGAACTTAGGAGTCTAATTTTGACTCTCACAATGTAGTATAATCACCCTTTAGAAATCATTTTACAAGATTTTGGACAAAAAATAATACAACCTCTAGGAATAGAATTATTCCCCTTCCACTCTAAGACAGGTTGATTTGCGAAATTGAAATTGACAATTCTTGTTCTACAATCAACTAAAGAAAAACAATCATGAAGCTAATGCATTCACAAAATGACATCAAACTTCACCATATCAAGTTTTACTATATCAACATGAGTAACTCTATTGGTCAATATTATAGGACAATTTCTATATACCACATTTACAACAATCAAATCACCTTAGGACATCAGGAAAAATATCAAACGTACTAGTTATGAAGGGAGTACAAAACATAATGTATCACCAGGGTTATGTAAAGCTACAACATAAAAAGAGATGACTTGTAACATACTGGTCACCAGATCGGGAGAACTCTCTCGTTCATCCCTAGAGCAGAGAGCACAAAAGCGATTCTTTTTTGTAGTATCAACATTTGAACCACTTTTTTGTACACTCCCTTTGTTTCCCCCTTCAAATTTTGTCCATTTAGAACCTTGTCCAAACTTTTACCACATCAAGAACAATTTCCCGTTCAAACTAAGCACTCACCCACATGATCGTTATCACACTTGGTACAAGTAGGCTTTTCACTAGGTGGGTTTCTACTATTTCCATTTTAGGACTTAGGATTAAGCACACTTTAATCACAAGCTTTTAGAAAGTTTGAAGGAACATGATTAGAAAACTTCTTCTTGAACTTCGACTTGTCTTGAATATAATGCCTACCTGAAGAAGAACCATTTTCATATAACGTTGTCTCATGGACTCCCTATTGTTCCTCCTTAACCTAGTTTCTTCCACTTGTTGAGCACAAACCATGAGACAACAGATATGCATATTATCATGAAGCATATCCGAACGAAATTTTTCCACAAAGTCATTGGAAACCTCCATAAGAAAATTACTCATCTCATCCCTTGGGTTTGAAACCAAGAATGGAGCATACTTGGACAACTTAGTAAACTTCAAAGAGTAGTAAAGTAGACTCGCACCTCCTTGACGAAGTTTGATGAATTCTTCAACCTAAGATTCCCTCATCTCTCAGGGAAAGAAACTATCAAGGAAAGCCATATTGAAGATCCCCCAAGTCAATAGCCCACCCCTTAGTGCTATATTATTCATTCATTGCACGTACAAAGTTTGGGCCACATCATGAGTTGATAGGACACCAACTCGGCCTTTTCAATTGAGGTAACACCTATAGCATAACAAATATTATATACCTCGTTGATAAAATCTTGTGGGTCCTAATCCGACATCTACATGAAGAACCTAGGTGGATTCATTTTAGTAAAATTTTTCAAAGGTGAAGCCATAGTGTTAGCATTTTAAGGCACCTGAAGTCCAATCTCCAATTGGCTTAGGTCGTCATGACTTTGACTTGTGAAGTGATGGCATTATCTTGAGAGGTCATGACTTGGGTTTAAGTGAGAAAGGCTTCACTTATCTCTACATCGGTGAACAACCAAAACTTGATCATCCATAGCAACTTCTTCAAGTGGATGGACTTAATTTTCTTGTAGAGGATGTTGGTTGTCATGAGCCCCCGCAATAGAAATCCCTTCCTCTGCCCTTCGTGTCGCTAGCCTTCAAGTATTGATACCTATAACAACAATAAAAGGTATAGGTGAAAACACACAAAGTACGACTCTAGAGGCACAACAAAGGAGTACAAGAAGATGAGAGTTTCAGAAGCATTACATAGTCTCTCATTCATATGTGTGGCGCGCTTCACAATTAAGAATAAAAATCTACATAGACATTGTTTAATGATACATGTATCCTAAAGATATTCAACCTTAAGCTATGATACCAAGCTTTTTATATCCGAGGAGCACCTCCTAGAACTAACAACTGTCATTGTCCTTGAAGAGGACTAAGACTAACCTCGTAGTAGTCGTCATTACATTTCATAGGTTAAATAAGCAGAAAATGTAAAACTTTTTAAATTCTTATACATTGAGGTTTACAAAGACCTCTCTCATACACATAGTAAATACATAGGGGGTTTATATCGACTCCTCTTATAGGAAGCACTACATAGTCTTATACTTTACTTCACATAGATAATATAACAACGTAGATTCATATGAATGTCTACAATATGTCTTGTATTAAACAATCTAAAACAATTACAACATTGGGAGTATATAAAGATCCTCATATAGGAAATACAACAAACATCTCCAAATGAAATGGAAATAAACTAGAAGCCTTATAATTAGAACAACATCAATAGCTTGATAATGGCATTGTCATCGGAAGGTGAGCACCTATCGAACACTACGGAAGTATCCATGTAGTCTTCAAAGGCGTTCTATGAAATTAGCCGCCGTATCTTACATTTGCAGTAAATATAAAAGATAGGTTAGTACACACTTCTACTAAATATGAGTTTATGCACATAAAACAATTGAAATCATTCTAAAGAGGACATTTGTTCAAAACCATGCTAAAGTACTTTCGAAAAGCCTACTAACAATCATGAACCCATAGATGCAAATAATTTCATAACCCATAAATAAAACCAATGTACAACATAAGACCAATCTCAACAAGTAATATTCAACTAAACATATATAGAGTTCATAACTCCATAACATAAGCAAGACCATTACTCATAACCCACCCTTTAGCCTATAAATGCAATTACCAAGAAAATCTCCATAACCTTACTTCATCAAGTAAACCAAGCAAAGGATAACAAGTAATGTCTTACTCTACATAACATAACATCAACAGTAGTCATCATCATCTTTAGCAATATAGACTAATAGCATGTTCATAAACGAATTAAAAATCATATAGGATCATTAAAATATGAAATCAACATATGCATGTCATTCACTTGATAAGATCATAAGAAACGAAGAAGAACCTTCTAATACTTCCCTTAAGTCTAACTAGTTCAATGTATAGGTAGAGTCCCATACCACTACCTAGAATAAGTCAAACCCCGTTAATTCATCCTATTTAGAGTTAACTTTATTATTTGATTTTTAATTTTGTGAAATCTTTATTTAACCGACATATACCACATGAACCAATGTGGAATCCGATGTCATAGAACCCTACACTGAAATTAGGTGAACTACTTGCCAAGGTAGTACCAAAACATGAAGATAGCATCCATGTTGATCCACTAGCTAGTATTACTATGGGGGAGACATAATTCAAGATCTAGGAGATGTAGCTGGATCCCTCTTTATTCCACATAAAATATATTCTCAAATCTAATGAATACAATAATGAAACTACCGTCCGTATGTGGGAAGGGACACTCTCACTACTAGTTCGCTCGGTGCTAAGCTATAGTCTCTTTTTGAAATGTCGTTCTTTAACGATCATACATTAGTTTAGGTCATATTAGAATAGCTCCTTGTATATTCATAGTAGTTAGCTCAATAAGAATTGCAGGAGGACATCCTTTCAATCCGCATATGTGAGATTAGCACAATTACATCATCATATCATAGTAAGGCACCTACATACTTATAAATAACCTTATATCATTACATCTTAAGCATAATATCACAACTAAATAATAAAATAAGTTATATTACATCATTATACCACACCTACCTTATCCAATTGATCAATATACTTCAATTAAACTTCATCACCAAGTACAAGACATAACAATTGAATTAAAGGTTTTGGATAACAAGGACTTACCCAATCTCCTTCAAATCCATCATCATGGTCTTACCATGAACCAACCAATTTAATCTAATAATAGGTGTAGTAACATAATTCAATTGTAATTAATACATTAACTAGGTTAATTACATCATCATTATCCCAATCAACTTAAGTGAATAAGGTAGGGTAAGGGCAAATAGGGTTCGTCATGATTCTTCAAGAAATAGATCCAATACAAACAACACATTATCTTATGAAGTCCATATATGAATAGAATAGATAGAAAAAAAAGTCTAGCAATCAATACATCCATCAATTCCCATCGATTTATAAGCAAGCTCCAAGATTTGGGAAATCTTTGTAAAGGACTTGATCTACATGAAATTTCATCAATTAAAATTAATTAATCAACAATATACACTTAATTAGTCATGGAAACACACAATTTGTCATCCATTTGAAGTTTGAAGAAAACCCACTAAAATAGGAAAATTCATTGGAATTGGGTGATTTAGAAAACAACTTTGAAAGAACCTCTTTGGGAAAGTAATACCAAGAGTGAAGAACCATACCTTATTGAATATTAATCCACTAAAATGAAGTGAAATACTTTATAAATTGGTCTTATTCTTCAGGCTTTCTTGCTTCTTCAATGGAGGATATACGGAGAGAGAAAGAAGAAAGAGATGAGAGCTTTTGGGTTTTGTTTTGGAATTTGATTTAGGTGAGTGTAAATTTAATTAAACTGACCCTTAGGCTATGCATAATCACCCCCTAAATTACCCATAATACACTCACTTAATTGGGTCTTTTGTGATGTCAAAGTGCATAAATTCAACGAATATGAGAAGCGGGTCCACGTCGTGGGGCTAATGTCACATTATATATTAGAAGTCTGGTTTGAGACAGTGAAACTCGTGGTGTGAAAAAATTTCAAGGCAAATTTTTCCTACCACATGTTTGCTGCACGTCGCGCAACAGCCCCCACAATCATGGCTGCGCTCAGGTTACTTTGGCAGCCTACTTGCCCAAGTTAGGGTCCTCCTCAAGGACCTTTCGGGTTGTCCTTGGGGATTAGTTACACTAATTTTAGACCCTATGTACTATGTTTTACATTTTATAGTCTTATTTTTAGTTTAAGACTTCATTTGACCCTCCTAATCCTTTACCAAACATAGGGAGGTCAACTAGTTCAATTTAGCTAGTTTTGGAGATGACATTGATGTTTCTTGATGCCTTGGCTCTAAAACATCATAAATGGTTTATAAAAATTAGTTTAGGCTTATAAAAATGTTTTAAAGTTTATTTCATTACGTGAGGCTCTAGCTTAGGTCATGTACTTTCGGAGTGTTGCAATTTTTGAATGTCAAAAGTCGAATATCAAGAGTCGAGTATCAAGTCTTTGAGATGACTATATTATTCGTGAGTTGAGTTGATTTGAGTTAGTTGAGAAGTGATACATTTACTTTTTATCAAGTACGAGCTTGTTATTCTTTAAAATTCCCCTTACATGCTCATACATTCAATGTACTGAGCCATTTAGCCGACATCTTTTCATGATGCAGATCCAGCTATTCAGGATCATCGAAATGAGTTTCATCGATATGACATGGATTTTGAGTTAGCGATGGTGAGCCTCTTTTTTCTGGAACGATTTAATTTACATTTGAATGATATAAATTGTTAGGATGTCGTGTGTCTTGTCCAAACTTCTATCTTTGTCAGTAAGAGGCTTCATAGATATACAATTGAGTTTAAGACATATTGTATTAAATATTTTAAAGAAACAAGTTACATATTTTATGGTAAATTGAATATATTATATTATTTAGAGATTTCTTTTGATTTATTGTTTTGTATTACAGTTTTATAAATTTTTGTTCAGTTTTAAGCTTATTATGCTTGAGTTAGTCTTCCGCTTCTAGTTAGCCAAGATAAGATTTCATGTGGGGACCAACACTGGTTCTCGTGTGTCGGCCACAGGGGTTAGGCTCGGATCATGACAAAGGGTCTACTTGTAATGAATATATCTCTCAACATATAACAATTTAGGTGGTCCATGGCATAGTACATTAAAATACTATAAGTCTTCTTTACAACGCCATAAAATTTTTATCAATGATAGTTTATAGTAAAAAGTTATTGGTGTTTTACTCTACATCTAGACTGGGAAATTCGATAATGAAATCTGTCCATTGGGTGAATTACTGAATGATTTTGCCTATGGATGAGTTAGACTACAAAATGGTCTAAAAACCTGCATAATCTTTTCATTCCATAGCCCCATTTTGGCGATGGAACCTCCAAATCGCAAATTGGAACAACGGGATTCTTTGAAAGGTCATTATTTTGAAATATTTTTGGGTTTTCTTACTTTCTTAGAAGAGTATTCCTAACATTTTACTTTCAATTAACATTCATAGGTTTATCTTATAACCTACTAACATTCTTATATATATACTAATTGTAATAACCCACTAGACATATGAAAGATCTTATATATATAGAAGAGGTAGGTCTTGGTCATTGTTTCACTACTTTTTTCTTCTAAGATCCACTAGCATCCCTTCAATAGATACAACGTGACCAAGGAAAGCAAGGGATTGCAACCAGAACTCACATTTCCTAAGCTTAGCAAATAACTGGATATCTTTTAGAGTCTGCAGAAAATATCTCTCAAATGACTCGCATATTCTTCCTCATTCCTAGGGTAAACAAGGATATCATTGATAAAGATAAGAGTGAACAAGTCCATGCACTATTTGAACACTCTGTTCATCAAATCTATGAAAGTTGCAGGAGAATTAGTTAGTCCAGAAGATATAACTACGTATTCCTAATGACCATAGTGAGTTCTAAAGGTTGTTTTAGGAATGTCAATATCTCGGACTCTAAGCTGATGATAATCAGATCTCAGGTCTACCATTGAGAAATGACTAGTATCCTGAAGTTGGCCCAAAAAATCACTCCTAGGGATAGGATACTAAATGATAGAGATGAAACTTAGAAATCATCTTATTGGACTTAAGGTAAGAAATGAATGGACCTATAGGCTCTAAGCTATTATAGTTCCACTATAAAATTGTTTCATTTGGAAACTAAGAATGAAAAATATTAGTTCGCAAATCCATTGAGGGATTACAGGAATGTAACAAATCCTTTCCTAGAATAACAACGAAGTCTACAATTTATAACTATACATGATGTGCTTAGGTAACTTTTTGAGAGACTGTATGATAGGTAAATTTTAGTATACGTCTAACTTAAATTGGGTCAGGATTGGAGTAGAGATAGAGAATGGTTATGACAGACATTTTGGACTAACATAAAACTGGACTGCTACATAACGAGTAACAGATTTGAGAGTAGCTCCTGGATCTTTCCACATGTTAGCCACATCTTTAAGCTGGTAGGATGAAAACTCAACCCCACTATTTCCAATAGCTTGCATCACTCAAAATATTTTCTTAATCTCATCAATGATATTTTGTGCGTCCTCACCAATTTGTGACCCTAAAAGCACAAGTAGATTCATACTACCAAAATCTCAAATTTTAGTTCGCACTGATCCATCATACAGGAATTGGAAGTTGCTGATTGTTCTTTTTGGACATTCTCTATGCCAAAATCTGAATTGACGTTCAAAAACTCTGCATTTGAGACATATATATCTAGAACTAGAGGAACAGCGATTGCGTGCTTTAGCACTCATGATCTTGAGTTCATAACTATTAATTAGAAAGAAGATCATACACACGCAAAATAAGAATATCAACACAGTAAAGATTTCCTAAAAGACTTCATAGCCTCCTTCTCATTTGTTATGGTGCACTTCACACCCATGAGGATTAGTCTTTTGGTATTTGTTTTTATACATCCTAGGACACTTAAACCTAATACTCTGATACAAAGTTTTTCATGCCCCGAGCTACCACCGAGATGCAGACACGGGACCTAGAACCACAAGTGCTCCCAAGCCAACCCTGTTGGCATGATAATGACCATACTAAAGATAATGAGTTGATCAGAAGCTAAATCATAATTAAATTAAAATATAGGGAATACCCATATACTATAAATGGGAAACTAGAAACGAGTGTGTTTAATGTAATGAAAATATTAACTCAATACTAAACTGAAACTAACATGCCTTTATATATCCTCTAACTGACTAAAAATTCTAGATTAAAACCTATCTAAGTCTAGCAAAAATAATACAAAAGAACTAAAATATTGAAAAGAAACACATGACTACTACCCTCGAAGAATGAGGATTCATCAGTTATTTTGTTGATCTTGAGATCGGGAAGCGATCTAAGAGTTATATGGATGTTTAGATACTAGACCTACATCAAGAGGAGATGTACCGCACCTATACGTTCGTACATGAAAGTTATCGATCATGTAGGATAGACTAAAGTTGAAATAATACATAAATGAAAAACACAAAAGTAAGTATGCTATTCTGAACATGATATATTGAATACTAAGCGAACTAGATGTATTAACCAAATTTATAACATGTTGAGACTGTATACTAATTGAACTGTAATGGTTGATGCAATAGAGTCTGAATCTACAAAACATATGTGTTCAATGTGGAGTCCAATGTATACACCCTATTGAGAGGACTCATATAGTCTTTCGAAGATATAAAGGCATGCTGGAATGATCACTAAATTGAAACTCACAGAGGGGACTTACAACCTACTTTGCTAGTAGTTCTGGCATTATTTTGTTACGCTGAACCGTAGTCCAACTCCATATTATGCTACTCCCAATGAATTATGTAGTTAACTGATTGTGAGTAAGTTTCACTAAATATTGGATAGCTCAAACACAACAAGCAAATTGAGAATGAAATAACCAATCTGGTAATGATGCATTTATCTCTGAGACATGTATCACTGAATAACTGAAACATCTGACCTAGCATTTGTAATTCAAGAACTAAAGAAATGCATAACTAGGGTTCTGAAATTCATGCAATGAACTTAGTAAATAACATAATAATGTAATTTGAACATGGTAGTAAGTAATTAATAATTTTCTAATGTAAATTTAGAAACCCTATGTATATTCATAATATGGGAATCAAGAAACTTACTAAATTTTGTAGGGAACCAATCGGTGCAAAGAGTCCACTAGTGAAATCTCAAATACCTAGTGATCAACCATGGAAAAATCATTCAATTTTAAAGTTGGAATTGATGGAAACTTTCTGCATTCTTTAACTAGGATTCTTGATTTTAATTTTCTAAGTTTTGATTAATGATTTTGACTTTAATAAGTTCTAGTTATGTTTCTAGGCTTCAACTAACTAAAACCTCATGATTTATGGTCTAAATGACGTAGCTTAGGGGCCAAACTAATAAGGAAAAGATCAAAAGGCCCCTTACTTAAAAGTTATCAAGGTCATTAATGGAGTCAATTGACGTATCATAAGTCGATTAACGGTCCACACTGGACGATCATTGTTCGTGGGTAAGAATTGAAAGTATGTTAATCATTGACAGAGTTTACTGATTGTCCGTACTGGTCAATCGTCTTTTGTGACTCAGAAGTGAGCATCGACTGGCCTATTGACGGAGTCAACTGGCGGTCCGTAAATGGTTCCGTCGCTGGCACCTACAACTTCTAAAAATCTTCATTTTTTGTCTATTTTTGATACGAGGTGTTACGTCATCAATTTCATAAAATATTCAATGAGTCATAATAAAAATTATAGTCAACATTCATAAAATACTCATAGGCATTGGTCCATAAGAAATCACTTGGATATGGTTTAATTGAGTCAAATAATGCTTAATAAGATTGCATTTGAGAAATTGAATATAACGAATTGAACACACAGAGAATAACATGAAGCCCTAAATTTCGGGTGAAGATGAACTTAGAAAATTGAAATTCTTTTGGAACCTAATGGATATAAAGAATTTATGTATGATGATCCCACATACCTTAATGATCAAAGCCCTAAAATAAGGTTAGAATATTTTTGAAGCCCTAGAAATTCTAGTTTAACTCTTTGGAGCTTGAGAGAGCATCAAAGAGGATGAATTTGAACGGAATTTAGGTTTTGAGTAAATATGAGGGAATCGTTAGAAAAAGGAGTAGAAGACAAGTATTAGGTCATTGGAATAGTCTATAAACAATGTAGTTTAGGTGTTAAGACAATAGGAAAAGACCTAATTAAAAATGACTTAAGGCTACAAGATGACTCCAGATCAACTGCAGAGTCAGGGGACCAAAATACTGAAAAAAATTTATATAGGACCCTTTAATGAAGCTTTAAACATTCTACAGCTCGCAGAACTAACCCGTAGAACTATGTACCCACAAATCCTCTAAGTCCAATCGCTTTATGTGAAAGTCATTCTACGCTCCCCAAAATCTTTCCTATGTCATGTATAGTTCTTATATCCAAAGTCCATATTTCATTAGGTCCGGACCCATGGTTACGACACATCCTACGACCCATAATTATTGTACAATTCATTTTTCTCATCCATAGATCTTCTAGACATGACATTTTCAAAAATCCAACTCAAGTCCTATAACTGCCTTCCTATGACCTATATAAAATCCGGTCGGTCGTATCTTGGCTCATAAAAACATACATTTATGCAAAAAATCCAATCTTTCCTTTTTAATTTGACTTTCGATTTTCTGAACTGTTACATTCAATGACAAAAAATATTGTAAAATGGTGAGACTTCATGTACGACAACCTCAATTCCATATGGAGAATTTTAGATGTATTTTGCAAAAAAATTGACCAGAAGTCATGTCACCAAAATATTCAAGGGCGTTACACGTGAAAATAGAAAATCAACTAATTTCATTTAAATGGCCCCTAAATCCCAAAAAAATAGTAAATAATTATGAGGCTTCACGTAATGCAATCCCAACTCCGCACGAAGGATGATCTACATGTTATTTGTAAATTAAATTTATCCGTTGAGCGACTTCCCTTCCACTCAGCACTATCAGATCACAAAGATCAGTGTATATGTTTCACAAGGAAGACTGGTGGAGTCATTTCAATAAAATATTGATTGACTAACACCCATAAAAAGTAGGGAAAATTTCCTTATTCCTAAAATATGACCTCTAATTTCTCAAAATTTTCAAGGCTATATGTATTTCTCTCTCAAATCCCTACATAGGGTTCCATAAATGTTTTGCAAAATCAAATGATGGGACAACATATCACAAAAATATTCATGTGCTAACAAACACAAAAAATTAAGAAGTTGCCTGTTGTTAATTATTTCCTAAATGCTAAAAATCATGTTGGAAATGGTGAGGTTTCACTTACTTCTTGCTCAACTCCATAATGTGGCTCCTGTAAAAGTTTTGCTAAAAAAATTATCTCAAGTCAAATAACCAAATTATTCAGAGTATAATAGACGAATAACTAACAAAATAACCTAATTTTTGTAAAATTGTCCCTTATGTCAAAAAAATTATAAGTCTTCATGTACTGCTCACAACTCCCTATGAAGGATAATCTAAAGATTTTTCAAAAAAATTGTTCGAAAGGTGTATCACAAAAGTTTCATGGGTCCAAAAAATAAAAAACTATAAAATAGCTTAACTATTTTAAATTGGCTTCTAAATGCCCATAAATGCCGTAAAATGAAGAGGCTTTATGTACCACTACCAAACTTCTTGTTGTGTAGTTTATAAAGGTTTTAAAAAATATTGACCACAAGTCATCTCAAAAAAATATTGATGGGTTTATCTCACAAAAGAGTGAAAAAATCTCATAGTTCTTATAAACTAACCCCTCAATGCTTGAAAATTCACTAAGAAATGGTGAGCCTTCATGTAGTGTTCTCCTAACTCCCCATGAATAGCTACTTAATGTGTTTGCCCACAATTGATAGGAACCCATATCACCAAACTATCTATTGGCTAACACAAAAATATAATTGAGAAAATTGACTATTTGATTTTTTAAAAATAACCTTAAATTCAAAAAATATTTTTGAATAGTGAGACTTCACCTAGTTCTACTTCAACTCCCTGCGGAGGGTTTTGTAATGATTTTGAGTAGGAATCAACCAAAAGTCAGATCACCAAAATATACATGGGCTAAAACAAAAAATTAAGAAAATATCATAATCTCTATAAAATGACCCCTAGTCCGAAAAAGTCGTAAAAAGGTGTGGCTTCACGGACTTCTCCTCGATGTCCTTGTAGAGGGTTCCATAATGGTTTTATAGAAAGTTGATATAAATTATATCACCAAAATATTCATGGATTAATATATTAGAAAACAAAGAAAATCATATAATACATGCAAACAGGCTTTTAAATGTCCAAATATTCTACAAAGATAGTGAGACTTCTGCTCCTCTAAAACCGCTAAGACTTCACGTAGTTAGGTATCAGCTTTGCCAGGAGGGTCTCATGAAGGTTTTATAAAAATAATTTGAATTCATATAACGAAAATATTCAAGGGGTAACAAATATGAAAAACTAAAACATTAGGAAAAGACACAAGTACTCCCCCATTAGAGAGAAACACATTAACTAAACTAAGGTCCTATTATTCCCATAAACTCATTTTTTTGTATTTTTGTATATCTTTGGATTATGTAGCTTATTTCGTCACGCCACACAGTTGAGATGCGTGCAAGATATTTGAGTGCCACGTAAGCCAAATAGTTGTAGAAAATTAATAGAAAAATGTTGTTTTAGGGGGTAATAGGATCATACTGTAGTTAAGATGTGTCTTTAAGATTTAGGTCATAGTCTAGGGGTTACTTTTACATTATAAAAAAATCACGTAATTCATATAAAATGATCCTGGTATTTCCAAAGGGTTTTTAAAAATGTTGAGGTTGATGTAATGCACGTCCAACTCCCTATGGATGGTTCAAAAATTGTTTGACGAGAAAATTCATCAAAGTCAGTTACAAAAATATTCATGGGCTAACACACAAAAAAATATTTATTATAGTCTACTTTAAAATGTATTTTTCAAATTAGTTTTCAATCTTTCATAATGTTTATACATAATTTCATATTTTGGATTTTTAAATGCTTTAAAAGTTTACATGTATTGCGTCTTTTCTTGAATTTTTTTCTATAAATTATCCTAACCCGACGTCTCAGATATTCTATTGAATATTTTTTTTCCCATTTTATTTATTTGAGTGTCCTTTAGAGTTCAGTAAATAATATTACCACTGACTTATTTGCCAATGGTATCATATGTCTCTTTAATTGGGAACATCACATGTTTAATGAAATACACGGTCAAGAGAATACCCTCTTCAACGATGGTGTTATTAGAAGAATTAATAAATAGTGCTTTATTTTCCTAACATCTTTTTTTAATAATGTTGTTATTGGAAGAATTAAAAATAGAAAATTGAGAAA
The DNA here is from genome assembly GCF_036512215.1 of Solanum lycopersicum. Lineage (NCBI taxonomy): Eukaryota > Viridiplantae > Streptophyta > Magnoliopsida > Solanales > Solanaceae > Solanum > Solanum lycopersicum. The sequence continues at coordinate 46,776,344 of NC_090804.1, read as the reverse complement.
ATCAAACGAACCGACTAATAAAATAAAAAAACATACTTTAAGTTTGCTTGATTTCTTTTATTAAGTTAATAAACCACTATAACTAATTTAGTTATTTACCTAATGAAAAAGTTCAAATCAAACCAACCTAAGTTGTCATGATTGAAGTTTCAACTCTCACTGAGACACAATGTTTGGAACAATAAATTATCCCAAGCTAACCCTTAATAGAACATATCTAAGCAGATCATATAAGAGCTGAAGTGGACGCTATAAGTAAATATCATAACTGAAATAGACTTGAAAAATAAATCTATTATAACTAAATACTAATGTCTTAAAGTCCCTAAACTAAATGAGATATTTGCTAGGACCACATCGTGGGCCTCCTAAAAGCTAACATAATTTAAGTGAATCACATACACTAACTCATAGTTAAATCCTATGAATGTGAGGAGGAATCTCCACAATTCTTAAGGTAGATGAACTTTGTGGAAAATATGGCCACAAATCTGAATATGGGTGCTGAATTCATTATCATAAATGAAGTAATAGAAGTAGAATTAACAAATGAAATGTATTAGTATACAGGGTAAGGGATGAGATCAACAATTAACCAAACAACCGAATAATATAACTCTGAGCATGAGTATGTCATGACAAAAAAAATGACGTTATATCACTTGTCTTTTCCCGCCAACACAAGTCACCATCAACACAACAAAAACGAAAGAAAAGCGGAATAAAATAAAAAATAAGAATAATATAAAACAAAAAAATTAGTATTTTTGTTAAAGCCCCCAAAATGTAGTTTTCATGTATAAAAGACAATAAATACGTAAGTACGAAATTAGAAATCAATACAAGTCTTAGTCTTTGTTTCTCAAATATAACAAAGTGTAAGAAAAGGAAAAAAGAGGGTCCTTCAAATGACAAGGTGGCGACTACCTATTCATGTCCTTGACAAGAATCGTACTGAGCAAAATAAGAAGAGATGACGTAGGTCGTGACTCAAAACATACTCAAATAGAGATTTAAGGGTTGAGTACCAACAACACAGTAAAAAAACAAGCAACCTTCTACACAAAGAAACTTGATAGAAATTGAGTATCTCTTAAACTCCAACGGAACCTCCTAAAACTATATCCTTCATAAAAATCATCCCAACATACAAATTATACAATACAGAACTCACGATATCAATATGCACAGTTCAAACTGTGCAATTCAACAATGTAACGAATCAAATAGGTCAATCTCAATCACAAGTACTTAAGTAAAAAGAACAAGTACATCTATCTATAGAACTAAGAAATTCATGGATAACATATTATATACCCATTAAGATTAATCAATCTCTTACCAGAACTATTTTCCATCGGCTTTAAATCACTAGCTGGAACCATTTCTCATCAGCTTTATAATCAGTAAATAAAATGACTTCGTCATATTAACACTCACCGTTAATGACCTTGACCAAATAATACTAACGCCGACAACGAACTCGATCCATGTTTGTAAATACATTGTGCTCATAAGCATCACATGACTGATCAATATATTCAACGACCAGTGTATTCAAGTAATATTGCACTACATAGAAGAGACAATAGTAAAATAATTGAAGTCAATTATTATGTATTCAATCTTAAATCTATCGAAGACTCTGATTTATATTAATTAAAAACACATCATTATGTTCAAAACATAGCTTTTTTCATTTTAACCCTAGTTTGGTTCATTTAGACATAACAAGTTGTCAATTGAACCATTCATTTCATTCCCATTTATTCCAACATAAAATGAATAAACGCAACATATGATTTCAATTAGATTACGAGGTTGATGTAGTCACTTGATTTATCTAATAAATAATCACTTGAATAGATTAATCTTCCCCAACTGAAAAACTTCCGAAGACACAGAATATATTCACAAGCTTTTAACACTTTTGGAAAAAACAATACCCATATCAATCCTCTTAAAATGTGGTTAAATCAACTTAAACCCCCATTTTGAAATTAAGATTGAAATTTTAAACTTAATACTAAAAAGAATTATGTTTATAAATTTGCAAACTCATTAGTGAAAATAATTTCGGAAAAGAAATCAACACCCTTCAACATCACCATTTTAGTTATGAACTTGGGTTCTTGAAAATCCTTGATATTAGCCCACAATAATCCCACATTTTAATGTTAAAACTATAACTAATTAATGGAAAATGAAGGTTTAGGATCAAGAATAATTATCTACAGATCTACAATAAAATTTCCTTTAAAGATCACCACCATTGGTCCCCAAATCTCAAAAATGGTAAAATGGGACTTAAACCCCAAAATTGCAACAAAACCCTCTCAATGTAGCTAAAGATACTACCAAGCTAAAAAGGAAGACGCTTAAGAGAAATTCCCATATCATATGTCAAGTTCACCTAAGTTGATAAGATTCGCAAAAGTAAAGCAGCTGACAAGAGAAACTTTAGCAATTTTTGAATACATCAGGAGGATCCTCAATATTCTTTCCAAATCCCGAACATACAAACCATTAATGCAACTCAGTTATACTCGATGTTACTTACTCAATGAATTGTCAAAGAACTAATATGATGTCTCCTTGACCCGACATCTACGAAAACCACAAAAAACAAACTAAACATATTAAAAGGCTAAAATAATGTTAGGACCTCTCATAAATGAAACAAGACCTTACGTACAACTAAAATTATCCCTCGAATCTAGCAGAACTGTGGAAATTTTTATTCTAGCATCCAAACCCTAAATGTTGACCAAAGTTAGTTCAAAGACTAAAATTTTGCAAAATCACAACTTGTGACCTAAAATACTAAAAACTTGGAGTTTTTAAATTGAAAAATCTCACAGATCAAATTTCACATTTTGGGACTAATGAAATCGACAAAATTTCATTCCGACACTTGAAATTCGAAAAGACCCCAATATCAATTGGTTAAAAATTATCCTTTAAAACTAAAAAGAGTACAAAATTCTGAACTTTTAATGCAAGCAACTCTTAAAACTACAATGAGAAATAACCCAATATCCATAGCGGGAGTGTAAAAATGTGAAATTTATGGAAATTTTCTATAACGTATGACTGGGCAATTATAGAGTAATACATAAAACAAAAACTAATGGATTAAGACTTAAAATTGACACGTATGGCATGATATTATAGACACAGAAAATAATATCTGAGATCGTATTTTCTCATACCATATTTAAAAGAAAGAATATCTGAAAATTATATGATTGTAATATCCATAAAATCATATATTCGTACAAATGAAAAGCCTAGGCCCACCAACGTGGAGCCACCACAAGCAACAATTTCCTTTTAATTTTATTTATTTTAAAAACCAGTCTTCCTCTTTCATGAAAAGATGCGAAATTTATGAATAGTTGCGACTTAAATTAAAAGTTGCAACTTTTATCAAAATTTATGAATTTGTTGAAGAGTTGCCATTTTTATAAAAAGTTGTGACTTTGATGAAAAGTTGCGACTTTAAAGAAGAGTTGTGACTTAATGAAAAGTTGCGACTTTTATGACATGTTGTGAACTTTCCGAAGGAATATAACTTTTTCAAATGGTTGTAACCTTTTTGATAAGGAACAATAAATATTTTGTTCACACTACACTTTTTTGTTTATAAATAGTGGGAATTCCTCTCATATTAAACAAAAAAAATTCTGATCTTCTTCTTCTACTTGCGCATAATTAAATATTCGTTTATTTTTATCCTATTATGTGACTTTACTAACACCATTGTTTTTGCATCAATAAATCGTTCCATCTGGAGAGGATGTAAATCTTTCATTCTTTTGTAATGGAGGGGAATAGTTTTTTTAAAAGGAACATTGTGCAATAAATGGACTCAATTTTTTTCTTGTTATTTGATTCAATTATTCCGGTATGTTTTTTTACACCCATTTTTATGCTTATGATATTAATTGTTCTTTTTGTGTACTTATTTAAAATATGTTGTTTGTGATTCTGCAAAGTTATAGTCTTCGATAATATTGAACATATACACATATAGTATGTATATTCATTGTATAGATAATAATTACGGTAATCCATTCCAACAATTCATGTATTGATCTTCTATATTAAATTCTATAACTTAGTATAGATAACCTTACATATTATTTATTTGTACATAGATATAAAATTTCTCATTTACCAATTGAATAAATATATTATCCGAGCTCAAAAGTTATAATTTCTTTCATATTCAAGCGTAATTTCTTTTTAATTTTTAACAAATTTTGAATTTTTTCCTTTCACATATATAACAATTGTATAATATATGCAACTTAATGTTTCTTTTTATTACGAAATGCCTTTTCATATTTATTCTTATGTTCTTCATTATTTTTTATTTTAATGTTGGATAAAGAATGAATGATTTATTATTTCGTCTATAATTAATTTATCAGAGGATCTGACGATATGTGATAAATACAAATAATTAATCGTGGTTGAATTATTTCTAATATTTTATAAGAACCTATTTTCCATTATTTTTAATGTATCGATATTATAAAGGAATTATCTGCAAGTTCAATTGCAATTATTATTTATGACGGCGCAAAGCGCTGAAAAATTACCTAGTATAAATACATGAATTAAATCTTTTATGTTGAAGTTTCTTTAAAATCACAATGCACCATTTAGTTCCTTACTTGGGTGGATGACGTACAACTTGCTACTTGCTACAGTATAAAACATGCATTTCCAATGTGGATCCACTAATCTAAGCCTCCCAGAGTGAAATGATCAATAAAAATGTGAATATCTAAGCTCACATGTTCACATATCATATCTAAAAGGATGCATATATCAAAATCATCTAATGACAAAATCAATAAATTGTAAAATAAATGAACTGAATCTTTTATGTGTAACCTTCTTTTAATCGACATACATAATGTGAGATTACAATTCACCAATGAATGCCTTACTTGGGAGGGGGTTATATATCTTGCTACTTGTTAGAGTATAAGACATGCATTTCTAATCTGGATCCACTAATATAATCCTCTAAAAGTTGAATTAATAATTAAAAAAAAAGTTTAAATATTAACCTATAGAGGCATTTAGTTTCTCAAAATTAAATTAATAACTAATAAAAAAGGTGAAATATTAACCTATAGAGGCATTTAGTTTTGGAAATTGGGCTATCTAGAACTTTTCTACAACTAGTGCTACATACTATTCCTAAAACATACTATTCATATAACTGATAATATATATTTGTTAAGTTTATCATGATTCTTGTACAAAATCTCTTTCTAAAATATATCTTGAGACTATTCACAAATATTAGGAACTCAATTCTTTCTTTGTATAATTAATTGTTTAAATCTCTTTCAATGACATATCTCTGTAATCACGGGAAACATTTCTAGAACATGCATAACTTGTAGATCCTCAAAATATGTTTCATAATAATATATTGTTTCTAAAATAATGTTTTAAAAGATAAGATTCAAGTGTCACTCACGAAATAATGTAAAAACGAATAGGGATAACAATGGAAAATCTTGCTAAACGTAAAAAGGAAATAACCTAGTTAAAATCCATAATCATGAGTACTAAGTTCAAGAAATCATGCAATTGGATATTAAAAGTTGGTGAAGGGGAAATTCGGTAAGAAACCCTAATTATGAAAGTAACTTTATAAAAACATAGAACTTTGGACATGAGAATAAAAGGAATTCCTCATTGAAGTCCTACATGCTTGAATCTTATGAATTATTGGAAACAAGTTTTGAGCTTAAGAGATCCTTCTATGAATTTCTTGGAGATGAAGGTTGGGGGAGAATCTTGATAGAAAACCATAGGATTCTAAATGAAAGTCTAGAACATTGAGTCTATTGATCTTGTATAAATAAAGAAACAATTCTTGAAGTTTTTGATCTTTGGGGAAAATGAGAATTAATGATTTTACAAGTTACTATATGTAGAAGGATGCTATTAGGTTAAAAGATAGACTTATGAAAGTTTATTGAGGGTAAAAGGTCAGGTTAAGAACATAAGAAGACCAAAAAATTTGAAGAAAATGACCATTCAAAGAATCTCGACTGTCAAATTGACGATTTTGAGGTACCAGCGCCAAAGGTGGGATTTGGATCACCAAAAGAAACAGGTTGTGCAGATTTTGTGAATATTTCTACAATATAATTTAGCGATAAGCAAAACAATTCAGTGATTCGTTGAATGGACAGATTTCATTGTCGAATTTCCCAGTTCAGACGTAGAGTAAAACAATAATTACTTTCTACTCTAAACTTTTATTAACGCAAACTTTATGGCATTGGAAAGAAGATTTATCATTTTTTGATGTGATAGGTCCCGGACCACCTAAACCTTCATATGCTTAGAGACATCTTATATGTGTTTTACGGTCTTGAGTTCCTCAAATGCCAAGTCTAGTTCTAAGCATTTTTATCGACTTAGTTTTCACATGAGTCATATAAGGGTATAACACCCACAAAATTTTTTCGAAATATGAGTCAAACCATTCTTTATAATGAGTGAGATATTTGCACAGAGTTTAAAATTTCTTATTTATTGAGGTCATTTGATTTAGAACCTTAAGTTTCAAGAAGAACCAAACAAAAAATCATTCAAGTCATTCTTAAGATATTTTTAAGTTTTTGTCAATATCAAATGGAAGTAACTTTTAGTACACAATGAATTAGGAGATCCATAAGATATTAAATATAATACGTTCGAGTCCTCCTTCCAATGCCTTTTGGTTTGCTATATTACAAGATCTGAGAAAAAAGTTATGACATAATTAGTAATCACGCACAAACCCTAGGAGAAGCTCTACCATGTCTCCGTGACGCAAGCCAATACGGACCTCACTGCCCGGTAAAAATTATTCCGACTCCAAGCTTGTTTTATTTTTTAAGAGGGGAATTTTAGTCCTAAAAATACTTAGGAGAACATATAAATTTCCCTAAACGTATATAAAATCAGTTCTCATAAGTCAAACCCTCTCATTCACTCTAAATATTAATCGCTTAAGAAAATCAAGAAACGTAAGGCTAGGGTTCACATTTTAAGGTTTTTGTTCAAGTTCTTTAAGAAGATGATTCCTTCAGGTATGTAAGATTCCATATTTTTTTGTTCGTTCACCTACACTCCAATCATGTTACTTTAATCAAAATTAAGTTCCCGAAAGCTTAGACATTGATTTCTTGATGAGTTTATATGAGTTCCATTAATATTTATTTTGTTTCATTGAATAAATTGAGGATATGTTTGACCTATAAGTGATATTAGGTTCAATTTTGAGTAAAATATGTTGTACTTTTGACATTTAATCAATTCTAAGTATTTTGGCGAAGAAACCGTGGGGTTTATAGGGTTTAGAGCTGAAAAAATGAAGAAGAAAATTCGTCGGACAAAATCCTGGGGTAGTGGAGCTTTTCAAGACTGTTTCTCAGATTTGGATATTTTGTTTCATTTTGACGTAGCCATGACGGAGAATTCTTCCTCAACAGACATTTTTAAAACTAAATTTTTAAAAACCTCTTCACATCGCGGACCCACTTTCAGATGTTGATTTGTTATCTTTTCTCATGCTTATCTATCTCAAATCATTCCTAAAAATCATAAAATCTTTCCAATCACAAATCACAATCCATTAATCCATAATTCAATCCAAAGATTTGTTACGAGTCAAGTCAAGAACTTGGTTAAGAAATTAAGAGTGAAGTCTAAAAGTTAAGAATTAAGTCAAAATAATTTAATAAAGTTTTCCAATGTCTTCCAAAAAACATTTTAACTTTAATTTTAAGAGTTAATTTCAAATTAAGCAAAGTGTAAAAAGTAGAGCTCAAGAAAGCCTTTGAGTTCAATTGTGAACATTTGAAGAAGTAGTTAAAGAGTGTGAAAATTTGTATCCATGAAGTTCCATGTTATTATTTGAACTTCAAGTTGCGTCGTTTATGACCATAAATTCTATATGGACTGCGAAAATTGAGTATCATAGAGGGCAGTAGTATCTTCAAGTGCTATGTCTTTGGTATTGAGTTACTTACCCTTTTGATATTATATTCCTAATCATGGAACTGTTACATGATACCCATGAAGTGTTTGAGTTGAGTTGTTCATACCCATAATTCCGAATGAATCCTACAACTCGAACAAACTTGAGATGAGAAGTATCTTTGAGTCCTTGAGTTGAGGTTCATGCTTATAATTCTGCATGAACCCTCTAAGTTAAGAATTATTTAAATGAGTAGTACCATTAAGTTCCCAGAATTGAGTTCTATCTATGGTTACTGAAAACATAGCATCGAGTCGTTCATATCCATGATTCTGCATGCACCACATTTCATGAAGTCTTTTACAAATGTTTTAAATTTTCCTTTAAAGTTAAGCATTGAATTTGAGTAAAGACTAAGAGTATAGTTAATTTTCTTTAAAATAAATATGGAAACTAAGTATTTCAAAGAGTAAACATTGTTACATTTAAGTTGAGAGGAAACATAGATTTCCAAAAAAGTTTTGAGAAGGAAAGGGAACTTTGATTTCAAGAGAGCTTTTAAGTTATGTTTTCATTAATTATCCAAAACTAAATAAAGAAATTATTTTATAAACAAATGTTATAGCATTTTTTTAAACAAAATACGTTGTTCTTATTGTTTAATAAAGAGTTCAATCTATTGCATCTCTTACTATTGCTTTGTTCTTGAGTATCAAATGTTCAGTAGCCAGCTTCAAGTATCTTATCTTTAAGTTGAGTATCTTATTTCTAAGCTGAGTTGAGTGAGCTGAGAAGAGGTATAATTCCTTTTTTATCAAGTTCAACCTTCTATTATCCTTTAGAATTCCCCTTCCATGCTCGTACATTCAACGTAGTGAACCATTTGGCTGAAATCTTTTGAGGATGCAGATACATGTATTCAAGATCATCAACAGGTTTATCATTGATATCACATGGAGTTCAATTTTAGATATGGGTATCACCCTTTCGTCCGCAGGATCTCATTTACCTTTCAATGATATGAGTTGTTAGGATGTTGTGGTCTTGTCTTGACTTCAATCTTTTTCACTAAGAGGCTTCATAAATAGACAATAGAGTGTCATAGATTTTTATTGAACTTTTAAAAGATATAAGTTGTCTATTTTTATCTTAATAGAATATATTATATTATTTACATATTTCTTTGGAGTTAAAAGTTATGTATTTCACTTTCATGAATTTGTATTCCGTTTTAAGATTTGTATCCTTGAGTTAGTCTTCCGCTTGTATTCTGCAAGGATGAGTGTTCTATTGGGGACAACAATGGTTCTCGAGTGCCCATAATGTCCTAGGTTTAAGCTCGGGTCGTGACAAAGGATCATCTTGAAAAGACCATGTAGATTAAGATATAAAGGTCTCAGTGGTCGATGACATATCACATTAGGATACTATAAGTCTTCTTTGAAACACCATAAAGTTTGCATCAATTAGAGTTTAGAGTAGAAAATTATCGTTGTTTTACTTTATGTCTAGAATGGTTTTGCCTATTGCTTAATAGGATTGTAGAAATTGTCCGAAAACATTAAGAAATTGTTCATTTTTGCTATCGAAAGACCCATTTTGGCGGTGGTTCCTCCAAGCCACCAATTTGCCCGACCAGATTCATTAAAATGTCATATTTTTTAAATTTTTTTTGGTATTGTTACATTCTTAGAATAGTATTCTTGACATTTTACTTTCAATTGAATTTCATAAATGTATCTTATAACTTAATAACATCCTTATATATATAGTAGCTTTAAAAATCTCCAATTCACTTTTTCTAAAAGATAAAAAACTTTAATATTACTTTTTAAAATTTCAGAAGATATAAAGGTTCAATGTTTTAGAGTCTCTTCTAGAATCCTACTGGTTTCTATTAAGATTCTTTCCCAACCTTCATCTCCAAGAAATTCATAAAAGGATTTTACAAGTTAAATCTATAAGGTTCCAAGCTCAAAACCTTTGTCCAATAATTCCTATGATTTAGGTATGTAGGACTTCAATGAGGTATTTCATTTATTCTCATGTCCAATGTTCTCTGTTTTCATAATGTAAATTTCATAGTAAGTGTTTACAAACCGACTTCCAACGTCACTAATGTTAAACCAATTGTATGATTTCTTGGACTTACTCATAATCATGGATTTAAACTTTTGTATTTCACTTTTATGTTTACAATAAGATTTCTTCCTTATGTTTACGTCACTTTTATGTTAATATTAACAATGTTATTTTAAGGATCTACAAGCTATGCATGTTCTAGAAAACTTTTTCATGATTTGAGAGATACATTTTAAAAAGAGATCTCAACAATTAATTTTAGAAAGAAAGAATAGATTTTCTCATACATTTGAGCATAGTCTCAAGATATATTTTAGAAAGAGATTTTGAACAACATTCATGATAAGCTTTACAAATATAGTTATCACCGATATAATAGTATGCTTTTGAAATATATTTAGCACTTATTGATGAGGATTCAAGATAGACCAAGTTCTAGAAATAAATATCTATGTATGTTTATGTTTCATCACTTTTTTGTTGATTATTTAGCCCTGAAAGGCTTAAATTAGTTGTTCCGCATTAGACATGTATGTTTTGTTTTCTAGAACAATATAGGGAACCCACCACAGTAAGGCATTCAGTGGTGTATTGTGATCTCACATTGTATATATCGATTAAGAGAAACTTCCACAAAAAAGATTTAGTTAATTTATTTGATATTATCATTACAATATTTTTTAGATATGCATCCTTTGAGATATGATTTAACAAAATATTATCTTAGATATTCATTTTTTTTTCTGTAATACCATGACATATGTCCTAATTTAAAGTGTCAATCTTTTAGTTGTTGTTTTGTGTATCACTCTTGTAACCACCGGGGCATGCATTATTGAAAAGTTAAATAAATTTACCATTTTTTCTATCCTGATACGATTTTGGTTTATTTTATATTTCAGTTTCAAAAGTTGGCTTTGAACTTTGCTTTAAAATTGCGAATTTTTTAAATTTATGAGTTTAAAAGGCTAATTCGTTAAGAAATTGGGGTATTTTGAAGTTTCGAGTGTAGTCATTCTATTTCGTTTGTAATATCAGTGCCAAAATGTGAAATCTGATGAGTGAGAGTTCTGGCTTTTATATTTCTAGTTTTCTTTTAGGTCTTGAGGTCGTAAGTTGGGGAGTTTTAGTCTTTTAATTAATTTTGGTAAACTTATAGGGTTCAGATATTCGTATAAGAATTCTAATAGTTCTGCTAGATTTAGGGGGATGATTTTAGTTATAGGTGAGGCTTTGTTGATTTAGCAGAGGTCCTATGTTTATTTTACCCCTTTTAGGCATAGAGTTTATTTTTTCCATTGATGTCGGGTCTAGGAGAAATAAGATTGGTGCTTTGACCGTTCCACTAAGTTACGATTATCGAGTATAATTGATTTGCATATGTGATTTGTGTGTTCAGAGTTTCTAATTGGCTAAAGTTTCTATTACCAGCCGTCTTCACTTTTGCAAAAGTAATCCTCTTAAGTGACCTTGAATAAAGCGGTGGGCCTGTATCTTATGGGACGCCCGCCTTTTTAGCTGGTTGGTATGTTTTGAGACATTAAGATGGGTTTTGCTATTATTTTCTAGGTTAAAACCCCATTTATTTTTCTATTGTTGGGAACTCATGGTGGTGATTTTGTATGGAAATTTTGTGCTACAACATCAGATAGGTGTTTGATCATAACATTCCTTCATTTTCCATTAATTAGTTGTGAGTTTTAACATATAAATGTGAGATTTTTGTGGGCTATTGTAAAGGTTTTTCAAGAACCCAAGTTCTTAGCTATAATGGTGCTTTTGAAGGTGTGTTGATCTTTTTTCAAACATGATTTTATATAATGTGTTTTTACAGTCTTAAGCATCATTTTCAAGAATTAAATTTCATATTACAACCTTAATAATAAAAAAGTGTTTTGAGTTAATTTACCCACCTCTTAGGAGGATTGATGTGGGTATTATTTTTTCCAGAAAAATTTGTGAGATTGGGCATAGATAGTGTGTCTTAAGAAGTTTTTCGGAAGGGGAAGACTCAATTATTGAAGTAATTGTTGATTTTTTCAGGAAAGTGACTTTTTAGACCTTGTAATATAATTGAATTCGTATGCTTCCATTGTTGCTTGTGTGTTGGGAGTAATGTGAATAAGTTTATTGGCTAAATTGACTACTTTTTATGTCTAAATGAGCAAAAAAGAGGTTGAAATGAAAAAAATATCTCTTGAACATGATGATCTATTTTTCCTTAATAAAACCTTTATACAATTATTGATGTACGAATATAAGCATAATTAGGGACTTGGATTGTGTAACTATTGTAACATTAGTGTGATGTGATATTGCTTTCATGCATTGATCGTTGAACACCGTGATCACACATGTGAGATCATGAGGCTAAGGTCTTTACTAACAAGTTTTAGCACAGAGAGGATTTTGTTGACGTTAGTATTATTTGGGTGAGGTCATTAGTAACGAGTATTAATATGGCAAAGTTGTTCCCGCAATTTTTATAAAGGTGATGGGAAATGATTCCGACTAATGATATATAGTCGATAGAAAATAGTCCTCGGAAAAGGTTTAATATTGTTAATTGGTGTATAAATTATCTACGTGTAAATTGCATGATATAAAATACTGATGTACTTCTTGTTTGTGACTGAACTACATTTAAATGAGATGGAATTATTTGATTCAATAGATTTTTGAAATGTGAATATTGAGCTCGTGAGTTGTGTATTGTAGAATTCCTAGGTTGGGCTCATTTCTGTAAAAGTTGTAGTGTTATGAGGTTCAATTGGAGTGTATGAGATTTTAGATTTCTAGATATTCTCTTTGTTTTGAAGGTTGTTTGTTGGGTACTATGTTATTGGTATCACCCCTTACTTCTTTACTTGTGTAGTTTGTGAGACTGGACTTGCATTATCTCTTCCTCTTTTAATCGCTCTCAAGTCTTGTCAAGGAGATGAAAAGGTAGTTGCGAAGTTTCCATTCCCTGGACCTACGTTTTCCCATTTCATACACTGTTCTATTTGAGAAACAATGACTGTGACTATCATTTATATCTTAATGGAGTACTTATATATGTAGTGTCTTGTACACGTGACAACTAGATTTTGAGGGACTTAAGCAAAAGAATTAGTTTTTCGCTTTATCTTTTTTTTTAAATGTTATTCTGCCTTTCTTTCATTTTTATTGGGTTAAAGTTAAGTTTTATTGGTGGAAAAAGACAAGCATCATGACGTCCTTAATCTGGTTGTGACATACTCATGCCTAGATTTATAGTTCTTTCATTTGTTTGTTGAATTCATGATCTCATCCCTTACCTTGTATACAATTAAATTTCATGTATTAATGCAACATTGTGCTACTTCATTTTATAATGTTTATTTCAGCACCCATATTTACATTTACACCAAGATGTTCCACTAAACTTATCTATATTCTGTATTATGGCGAGTGATGTACCGTTGTTTCTGGTGCTTTCAATACATTTTTATTAATAGTTAAGTGTGTCTATAGCCTTTTTGTAGTAGTTCTAATATGTTTTTATGTTTGTTTTAATGAAATATGTCCGGCATAAAAACGCAGAAGTTACTGGAAATTAGTGCGGAAAGACAACCTTAGAAGGACATAGACGGCCTACTTTTTAATCGACGGTACGTAGGTAGGGACAATCGATTGCAGTTGAGACTGATGGAGAAACACTAGGAAACCATACTAAGCATGGAACTACAGAAGGGATTGACGGTCTGTCCATCATAAATAGTTTATTTGATCAGAGACAGTTCAGTACTCGAAGTTGGAGAAATTCTAAGGATGGAGCGACTGAGGGCATCGACGAACTATAGATGCATCGACAGGCTGTGCTGTTGGTGCGTCGATTGATTTAAAGAAGGTTCCATCTAAAGGAGTAAAAAATATTCTAAGTTTGGACTGACGAAGGAAGTCGACGAATTGTGGGTCCATCGATGGTCCTTCAGTAGTGGTCGTTGATCAATCCGCGTTTTGGGACAAACATTCCTTATTTCAATTCCTTTTAATGTAGTACAATTTTTTCAATAAAAAGGGTGTAAAACCTTGTTTTTGGGATTAGACATTGTCAGTGTTGTTCTTGTTTTGTGTGGAGATGGATTTTTCCAAACTTTAGCAATAACCAAATTTCTGGATTCGGTTTGAAGATTTATATTGCAATTTCAAGTTGATTTTATGGGTTTATTCTTATTTTTGAAGTAAGTTCATGATTTCTTCCTTAAAAATTAGGAATTTTTATGTTGCTTGCCTGGGTAACAAACTGAACAACTAGGGTTGTGGGAACCATGTGTAATTAGCAAAGTAAACATAGCAAATAAGCAATTCTCAAATAGGTTCTTGAATTAATTGAAAACTTTTTTCGCTTAGATGTATTTGTTTAGGTGGCCAATCATTAGAACTCGTCTTGTTGCTACTTTCTGGACCAAGACTATAATAATAGAAAAAGAATTATCAACATAGATTTAGTGGGACACTATCTAATAGGCTACTGTCGATTGGTGTGAAGTAATAAATAAGTCATACATCTATTATGATGTCTAATATAAAGTAAAGATAAGGATAAGTAGCTTATACAAACGTAGATGGACCAAGGAATAGGGTGAAATTCTCGAGATGCTGGACGAAGGATTCAAAGATATATAACATACCACTTTACATGCAAAACACTAGGGAAGAATTGTTATTGCTAGGTATTCGGCATTATGAACCTATGGGGAACACATATACCCTAGTTGGTATCACAATTTCATAAAAACTCCTTTTTTTTTACGTTCTTTCACTTGTTAAATTAGATATGTTTAAGAAAATTGTTTTACAAACCCCCCATTTAACTACCTCTTTACGGAAAAACCTTGGCTAAATAGATATAATTGTATATTGATGTTATGTCTAAACTATTTTCCTCGTGCGGTCGACCCCAACCTACTTGTGGGGTTCTCTACTTGATTACGACCGCTTATATTTCTTTAGGGAGTTGTAATTTGAGCTTATCAAATTTTGGCGCCGCTGCCACGAATCCAGCTTTTAGATAACTTTAAATACATTATTGATATTTAGTCAACAGTTTCATGATTTACTTTTTCTTCTTGTTTTGTCTCTTTCAAGTCTTGCTTTAGTGTATGCTAAGTACACGAAGACGAGGAGAACCACTTATTTTATTCGATTTTTAACTTAACTGTACATTGCGAAGAATGGGAAATCAAAAGAGCCTAGCCAATATAGGTGATGGGGTTATTCGTCAACATCTATTACCAATTGAGGCACACAATTAAGTTTAGGTTGAAAATCAATTAGAGAACGAGTTGAGGATGCAGCCCCCAGCACCACCGAAAAATTGCTGACTATGATGGACCTCGTGTCCGACCGCTTTTCCACCTGGCACACTTTTGTGGTGATGAGTATTTTGATGGAGATGCTCGCCGCGAGGGGTTTATTGCCAGGACTACCATCAGGGGACCCTCATGGTCACTTAGAAAAACTGAGGTCTGTGTGTAAGAGTTGTGTGGGTAGGCCAAACTATGATATGAGTGTTTGCTCTATCACTGAAAGGATATGCCGCCATATGGTTTACAGAGAGTCCCTACAAATCCATTTATACTTCAGATTAGTTTAAAGACGCTCTCTTAGCAAGGTATTACCAAGTGTCCATGAATCACCGCCACAAAGATAAAATGAACATCTTTGTTGCATTTCATGGAGAGTCGGTGAGTAAATCTTGGGACATATTTACCAGATTTTTAAGAGGTGTCCCAATCTACCAAATTGATGATGAGTCATTGCTTCTATAAGGGTTATGATGACAAAAATAAAGCAATAATCGACAGTATTGTAGGGGGTTCCTATTGAGTGTGCACGTATGCAGAAATATCAAAGAAGTTGGAGAAGATATCTCACAACAACAAGTGTTGGAGCTCTAGAAAATCGGACTCCAGGAAAAACACCTTTAAAGTACAAGCTACAAAAAACCCAACAACAGATGTGATGTGTTAAGAGTTGACACAAATGAGAACAAAGCTAGGGTTCTTTTTTGAAACATGTGCGTATAGGTGCATAAAATATAAATTAGGTAAACTACTTGACTAAACCACTACCCCTGGTAGATAAGTACTATAATGAAGAAGATGCCTGCGTATGCAGTGAATGAGCAGTCGGGGGGTTTCTGACCAAACATCCAAGTCTCCAATCATGAGAATCACCGCCAAGGTCAAGAAAATCAAGGTCAGAACTATGAATACTATAATTGAGAGGTTCAATATATTAGAGATGGAAACTACAACCATAAAAATTTCAACCGGGGTAACTATGGTAATAGGAATGATGTAAGTGGCCCCTATATTGCCTTATGAAATAGGGATGTTAATCCTAGGGATGATTGAGGTAGTATGACGCAAGTTGAAGAAAATCTACAAAAGATGATGAGGAGATTTGAAACCAGTGGTGAGCATCGAAGGAGATGAGAGGTAATTTAGCTAATATTTCATTGAAGGTCGATGCACATAGAATTTCGATGAAACATCTTGAGCTACACATGGAACAATTTTCTACTACTATGAATCCACGCCAATGTGGAACTATTCTAAGAAACACCATCCAAAATCCTAAAAAGGATGGGCATTGCAAGGCGGTCACTACTCTAGGGGGTAAGCAAACAATTGATCCACCATGTTGTCTTTCGTTGAAAATGATAGGAGAAAAGACAAAGAGGTGAAGAGTCTAGTGGAGGGTTTGTTGACAACAAGGTTATAGAAGTAGAGGTGTCTCATAAAGTGGTAACCCTTCCAAGACCTCCACCTCCATTCCCTAAAATATTTGTGAAGAAGACTGAGGATGGTAAATACCGACAATTTATCACTATGTTGAAACAACTTTCTATCAATGTCCCTTTTTAGAAGCTTTGGATCAAATGCTCGGTTGTGCCAAGTTTGTGAAGGATATGGTGAAAAAGAAGAGATCGATGAGTTTTGGGAATGATGACAGAATGCAGCATTGTAATGCTATTCATACAAGGTTTCTTATGAAGAAAAATGAAGATATCGGTGCTTTCACATTCCATGTACTGTTGCATTGCTACATTTTGTTAAATCACTATGTGATCTTGGTGCAACAATAAACATCATATATGGTAAATATTGATAATTTATCACTATGTTGAAACAACTTTCTATCAATGTCCTTTTTATAAGCTTTAGATCAAATGCTCGGTTATGCTATGTTTTTGAATGATATGGCGACAAAGAAGAGATGAATGAGTTTTGAGGAAGATGACAGAATGCAACATTGTAGTGCTATTGATACAAGGTTTCTTGTGAAGAAAAAGGAACATCTCGCTGCTTTCACATTCCATGTGCAATTGAGTTGCTACACTTTGTTAAAGCACTATGTGATCTTTGTGCAACAACAAACATCATGCCTCTTCCTATTTATAAGAAGTTAAGCTTGGATGAAACAAAGCCTACTACGTGGGGTTACTGATGGCCGATCCAACGGTGAAGAGGCCCATTGGTATACTCTATGATGTGCTTGTGAAAGTGGAGTCAATTATATTTCCGAATATTTTTTTATTCTTTGCGGTGAGGTTGATTTTGAGGTTCCCGTTATTCTAGGGAGGCTATTCCTTGCCAGCGGGTATGCCTCCGTTGATATGAAAAAGGGAAATATGAAGTTTAGGTTGAACAATAAAGAAGAAACTTTCATAATCTGTAGGTCTATAAAGCAGAATGGTGAGCAGCAAATAGTATCAGCTATATCCTTAAGGGTTAAGAGTATATCCGAGGTACGAATTGAAAACCGACTAGGCGTCGAAGCACTAACACAATTATTATGAATTTTGAGATTGATAGTAGTGAAGGTTATGGTTCTATAGTGTCTCCACATGAACGAAACGAATATCACTCAAAACCAAAGAAATTTGAGTTGGATATAAAGCATCGCGACTCTCCACCGGCAAAACCCTTTATTGAGGAGGCTCCAAAATTAGAGCGTAAGGTTTTATCATCTCATCTAAACAATGCTCCAAAATTAGAGTGTAAGGTTTTATCATCTCATTTAAACTATGTGTTCTTGGGTAGATATGATACTTTGTCGGTGATAATTGCAGCATATTTGAATGGGAAACAAGGAGAGTATTTAGTGGTGGTATGCAGAGGTTCATACGAGCCATTGGATTGATTATTGCATACATTATTGTGATCCCCCTTGTACTTGTTAACACAAAATATAACTAAGGCCCGGTCACAAAAATAGTATTAAGGTTGAATCCACATATGCAAGAGGTAGTGAAAATGGAGATCATCAAGTGGGGTGATGTCAGAGTCATTTATCCTATTGCAGACAGGACTTGGGTCTGCCCTATTAAATGTATGCCTAAAAATGGTGTGATGACAGTCATGCTTAGTATTAGGAACGATCTAGTTCCAATGCAGACAGTGGATGAATGAAGAGTTTGTGTGGATTACCGCAAGTTTAATTCATGTAATGAGAAGGACCATTTACCCATGACCTTTATGGATAAGATGTTTGATAGACTTGTAGGAAAAGAGTTGTATTGTTTTCTTGATGGCTTTTAGGGGTACATTAAAATATCTATTGCCCCTGAGGATCAATATAAGATTACTTTTACCTTGCCCTTATGGGATATTTGCATTCAAAAGCATGCGGCATGGCTTGTGTAATGAACCAGCCACTTTCAAGCAATATATGATGTCAATATTCTCATATTTGGTGGAAGACATTATTGAGGTTTAATGGACGACTTCTCTATGGTTGAAGACTGCTTTGATTAATGTTTAAGCGATTTTGATGTTGTACTAAAAAGGTGTAAGGATTTTAATCTAGTTCAGAATTTAGAAACTGTCACTTTATTGTTAGAGAAGGTGTAGTGTTGGTCCATCGTATTTCAGAAAATGGGGTAGAGGTTGATCGAGCCAAACTTGAAGTTATAGAGAGGCTTTCTCCACCCATCTCTGTAAAACGTGTGAGAAGTTTTCTTGGACATACAGGTTTTTAACGAAGGTTTATCAAGGATTTTTCAAAAATTCTACATACTTGGTGCAAGCTACTGGGGTGATGTGTGATGCTAGTGGGGTTTCTTTTTGTGTGGTATTAAGACAAAGAATGGATAAAATCGTTCACCCCATTTACTATTCAAGTACGATCCTGAATGAAGCTCGAAAGAACTAAAAAGTAACAGATAAAGAGCTTCTTGTGGTGGTGTTTTCTTTCAAAAAAATTTGCTACTACTTGCTTAGCACAAGCGTCATTGTGCATACGCACCACTTCACGTTGAGGTACTTGATAGAGAAGAAGGATATGAAGCTAAGGTTGATTAAATGGGTGGTACTAATTCAATAGTTTGACTCGGGTAAATGACCAGAAGGGGCCTGAGAATCAATTTGCCGATAACTTGTCTAGTTTAGAGAATGAAGCTATGCGTGAAGTGGTAGAGAAGGCTGAAATTGATGATTTATTACCTTATGAACATGTGTTGGCTGCTTCTAATGATTTGATCCCATGGTTCACATATTTTGTGAACTATCTGGCTAATGATATAGTTCAATTGGACTTTTCTTTACATCACAATAATAAGTTCATGTATGATATGAAAAAGTTCTTTTAGGGCGAGCCTTACTTATACTAGAGTTTTGCTGATGGTATTATTCATCCTTGTGTAACAGAAGTTGAGATATTAAGTTTTTTGGTGGCATGTCACTCCTATCCTGTGGGTGGGCACAATAATGGTATTCGGAGTGTGCATAAGATTTTGTAGTTTGGGTACTATTGTGCAACCATTCACCAAGATACTCATGAATTCACCAAATTATGTGATTGGTGTCAATGTGATGGAGGAATCTCGAAAAGGCAAAATATCCCTTTAAACCTTATTTTGGTGATAGAGTTGTTTGATGTATGGGGCATTGATTTTATTGGCCCATTTGTGAGTTCTAATGGGATGAAGTATATAAATATGGCGGTCGACTATGCGTGTAAATGGGTGAAAGCAATATCTCTTCCTAAAAATAAAGGAAAGAGTGTCACTACATCCTTAAAAAAGAACATTTTCTCCAGATTTGACACACCTACGCCATTATTAGTGATGGTGGCTGTAAATTTGGTAACAAGTTGTTCAAAGGGCTATAGGATAAATATGGGGTTCTCCATAGTGTACCTAATCTTTATGATCCACAGACTTGCGGGAAAGTTGAGATGTCCAATCAACAAATCAACCAAATCCTTTAAAAAACAATGAATGCTAATAGGAAGGATTGGTCAAGGAGGCTTGATAATGTTCTTTAGGCCTATCGGACTACATACAAGACATCCGTAGGTATGTTTGCATACAAACTTGTATATGGGATGGCTTGTAACTTGTCGGTGGAGATAGAGCACAAAGCCATATGGGCGTTGAAGAAACTAATGATGGATTTGAAAGTAGCAGGGACTAAAGACTAAATGGGTTGAATGAGTGTGATGAGTTTTGCCAAGCCAATTAAAATTAAGAAGTCTACAAAGAGAAAATGAAGAAGTATCACGACCAAAGGATTGAAAAGGGAAAATTTGTGGTTGGTGATTATTTTCTTCTATTCAACTCTACACTAGCTTGTTTCCGGGTAAAATGAAGTCCAAGTGGACAGGGCCATTCCTCATCACTAAAGTCTTCTCACATGGAGCGGTTTAGTTAGAGAATAAGGAGGCCCCAAAGTTCACATTCAATGGGAAAATGATTAAAATCTATCTGGGGCATACAGAGAGTGTCCATGAAGTGGTTAATTCCTATCACCTTTATGAAGTATTAGTAATCAAGGAGACTCCATGTTGAAGTGAAGTTAAATCAGTGATTCTTGGGTGGCGTTCGAAGGTGTAATATCAAGACAACGATAGGTTTTAGTTTCTTTGAAGAAATAGTTATACTTTCTCGTGTCATTTTTTTAATCGTATTTTATTCTTGCTTGAGCGCTAGTGCTTACTACATATTACTGTAGGGTGCCTGTCTCAAAAGAGTCTAGAAAACAAAAATGGCCGAATCGGTGTTACACGTGCACGGATTGAAAGAAAACAAATTGCAGAAAAATGGTGTGGTGCATAGGTCTATGGACCCCATCGATGGGCCTTTGTTCAAACGACGGACCGTCGATGGAGTCCTTAGTTCCTAGTTATATCTCTTAATTTTGTAAGTCTAGATGCAAATTAAGATCCCAACTAACAAACCATTGAATGACCTACTAACTGTAGACATGGTTTTGTAGATCCAAAATGCCAGTGACCCTCATTCCAAAACCGTTTTTATTCCCCTATTTATTTCATTTCTCACACACCAAGATACTCCCATCTTCCATATAAATCCAAATTCGAATCCCCCAAATTCCCCAAACACTCTTGTTTCCCCATTGTTCTTTGGCCGTTGACTAAATTTTGGGCGTGTAGGCTACTTTTCAAAGTTCATATAACAACCACACCACTACGAATTGAAGGTATTTAGATTTCCTTTTCACTTTGAATTCTCGATCATAGTTATGTAACAGAAATTCGAATGTGGGTCTTGACTGAAGGGACTAAATTTATTGATGTTGCATGGTAATAACTCGTGTATTACGCCCCTCAAAATGAAATAATGTTGTTTTATTGGTTATTAGTCATCCAACAATGTGTTTTTCTATGTAGTGTTACAAATTTTTACTTCGGGTTTCATAGAATGAACGAATTAGAACACAAATTATGTGAAACCGAAATTCTAGGAATGTCTAATCCATTTTTGGAGGTGTTTAATGATCTCTACACTCAAGTGGGTGAAAAATTGTCCAAAAAAGTTTATGTTTCAAAAAAGCCTGAAGTCTGTCTCAGCCTAATAGTACAAGACCTCGTCGATGGGTCGTCGATGGGCTTCGTCGATTGGACCACCCTTAATTTTTTTATGTCATTAATTATGGAATTGGACTACTGTCCGTCGATTGATAACAGACCATTATGTGCATTTGTTGTTTCATTTGGAGAACCAGTTTTCACATATCATAAAAATTATTCTAAGTGTTATGCGACGAACGTAGACTACGGTACATCATTGATCGATGAGACATTCTGCACATCATTCATTTCGGTCTTAGATGTCTGAAATTGTTCATAAGTAAAAAGAATTTCTAAGTGTCAAATAATAAACCCAATAAGTGGACCGTCGATTGTTCTTGTCGACCTGAAGTTGCTGAACTAAACTTTGTTTTGATTTTTTGCCTTTTCTTCACTCAGTATGTTTAGAGTGTGTAGTATTGTTGAAGTGAGACTAACAACTGCCCTACAGGTACAAATGGCTCCTAAGAAAGATATTGTCTACTCAAGAGGCAAGTCCAAGTCAGTGGCCCCTTCTCGTCGTGTCACACATTTAGCTACATCCGAGACGCGGACACGGGACCTAGCACCGGAATTGATTCCAAGGTAACCCTGCTTACATGATCAGGAGCATACTAAAGATAATAAAATGATGCGGAAGCTAAATCATACTTTAGAATTAAAGACGGGGAATACCCAAATTCTGTAACTCATATATTCAAAAATATTTGATTTTAATACAGAGGAATAATTAACTTAATACTAACCTAAAACTAATTTTGTCTAAAATAAGCCTCTAACTGAGTATAAATGATGGGACAAGCCCCGTATAAGTCTAGTAAAAATTTAAAATGAAAGACTAATAGAATAGAAAAAAATCATGACTCGTATTCCCGAAGAGTAACTTATTATACTGAACTACATATTGGGAATTAATCTACGCGTGATCTGTATGGTGAGGACCTTAAGCTACAACACAAGATAATGTAGCGCATGTGTGTGTAAGTACTTATAAGGTACTGCGCATGTAAGATAGAGCAAAGATGAAATTAAACATAACTTAACAAGAAAAACAAGTATTATTATTTGAAAATGATATATTCTTAATTCTGAGCTAACTGTATGTAATGACAAACTTTATAATATGCCGAGACTAAATACTAATTGATCTGTAAATATGGTCAATGCAGGAGAATCTTACGGAACTGCGGGAGCTACTAATAACTAATAATGATACCACATGAGCTAAATGTGTAGTCGGATGTATACGCCCCATCTAGAGGACCCAATATACCGTACCAAAGGTATCAAGGCATGCTAGGGTGATCAATAAACGTATGGATACAGAGGGGACTTACAACCTAATTGGCTAGTAGTTTTGGGACTAATTGGGTACATTAAACCATAGTTTAACTCGTCATCATGCTACTCCCAATGAATAAATAAATTAAGACATTATTTATGAATTTCTGTAAAAACTGGATAACTCAAAACCGAACACGCAAATTGAGAATAAACAATTAATCTTATAATGATGCATTAATAACTGAGGTATGTATATTTTAAATAACTTCAATATCTGACCTAGCATGTGTAAATCATGAACTAACATAATTCATAGCTAGGGTTCTAAAACGCATGTGATAAACCAAATAATATCTTTATAATCTAATTTGAAACATATATTCAACTAATTTTTATGATTAGATATAATTGTAGAAACCCTATATTTAATAATGATAAGAGCATCAAGAAATGACTTAAAACTAGGGATCTAATCGGTAAAAGGAACTCTTTAGTGAAATATTACATGCTTGGTGATGAAATCCACGGAGAAATCTTTGGATTTCAGGGCTAGAACTAATGGAACCTTGTTGCGTTCTTGAACTAGTGTTCTTGACCTTTTTCTCCTTTCTTGCTTCTAATTTTCAATGTTTTGATTAATAAATTGACTTATGTAAGTTATTGTTATGTTTCTAGTCTTAAATTTACTAAAACCTCTAATTTGGGATCTAAACGACATAACTTAAGCGGATAAACAAAAGATGAAATGACCAAAAAAACAACTATATAACTAATTTTAGAGTGTCCGACAAACCTGGTCAACAAACAATGGTGCTAACTACGGTTGTTAGGTCCTGGCTATTGTATGTGTATAAAGATCGACGGACCTGGTCCACCGACTGTTGTCCTATCTACGATCGAACATGTTTCTTCGTTGTTTGGTTTAGAGAGTCGCTTTATGGACAATGATAAACGTTATCGGCCTACGAATTGGGGTCCTACTTACGATCCATAGGTCCTGACCGTTGTGTTTGATCTTTTAGTTTTCTGTTGACCAAGATCAATGGACCTGGTCCAGAGATTGTAGTCCTCACTATGGTCTGTTGGTGTCCTCCGTACATGGGATCTGCACTTCTAGAAAATCTGAATTATGGTCTATCAAGGGTGTGGTTTATTACATTAACTTCCCCCTGATAACATTCTTCCTTAAATGAAGATATAAATAGCTTATATAGAGGGAGAGAGATGTAATCCCTACAACTAAACAATAAGAACTTAATTTGTGATTGTGTTAAGTTCCAATAACATCCAAATATGCTCAAAATGCAAGTACAAACAGAGGCAACATGATTCTAAGGTTTAATTTATACATGAATGACTCAATAAACTTATGAGGAACTATTATATCAAGCTGGAGTAGAATCGGAATGAAAGAGGTGAGGAAACTTGGCTTTCATGGCTTCTTCTGTTTCCCATGTAGCTCCCTCTATAGACTGAATCCTAAAAAAAAACCTTCACTGAAGCGACTTCTTTGTTCCTCAACCTTCTAATCTGACCGTTAAGAATATCAATTGGTACATCCTATATTTTATCGCCATACTTCCCAATGGCATTACAGAGGCTGGATCACCTACACACTTCTTCTAGAGCGAGATGTGGAAGACCGGATGCACAACTGCTAACTCTGATGGAAACTCTAACTCATATGCGACCTTTACAATCCTTTTCAAGATCTTTTAAGGGACGAAATGTCAAGGACTAAGCTTCCCTTTCTTGTAAAATCTCATCACCCCTTTCGTAGGTGACACTTAAAGGAAAGCCCAAAAATCAACTTGCAACTCTATCTCCTTCTCGTTACAAATACATAAATATTTCTGACCACTTTTGGTTGTCTTAAGCCTATCTCTAATGAGTTGAACTTTCTCCACATCATAAAAAACTTAATCTGGCGCTATGAAATCTTCTTCACCTACTTCAAACCAACCAACAAAAGGTCTACATCTATGCCCAAACAAAGCCTAATAAGGTGCATTTGAATGCTTGAATGATAGCTATTGTTGTAGGCAAAATTAACCGGGTGAAGGTGATCATCCCAACTACTGTTGAAATAGATCACACAAGATCTTAACATATCCTCTAGAGTCTAAATGGTACGCTCTACCTATCCATCCAACTGCGGATAAAATGTTGTGCTATAATTAACTTGAGTACCAAGACCCTTCTAAATTGACTTCCAGAAATGAGAGGTAAATTGAGGACCTCTATACGAGATGATAGACAAAAGAACCCTATGTAACTTCACAATTCCATTAATGTAAATCTTGGTAGTACTCTGCCGAATTCGGAATCCTGACCGCCAAAAAGCGATAGGAGTTACACATCCTATAAACTATCACCCAAATGTAGTAGTGCTGTCTGCGAGTACGAGATAATCCTGTGATGAAATCCATATTTATCACATCCAACTTCCATGTGGGAATATGGATCTCTTGAGTCAAACGTCCTAGTTTCTAATGTTTTACCTTGGCTTGCTGTCAATTAGGATACTCACTGACAAACTATGGTATAACCTTCTTATATCATTCAACTAAAAGACTTTCCACTGATCGCGCTACATATTAGTTGCACCTGGATGAATAGAATGACTGGAGTTATGGGATTCTTCAAGAATATGATTTTTCAACTCGCCCACATCAGGAACACACAATCTATCTTTGTAGAGAAGTACAACATCTCCCCATAGGAGGAAACCTCCACTCTCTGGTTCTAGACTACACCCTTAATTTCAAGCAAGATTGGATCATTGTCTTTCTTTTCCTTAACCTCGTCTACTAAAGAAGATAATTCCCCATTATGAACTCTTACACCACTATCTGATATACCCATAAGGCGAACTCCTAAGCAAGTAAGCATGTGAACATCCTTTACTAGATCCTTCCTTTCTTCCTCAACATGGGTTACACTACCCATATATAATTTGCTAAGAGCATGTGCTACTATAATTGATTTACCATTATGATAATGCACAATCATATGATAATCCTTAAGGAACTCAAGTCCTCTCCTATGATGAAGATTCAACTCTGTTTCGGTGAACACATACATAAGGCTCTTATGATTAGTGAACGCATCCATATGAACACCATACAAGTAGTGTCTCCATATCTTGAGTAGAAATACGACTTCTGCAGGCTCGAGGTCATGAGTTGGATAGTTTTTCTCATGCACCTTAACTTCTCTAGAAGCATAAGCTATAACCTTATTTGGTGGTATCAACAAACAAACTATACCAACTATAGATTCATCAAAATAGATCACATAACCATCTAAACCATCTGGTAGAGTCAAGATAGTAGTCAATCTTGTTTTTAATTTTGCAAAGAGTATATCACCATCATTTAACCATTGAAACTTGACCATTTTTTGAGTAAACATAGTTAATGGTGATGTTGTGGATGAAAATTCTTCCACAAACCTTTTAGAATAACCCGCTAGACCTAAGAAATTTCTGACGTCTATACCACATGTAGGTCTGGGTCATTGTGTCACTGCTTCTATCTTCTTCAAATCCACTTCAATCCCTTCACTAGATACAATGTGACCAATAAAATCAATGGATTTAAAAAAGAGTTCACATTTTTTAAACTTAGCAATTAAATGAAGATCCTTCAGAGTATGCAGAACAAATATCAGATGACTCACATATTCTTCCTCATTCCTAGGGTAAATGAGGATATCGAAAAATAAAGACAATAACGAACAAGTCCAAGTATTGTTTGGTAACCCTATTTATGAGGCCATGAGAGTTGTAGGAGCATTAGTTAGTCAAAACGACATTACTAAAAATTCATAATGACCATACCAAGTTTTGAAGGGTGTTTTCGAAATGTAACTATCTATGATTCTAAGCTAATGAGAACCCGACCTGAGCTCTATCTTTGAGAAGTGACTAGCCCCCTAAAATTGATCAAACAAGTCATTAATCGTGGAGATGAAATACTTAACTTTTATTGTGACCTTGTTCAACTTTCTATATTCAACGCACATTCTAAGAGAATCATATTTCTTCTTGACGAATAACAATAGGGAACCCGATGTCAAATTACTATGTCTATTGAGGACCTTATCTAGAATGTCTTTCAACTGAACATTCAATTCCTTAAGGAATGATTAAGTCATTATTTAATGATAAGTAGAAAAAGGCTAAGTATAAGGAAGCAGATCAATCCCAAAGTCGATTTCCCTTTTGGTACGGACTCTGGGGATATTTACCAAAAACACTTCTTGAAACTGACTCAAGAGTTGGGTTTCAGAGATGGTATCCTTAACTCAAACTACATGAAAAAGAAAAACCTTAGAGATCATCTTTTGGGACATAGGGTAAGAAATGAGTCGACCCGTAGGAGCTATGCTTCTACCCTTCCACTCTAAGATTGGTTTGTCTGGAAAAAATTAAATTGCACAATTCTATTTGTACAATCGACTAAGACATAACGGAATGTAACCAATCCATGATTAGAAAGACATAGAAGTCTACCATTTCTAACTCTACAAGATCTACTGAGGTGACTTTTTGATATATTGTGACAGGTAAAATTTGTGTATACCCGTCTAGCTATAACTATGTCAACATCTATAGTAGAGACAGAGAATGTCCTGAGAGTGTTTCTGGTATGACACTAAAGCTTATTGCTATATTTAATTACAAAAGACAATGTAGTCTCTCTTGTCTTTCAACTAAGTGAACCATATGTGAGTTACATGCTTAAGCTGGTAGGATACCAATTTAATATATCTCTACAACTTACTTGCATCACACCAAATATTTTCATGACCTCATTAATGAACTTTTGTGGGTCCTTACCAACCAGTGATCCTAAAAACATAGTTGCATTCATCTTAACAAAATCACAACCTCTGGATGCCACTAATCGATCATTTCTATTAGTAGGAACTTGAATTTGCTGATTGTTTTTGTTGGTCATACTCTGAGCCAAAATCCGAATTAGCATTCTGAAACTCCACATTAGAACGTCCTTATCTAGTACTAGAGGAACTCCATTTGCATTGTGTGTATTAGGGTTACATGCCTATGTTCTACGAGAAGGTACGATTTTAAGCACATAACAATGGATTAGAAAT
This sequence comes from Solanum lycopersicum, assembly GCF_036512215.1. NCBI lineage: Eukaryota > Viridiplantae > Streptophyta > Magnoliopsida > Solanales > Solanaceae > Solanum > Solanum lycopersicum. Next base: position 46,748,011 of record NC_090804.1, on the reverse strand, counting down.
AAGATCACACCAATGCACGACAAAAAGTATCAAGAAAGTGAAGTTCTCCAAAAACACTTCATAATCTTCCTCTCATTAGATGCAGTGCACTTTATACCCATTAAAAAAACTTTACTTAGTGCGGCTTTTCAGACATCCTAGGATAGAAAAACTAGTTCTCTGATACCATGTCTGTCACACCACGAGATACCCCCGAGGTGCCGATAGAGGACCTAGGACCATGAGTGATCCCAAGCTAACCCTTCTGTACTGATAATTAGCATACTAATGTTAAGAAAGTGATGTGTAATCTAAATCACAATTTAAAATTAAAATATGGGGAAAACCCATATTCTATTAAAGAGATATTTGAAAATTTATGAGTTTAATACAAAGGAAATACTAAAACAATAATAAGTTTAAACTATGTCTTAAATAAGCCAATAACTGGCTATAAATGATGGGACAAGCCCCAAATAAGTATAGAAAAAACCAAAACTAAAAGACTAAAGGACTGAAATGAACTCATGGCTCTTGTCCACAGAGAATGAGGACTCACCACGTATTTGGCTGAACTGGAGACCGGGAATCGATCTAGGCATTATCTGGATGCTGAGGACCTGAACCTACATCACAAGAAAATATAGTGCATGTATGAGTCAGTGCTTGAATGATACTGAACATGTAGGATAAAGTAATGATGGAATAAAATAGAATAGAATAATAAAAAATAAAGTACAAAAATTTGAGCATGATATCTACTGAATTCTAAGCAAATTGAATCAAATGATCAACTTTAAATCATTCTGAGACTGAATACTAAATGGTATGTAAATATGGTCAATGTAAAAGTGTCTGATTGAACTTTGGGAGCTACTAATACCGGATAATAAAACCATATGAGCTAAATATGGAGTTCTCTATATATGCCCCATTTAGAGGACCCATTATACCCTGCAAATGGTATAAAGGCTTGCTGGTGTGATCATTAAGCTGATGCCCATAAAGGGAACTTATTGTCACATTTAGGGAGCACCCAATAGACGTAACTAGTGTCGTCCTCCTCTTTGATGACTAAGACAAGCCTCTTAGCTTACAACATTACATTCCTCGGTCAAATATGGAGGAAATTTAAAACTTTTTACTTCTTCTACATTGAGGTTTAGATAGATCTCTACGTACACATAGTATATTTATAAAAAGTATACATACACATTTCTTATATGAAGATTACTTAGTCTTCTACTTTCATTGCACGCACGCACGCGCACACACACACACACACACACACACACATATATATATGTATATATGTATATATATATATATATTTTAAAATACATTCACAATAAGCCTATAATACGTTGCATATTAAAACATCTAAGTCGAATAAAACATGTTCGGTTCAACCCATACTTCATTAAATTATAGGACTCATATAGGCATATACAAAATCAACAAAGAAAGAGAATGAACTAAATCATGTATAAGAATAAAAAGTGTCAAATGGTAAGATAGTGACATCGTCCTCGAAAGGTGAGGACTTACTGAATACTTGGGGAATATCTAAGTATTCGTCAATGGACTTAAACTTAGGTTAACGACCTTATTCTACAATTTGTAGTAAACATGAACATGAGGTTAGTACAAACTTGTACTAAGTAAGAGTATATGCACATAAAACAATTGAAATCATGTTAAAGGGAACATTTGTTCAAAATTATGCTAAATTACTTTAAAAATCCTTATGCACAATCAATAACTCATATAAGCCAATACTCACATTAGTCAACAGTCAAACCCATGTACAACATAAGAACAATATCAACAATTTATAGTTAAATCCACATATAAAAGAGTTTATAGCATCATATTATAAGAAAGACATTTTCTCATAAATGACCATTTAATCTACAAGTGCAATGACCAAGTAAAGCCCCATAACCTTACTCAATCGAGTAAACCATACAAAGGATCAAAACTAATGTCCAACTAAATATAACATAACACAAATAGTAGTAATCATCGCATTTATCAATATAGACCAATAGGATGTTCATAAATAAAACTAAAACATATAGGATTTTCAACATGTAAAATCATCGTATTCATGGCATATACATTTTGAGAACACAAGAACAACCTCCAAAGGATTTCTTCAAGGAAAAAAATATCAATCGATAAGTAGAATCCCATACGACTTCCTATTCTAAGTCAAACATCTCATGTTACTATAGTTAGGGTATAGTCCATTAATTTATTTTACTTTAGCGAATACTTGACCTAACCGACGTAGACCATAAGAGCTAAATGTGGAATCTAGTGTTTAAAAACCTTACACCGATGGAAGGCGGTCTATTGGTCAAAGTAGTACCAAAAATGAACATAGCATTTAGGTGTATCAACTAGCTAGTATTCATATGGTGGCAACATAGATTATGGAGTTTGGGGGTTGTCATGGAAAAATCACTCTATGAACTTTTTTTGGCTATGAGGCTATCCACCCCGTGAGGACTATGATGAACCTTACCTTCCATCCTTGGGAAGGTGTTTCCCCTCATCTAAATGTTCACTCGGTGCTAAGCTATAGTCCTTATTAAATGTCTTTCATTATTAATCATAATCTTAGTTTCGGTCGTAGGGTCTAATCCCTTGCGTAGTCAATTTTCTCAGCTCATTAGGAATTGCATAAGAATATCCTTTCATGGAAAACCTCATGTGTGAGATTAGCATAACATCATCATATGTCATAATAAGTCCCATAGGTACTTCGTTACCAACCTGATATCATATCATCTTATTCAATATCTCACAATCACATAGTCTAGACATTTAAGTCAAACAACATACAAACACCTACTTCGGCTAATCACAACTCATGCTTCAATGGAAATACATCATTTATCACAAACCATCATAATTGAAGTAAAAGTTAGGATCATAAAGACTTACTCAATCTCCTAAAATAGGAATCATTTGGTCTTACTATTAACCAACCAATGACATCCAACAATAGTTGTAGTAACATCAATAAAAAATAATTAACACATAAACTAGGTCAATTACGTCATCACTATCCCAATTAACATCAACTCATAACCTAGGGTTAGGGGAATTATGGTTCATCATGAATTGATCAAGAATTTAATACAATCCCAACAATACCTTACCCTAGTCAATCCATGTATGAATTGGAGTATATAAAACAAGTCTAATGATCAATTCATTCTTCAATTCCCATCAATTCATGACTAGATCTATGATTTGGGAAATCAGGGAAAGGAACATGATCAACATGAAATTTCATGAATTGATCAAAAATTTATGCTCAATTAGTCATAGCAAAATTAAAATTTATCATCAATTTGATGTTTAAAGAAAACCATTTTAATTGGAAATCCCCATTTAGTTGGGTAATTTAGTAATCAACTTTTAGGGGATTTCAAGCTTTGTCATTTCTTCAGTGGAGGAACTAAGGGAGAGAGCAATTAGAGAGAGGTGATAGCTTTTGTGTTTTGTTTTCTAAATTGGCTTGGGTGAGTCAAAAAATAACTTTAAAATGACTCTTAGAATATATATATAATGACCCCCTAAATTACCAAAAACAGCCCTTAAATAAAATGTTCTTTTTGTGAAGTATAAATGTCGAAAATACGATTTTTCTGAATCTGGAATGTGGCCCAACATCACACGGTCAACACAATTTTACTTCCCAAAAATAAATTTTGGGACAATAAGGTCCATGTGGTTGTGCGTCGCAAAGTAGCCCACTTATTCTTCACTTGCATGAGGGTCCTCCTCCATAACCCTTCGGGTGGTCTTTTAAGTGTCGTTAAGAGACATTTAGACCCTCTATACTACACTTTACCTAACCAAACTCTTTTTACAAGTTTAAGACTTCACTTGATCCTCCAAATAGATCTCCAAACATAGTGATGTCATAGTTCAATTAGGATAGTTTTCGGACGTCATGGATGTCCTTTGATGTCTTGGCTATAAAATTTCTTGGATGACTTCTAAGAATTTTTTTATGTAATAAAACAGTATCTAAACTTTATAAATTCATTTTAGAGTCTAGATTAGGTCTTCACATTTTTTACTATAACATTATCCCACCTTAAGAACATTATTCCCCGAATGACACATAAAATATAAAAAAAGAAAGTATAGACTCAGCAAAACAAGTAAAAATAAAATTAACTCATTATTTTCATTATTAAAAGTAATAACTAACCTATATTAGATAAGATATGTGGATAATGGGACTTCATGTTGGCATCAGCCTTCCGTGTTGCCCTTTCAACAAGGTCGTTATCAATTAAACTTTCATGGAGGCTAACTCTTGTTCCTAAACTTCTTCACTTGTCAATAAATTTTTTTAACCAGAACCTCCTCATAGGATAGGTTCTCATCCACTCCAATACCTTAAATTGCTAGAATGGACTCGAGATCACCAATGCACTACTTAAGCATGGAAACATGAAAAACCGGGTGAACGGAAGATAGCTCACTAGGTAATCTCAACTCATAAGAAACCTTGACCACTATTTGCAAAATTTCCTCGGGACCCACATAGTGAGGAATTAACTTCCCTTACTTGTCAAACCTCATCACCCTTTTCATGGGTGAAATTTTGAAGTACACTTTATCAATTTCTTCAAACTATAACTATATTCCCCTATTGCCGGCATAGGACTTCTGCTTGCTATAGGTTGTTTCCAATCAGTCCCTTATAAAATTGGACACTCATCAAAGCATCATAAATCAAGTCGGGACCAAAAAGTGAACACTCACAAACTTCAAACTATCCTACTGGAGATATACATCTCCTACCATACAAAGATCCAAAAGGAGCCATCGATATGAATGAATTGTAAATATTGTTATAAGAGAACTCCACCAAAGGAAAGTGCTCTTCCTAAATTCCCTTGAAGTCGATGACACAATCTCTAAGCTTATTTTAAAGAGTTTGAATAATACGCTCCGCTTGACGATCCGTTTGCACTTGAAAAACGGTGCTTAACTGTACTCTTGTACCCAACAATTTTTTAAATGATATCCATAACCTAGATACGAATTGTGCTCCCTCATATGATATGATTGATAAAGAAATACCATGAATACTGAAAATCTCATCTATGTAGATATTTGCATAATAATCCTCCGTGTAAGTGGACTTAAAGGGAATAAAGTGAGTGGATTCAGTCAATCTATCCACCACTACAAATATTGAGTCATTTTGCCTTCAAGTCTCATGCAAAACCACTATAAAGTCCATATTAATATATTCCCATTTCAGAATAGGAATTTATATCTATTGAAGTAAACCACTCAACTTTAGGTATTCAGCTTTAATTTGTTGAAAATTTGGAAACTTTTCAACATAATCTGCTATATTCTTTTCCATGTAATCCCACCAAAATAATATTCTAAGATCATGATACATCTTAGTAGAACCTTGATATATCAAATAAAGGGACCCATGAGCTTTCTTAAGAATCCGGTTTCTCAAATCATCAACATTGGGTAAACATAACCTATATTGATACCTCAAAACATCATCCCTAAGCTTACCAAGAACCGATTCTTTAAACTCCATCAATGCCAAGTCAATCTATATCTTAGACATCCCCTCAACCACAAAAGATTACTCGGAGTTATGGTGGACAAGAAAACCACCATTAGGGGAATCTTCCAACCATACATCCAAACGATCCAACCTATGAATATCTTTCACTAGTTCTTTCTTGGATTCTTCTACATGGGACACACCAACCATAGTCATACGACTTAGAGCATCCGCCACAACATTGGACTTGCCGTGGTGGTAGTGGACACTCATATCATAGTATTTTAATAAATCCAACCATATATGTTTCCGGATATTTAACTCCTTTTGTGTAAACACATATATAAATATGTCTCCAAATATTCAAAGCAAACACTACCACTACCAACTCAAGGTCATGATTTGGGTAATATCTCTAATGATTAATAAGTTGCCTAGAGGAATAGACAATAACCTTCTCATGTTTCATAAGAACAAATCTCAACCCGACTCGAGATGCATCATAATTTACAACGAAACCGGCATTTCCCACTAGTAAGGTAAACAACGTAGCGGAAGTAAGACTATTCCTTAATAATTGGAAGCTTTTTTCACAAGCCTCTTACCATTTAAAATTCATGTTCTTTTGTTTCAACGTAGTCAAAGTAGATGCAATCGATGCAAACCCATCAACAAACCTTCTATAATAACCCCCAAGACCCATGAAACTTCTAATGTCAGTTGGAGCCTATGGTCAAGGACAATTCTTGACCGCTTCAGTCTTTCTCAAATCAACCTCTACTACCTCACTAGAGATGATATGCCTAAGAGACCCCGATGACCTCAAACAAAGCTCACATTTTCTATACTTGGAAAATAATTGATGTTCCTTTAGGACTTGCAAAAGCATTCTTAAATGGTCTACATGCTAACCCTCATTTTTCTAATAAACCAAGATTTCGTTAGTGAACACAATGACAAATGAATCTAGGTAACTTCATAACACCATATCCATAATGTCCATAAATGTCGCCGAAGCATTTGTTAACCCAAATGACATCACCGTAAACTCATAGTTATCATATCTTTGATGAAACTATTGTCTAGTAAATCCTTGACTTAACCCTTCAACTATTTCAATTCGGATGGAGACATATGATAAGGAGGAATTTGAAATGGTATTTGTTTCCGGTGGAAAGTCAATACAAAAATTTATCACCCGTTCGGTAGGAATATCGGGAAGATCATTAGGAAATACCTCTTGAATTTCCCTTACTACGGGGACCGACTCAATAGGATGAATTCAGAGTCTAAATGTTGGACTCTTAGTATATGGTATAAACACCCTTTATAGATCCTTTTACATGCTTTTAAACAATAGATGACACAACCTTTTGAAATAGAGTTTGTCCACTTTCCAATCTAAAATGGGCTCATTTGGAAAGTTAAACTTCACCACCCTCGTAGTATAATCTATAGAGGCAAAGCAAGCATGCAACCAATCCATACAAAAAAGGAAATTAAAATCAATCGTATTAAGTTCTACTAGTTATACATAAGTAACTCTATTAAGCAACATATGATAATATCTATGCACCCCTTTTGCAACAATCGACTTACCCACCTAGGTAGATACCATAAAAGGATCATTTAAGATATCACGTAATATATAAAATTTCTTAAATATTAAAGGAGTCAAAAAAGATAGGTTAACACCCAAATAAAGTAAAACATACATTTCGAAAAAGTAGACTTGTAACATATCAGTCACAATGTCAGGAGAACTTTCTTGCTCACCCCTAGAGCGAGAGCATAAAAGTGATTCTTTTTTGGTCCATCCACATTCAAACCACTTGCTTGAGATTTCCCACTACCTTTGTCTTGACCCTTTATGTTTGGGAAATCATTACCTTATGCCCACTCTTACCACAACTAAAGCAATTATCCTTCCCAATGAGGCAATCACCGTAATGCTTCTTACCATATATTCCACAAGTTGGCTTCTTGGTTGGTGAATTACTACCCCTTCCCTTTGTAGTATTAGTGTTAGACACCCTATCATCATGAGCGTTACTGAACTTGTACGGAATATCATTACAAAACCTCTTTTTCAACCTAGGCTTGTCTTGAATATCAAGCCTACCCTTTGAAGAACCACTATCAAATGGCTTGGCCCTATTTATTTCCTTACTCTTCCTCCTCACTCTAATCTCTTCTAATTTTTTAGCATGTTCCATTAGACGAGAAATTTTCATATATCGTGTATCATAGGCAAACAACATTTTTCTTTCAAATCATTGCCCATTTCCATCACAAACCGACTCATTGCATCTCTCGGATGAAAATCCAAAAGAGGATCATACTTTGACAATTAAGTGAATTTAAAAGATTATTAAACTAAACTCATACATCCTTGATGAATGTTGATGAATTCTTCAATCTTAGATTCTCTGCTTTCCCTAGGAAAGAACCTATCAAAAAAAGCCTTCTTTAAAATCTCCCATATAACCGGACCATCACTCAAGGGCCTATTGTCTCTCCATTATATGTACCAAGTTTGGGCATGTCCTTGAGGTAGTAAGTAGCTAACTCTGTCTTTTCATTAGTAGTCAACCCCGTAGCATTGAGGAACTTTTAGGTTTCATCAATGAATTCTTGGGGGTCTTCCTTAAATTCGGACCCATAGAAAGTAGTGGGATTTATCCTTGTTAAATACCTTAAATGGGAGGCCATGATGCTAACATGTTGGTTTCCTTGTGGTACCACCTCCTAATTAGTTTAGGTTGTCATGGCTTGAGCTTGAGTAGTTAAGACTGGTTATTAAGTAGTAATGGTGTGTGCCATTTTTTAGAAATGATTCCTTTATATAATCATCCATCATGGCTAAAGGATTAGTCATAGCTTGATCATCATTATCTACTTTCTCAAGTGGAGGATCTTGATTGCAACGGGGAGGAACTCTCGCATTAGCAATCTCTTCATAAAGTCTACGTGCAGCGTTTCTTTGATTGTTCATACCTATAACAAAAATGAAAGGTTTAGGTTAAAGCACACATAAAGTAAACTCTAGAGGAATGACATTGGAGTTTCAACAAAAAAGAGGATTTCCGAAGCATCATATACCTTCTAACTTATAAGTGTGGCGCACTTCAAAATTATGAATAAGAACCTACATTGATGTGGTTTAATGATACATCAATCTTAAACATACTCAAACTCATGCTCTTCTACAAAGCTTGTCATAACTAAGGAGTACCCCCTAGACCTAATCGCCGTTGGCGTCCTCTTTGAGAACTAACACTAGCCTCTTAGCTTACTTCATTACATTCATAGGTCAAAGTTAGCGGAGATTTAAAACTTTTTGCTAGTTCTACATTGAGGTTTACATAGAACTCTACGTACACATAGTATATATCAAGTATACATAGACCATTTGTATATGAATTACTTAGTGTTCTTTTTTTCTTGCACACGCATATCTAGAGTTCTTTATTGACTTTGTATATTCCTATATAAGGCCTCTATTGTAATGAAGTATGGGTCGAACACAAGAAGTCGAATATTACATCTTTGGTTTGACCCATAATTCATTACAATAAAGGCATCAAATAGGCATATAGAAAGTTAAGAAAGAAATACGATGAACTAAAACATCTTTAAGACTAAACAATACAAATGGTAAGTTAGTGGCATCATCCTCGGAAGTTGAGGACCTACTAAACACTAAGGGTATATCCAAGTAGTCTTCAATGGCTTTCAACTAAGCTCAACTACAGGAACCTACAATTTTTAGTTAACATGGAAATGGGTTAGTACATTCATGTACTAAGTTTTAGCATATACACATAAAACAATTGAAATCATGCTTAAAGGGATATCTGGTAAAAACCATGCTAAAGTACTTTGAAAACCCTAATACACAGTCAGGAACTCATATAAGCCTATACTCACACAATCCATAAGTCAAACCCATGTACAATAAACGACCAACATCATCAAGTTATAGTCAAGTTTACGCATAGAAGAGTGCATTGTAATATAGGCAAGACCCTTACTCAGAACCCACCTTTTAATATACATGTGGAATTACCAAGTAAATCCCCATAACGTTACTCAATCGAGTAAGCCAAACAAAGGATAATAATTGACGTCCAACTCAATATAACATAACATCAATAGTAGTAATCATCACATTTAGCAATATAGACCAATAGCATGTTCATAAGTGTAAATAACAACATATATCATTATCAACATGTAAAGTCATCATATTCATAGCATAAACATTATTAGAACACAATAACATTTACTAAGGAATCCCTCAAAGCAAACTACTGCAAGGCATATGTACAGTCCCATACCTCTACCTAGGCTATGTGAAACCTCTCTTTGAAGTTACCCTAGTTAATGTATAGTCTATTATTTCATTTTAATTTTGGGAACACTTTCCCTAACTGACATAGACCACAAGAGCTAAGTGTGGAATCCGGTGTTGTAAAACCTTGCGCAGATAGAAGGCAGTCTAGCGTCAAAGTAGTACCAAACATGAATATAGCATCTAGGTGGATCACTAGCTAGTATTCATATAGTTGTAAGATAGTTTATTGATAGTTGTCATGGAAACATCACTCCATGAAGTTTTTGTACTCTGAGGCTATCCACCCCGTGAGGATATGGTGAATCCTACCTTCCTTCCTTGGGAAGTTGTCATCTCTCATCTACAATTTCACTCGGTGCTAAGCTAGAATTCCTTTTGAATTGTCTTTCTTCATTAATCCAAAGTTTAGTTTAGGTGATAGAGTCTAATCCTTTGTATAGTCAATTTCCTTATGTCATTAGGAATTGCATGAGAATATTCGTTCATGGACTCACAAAAATCAATCCTATAACTAACCTCTGTAGAGACCACCTATACACCCTCTGTAGGCACAACAAAATGATCATTCACACCAACTATAATGAGATATACACACTTACAATGCAGAAAACACATGCACTTGAGATCCTCCTACCAAAGGTGATTCTAAGTCTCACTTGAGTGAGTTATGAAGCGAAAACCCATACAATCCCTTCACACACACTTCAGAGATCATTTAGACTATCTAAGATAGAATCATTCTGACTTAATACAATAACATATAGGTGATATTCACTTATCCTCCCAAATATTATCAAAAGATTTACTTAATGAAATCAAAACGATAAAGTCCATAATTGACCTCTTCAAGATTACCTAAAAAACCCTTAAGACTACCTAAGGCTTAGATAATGTCCACATAATAAACTATCTTCCCTAACTAGAGTCATTCTTAAGACTTATCGAGGTAAGATAAGAAGTCACCATTCCTATGCCCCCTTCATACTTTAACTAGACAACCCTTAACTACTCTACATTAGTACTTATTCATTTAATATGATTTCTTAACTTAATTCATTACATTAATTAAATCATTAAACACTATTTTATCATATAAGGACATTCAAGTAATGGTCTTGGACAAGACTTAGGAACTCTAACTAACACCTTAAAAGCCTATTGTGCAATGTCTAGTTAGAGTCTTATAAGACCATTTAAACTTCATAGAACTTCTCTAATGACACTAGGTATCCATATGATTAGAATAGGCAATCACCGACATAAACCATGATAGCTTGACATGGAATTCGGAGTTCTAACTTACTCCTATGAGGGTGTTCTACTTTCCAGTTGTAGATTTAGGACACATCCCATGTATGCACATGGTTAAGAAATATAAAGGGTTTTATCTACTATAGTTTCATCGAAAAATAGGGATAGATTGTACTCTAGTCTCGGTCTCTAGTAGAGGTACTCCCCATAACATACTCACTCGGTGATAGCTTTTGTTCTCATGGAGTAATTGACAATAAAGGATCACAGTAAGAGATTCCTTATCTAATTCATAACCTTAAAACATTCACCCTACAAAAGAGGTCTACTAGGGATACCTTTCAATGGACACTAAGATAACTCATCATGACTTTCCTGTGGAGGATATTATACCGTCCAGTGAATCATCCATAAGACCATCAATCATTAGAATAAGGATACAATTAAATCTCTCCACTCATAGTTCATAACATAACTTTACCACTAGGTTTATTATTTTATGTACATGACCTTCTTAACATCATTTAATGTCTCAAATATCATTCATTCATACCTGAAAAGGGTGCACTATGCTTTCCTAGTCAAGACATCCTATACTCACATATCGTTTATACATGTATCAATTAAGGGAGACAAGTCTACCAAAAAAAGGCACAAAATACTTTACTTTATCAAATATAGCATATCATTCTTTGAAGAACTTAGGAATGACCTTCATAATCGTTATGTCATCTTATACATTAATAAAACATCTTTAATATGACCATCATACACTCATGCATTCAATTTCGAATAATCAATCATAACCGCTAAGACTACATAAATAAGAAATAGTCATTGTCTAACATGATCACCTAAAATCAATAGAACACATACGTTCACTTAGCCAAATGTATATAGGTAATCTCATATTACACATAAATCAAATACACTAAGCATCATAATACTTCAACTAGTTTTCTGACAAGGCCATGATCATCATAATACATAAAATAATGCTGACTAGGCCACATCAATTGCATGTAAGCACGTAGCACCGCCACCATAAGTGGACCATACCAATCACAATACATATGCACTCTAATAAACATAAAATAGAGAGAATTAGGGCAGTGTACTACTAATCCATTCTCTCTATTTCAATCCATTTTTAAATCATCCAATTCAATACTATTAGACCCCTACCCATGGCCACAAACAATAATTCAATGCAATTATAACAATACTTAATGGATCTCGGTCATTTCAATGTATATTTATCAATATAAAACCAATTAGACATCAGTTGAATACAATTATTACATCAATCAATAGCACATTGAAAACTACACTAGAATTCATAAGTATTCGATCAATATACCTTGACAAATAAAGAAGTCAATAACTAGGGTTCATAATTTATATGTTTTCATAGGTTAATTGAGTTAAAATTAAATAATAAACAACAATTAAATCAATAATCAATGCTTAAAATATTTAATGCAAAAACCAATGGATAGATTTCAATTTAGAAAACTCATCTTTATCGAACTCTTTAAAAACTACTTTGAATATTGTCTCCTTGATGAACATAGTTTCAATCATAAAAAACCATGACTTATTGGTTCTAATCAACCAATTTATTAATAATTACCACTCAAATAGTCAACCAAGCCCTTCCTTGATTTTTTTCTACAATGGAGTTCTAGAGAATTTTTTAGGATATTTTGGGTTTTGATTTTGAAAAATGAATTCTTCTATGTGTTAAATGCTTATAAGAATTAATAAAATATACAAACCAACCATTAGGAACCTCCCAAAGTCTTATATGAAAGTGGGTTTAATTTACAACTTCATCCCTAACATAGCAGTAAACCTGTGCAGGAACTAGGCTCATAGACAACTGGCCATCAACGAGGGGTCAGTCCACAAACTGAGCGTCATGTCCTCCGTTAATGGGTTCATACATTGAATAATGAGATATTATCTCCCTACTATACGTAATCATCGATGCTCTCCACCTACGGGGCGTCGACCAAGCCATGAGACGTCGATTGCCATATGTAGGTGGGACTGCCTTGGGTAGTTTTGGCCACCAACTTGGGTCCTTCCTCAAGGACCTTTGGATGGTCCTTGGTTATGGTATCCCGGACATTTCCAAAAAGAATATGTTGTATTCAATTTTAGGACCTTCCACATGAATTTCATCCAATACAAACACATAAAACTCGATGAAACGTGAGAAGACAAACAAGGTTGTTTCAAGCCAAACCTTTGGAACATCATGGACATTCCTGGACCTTTTACCTCTAAACATCATCAAACTTGACACATTGCGTATAAAAACTATAATAACTCATATAATGACCTCATATACTCATGAAACACATGTATAAGCACATAACAGCACATGAGGCACATAGGTGACTTAGTCGTTGAACGTCTTAGTCTTCCCTTGGCGTTTTACTTCAAAAACACCTAAAACTTAAGACACTGCCTAAATACCACATTATATACCAATTTAGGACCTTATATATTCATTACAAAAATGTTAGGCTCTAAGGTTACCTAAGTCATTTGAGGGGTGTTATAATCTCCCCCACTTAAACAATATTCGTCCGCTAATGACACTTTGCCACTCTCAGAACATTTCCAAGAATAGTGATTCAATTATTAACTCATGAACATACCATATAACATATTATACAATACAAATATCATTTTACATAATTAAAAGAATCACAACACAAGAAGAAGATAATAACAAATCTACAACTCATTATGTCATCAAACTCACATGTTTCATTATAAATAACCAAAAACTCATTTTATATTCATTATCATGATCATATACATCAGTTCTAACCACATTGAAACAATTTTTGACAAAATAACGAACTAGTCCAATTTTTAAAAATATTACCTTAAACTTCCAAACCTAGAGTGAATTATGGATTTTTTTTCAAAAATACAACTTTTAGGCAATTCATAATGGAAACATGCTAATATGCAGGGTATTATAACATAAACACATCTTAAAACATAATCATAACTTCATTAAGTTCACAATGCGAGGAATAAATGAAATTTAATTTCAACGGGATCCTCAAACACAGACATTATACCCTCAATATTGAGTTGAATAGAAGATATGAGACAATCAATCAAAACAACTTTACTCACTAAACTCCCCTACTAATAAGTAAATCATAACATTAAAGAAATACAAGAACATTCAATCATTCATCATCATCATCATCCGGGTTTGATCCTCTAGTCCAGAGTGCTTAAAATTGCCTCTTATTTGGAGCAACATCTTTTGGAACATTAGGAGCAACTTGCTTACCCTCTTTTCCTCTAGACAAAATGGTAGGAGAATCTCTCACCTTACGATTATCTTTCCCACAACCAAAGCAAAAACAAATACTTGCTAAACACTTGCCATAATGTTTTTTCAACAATTAGCACAAGTAGACTTGCCATATTTAGAACCACCTCCTTTCTCAAGTTTGACCTTAGGAGCACTAGGTCCATCTTAACTTTTATCCCTCTGCTTGAACCTTGGTTGATCCTTCTAACTTAGTCCACTCCTCTTCAAATTTCTAGACATCCTCTTAAGTTCGGACAACTCTATGGATTTAGCACCATAACTCTAGCTAAGGTCAAATGATCATGTAGCATGGCCGTACGACATTCTTCTCTCCAAAGGTCGTCAACACCCGTTACAAACCTAATCGTCTCATTTCTAGAGTTAGAAACCAAGGAAAGAGCATATTTATACAACATAGTGAACTTAAAAGAATACTCTTCCACACTCATGTTGCGTTGCTTGAGATTAATGAACTCTTCAACCTTAACTTTCCTCCTCTCACGGGGAAACTACTTTCAAAGAAAAGATTCCTTAAACTCTTCCCACTTTATAGGAAAAGACTCAATTGGGCTATTCTCTATTCATTGTGGGTACCACACTTGGCCACATCTTTCGAGTTATACGAAACAAACTCTTCTTTCTCCCTAGAAGTAACTCCCATAGCATGTACTATCTTATACACATCATCAATAAAATTTTCGGGATCCTCTCCCACCTTAGATACAATAAAGATAAGAGGGGATTCATCCTTATAAGATCTATCAATCTAGATGTCATAGTGCTCTCCACAACAATCGTTGTAGGTTCCATACCAATATTGGCATGGGTAGTCAATGGTCAGGCTAAAGCAAGTAAAGAATCTCTAATCTCACCATTGGTCATGTCTCGGGAAGAACCAGAACCTCATTACATTGATCTCCAATAGCAATTTGATCCCCTTGAGCACCTTGAGGAACTTGCTCAACTTGAGAAGGAACTGTCTCTTGTACTATTTAATCTTCCAACGTTTTAGCAGCCATCCTTCTTGTATTTATCTCTTATAAACCCAAGAGAAAATATTAGGAATAGAAACTTACAACCTTAACTCTATAGGCACTACAAAAGATTGATGAAGAAAGTGAAACTCTATCGTCCTATAGCCTCTCGCCCATAGATGTGTCGCGAGTCACACCAATGGTCAACACTGTACTAGCTGTGGCTTTATGAGACTTTTTCATTCCAAAGACCACTTTCATAAACCTATGCTCTTATACCAGGATTTTCACATCCCGAGAGTACACCCTATAAGATATGACACTCCCAGAGTGTGGCACACGTTGTTGACCTCTCAGAGGTCTTGTACAAGCCCTTTCCGTAACATTCATCGCATATACAAGTATGAAAATTACTGTCTTATTGAAACTTTTCACACGATCATCTTAAAACATATTTTCATATAAAATCATTGAAATACAAAGTCTAAACATATGCCATTCTTAGACTCAAGAATAGCTGGTACACGGCCCGTACAACACGAATATAAGAAATACTTGATCTATTACAATTATTTGAAATAAAAGACATAAGTATGCCCTCGATTCAAATGAGGATATACTTTAACTTTGCTTGAACGACTCTAGAATCCAAGCTAGTCAAATGAGGAAATACTTCAACTTTTCTTGAACGACAATAGAATGCAATCTTTCCTTCACGATCTCTATCACCTTCCACCTACACCTTTAGATATAAAAAAATGTATGAAGTTAGTACAAACAATTGTACTAAATATGGAATAATGCATAAAATCATGAATATGGACATTTATTAGAAGCATGCTATTTTTTATTAAAACATCATACAATAATCATAAGAATAACATATAACACCTTAGAAACACATGATAATTCACTTAAGAAATTTAAAACTTTTATAAGAAATGTTACAATGACCTATATGACTGTTACACTAAAGTTCCTTCACTGTACTGTGATGTTTCATAGCTTCACCATCGACACTTTATAGCATGTGATTCCCTCACTAAAAGTTATCCTAAGATTCACTTATGTAAAATAAAGAGAGACCTCCCATACACTCTCTATAGGCAAACCTTAATGATCCTTAAGACCACCTATAATGAGATATAAAAACTTAAAATATCCAACCGCATAAACATGAGATCGTCTAACCAAAGGTGATCCTAAGTCTTACTTGAGTGAGTTGTGAAGCGACCGCCCATACAATCCTTTCACACACACTTAAGAGATTATTATGATTACCTGAGATAGAATCATTCTCACTTAATACAATAACATATAAATGATATGACATTCTCCTACCAATGGTTATCAAAAGACATACTTAATTAAATCAAGAATATAACTTTCATGATTGACCTTTTAATGATTATCTAAATAAGACTTAAGACTACCTAATTCTTAGATCATGTCAACATAATCAACCATCTTCCATAACTAGAGTCATTCTAAAGACTTTTCTAGGTAATATACGAAGTGTCCATTCATATGCCCCCTTCACACCTTAACTAGACAATCCTTAACTACTCTTGATAATTACTTATTCATTAAACATGGTTTCTTAACTTAAGTCATTACATTCATTAGTTCATTTAAAACTCATTTATCATATAAGGATATTTAATTAATGGTCCTGGACAGGACCTAGAGACTCTAACTAACACCTTAAAAGCCTATTTTGCAATTTCTAGATAGCGTCTCATACCACCACCTAAACTTCATAGAAATTCCCTTATGCTAGTAGGCATCCCATATAATGTGAATAGGCAATAACCAACATACACCATGATAGGTAGACATGGAATCCGAATTTCTAACCTATTCCAATGAGGGTGTTCTACTTTCCAATAGTAGAACTAGCACACATCCCATGTAGGCACATTGTTAGTGAATATGAAGGTCTAGAGATACATTGTACTCTAGTTTCTGTCTCAAGTAGAGATCTTCCCTATAACATACTCACTCAGGTCTAGCCTTCGTTCTAATGTAGTAATTTATATTAAAGGATCACATGAAGAGGTTCCTTATCTAGTTCATAACCCAATCACGTTAACCCTACAAAAGAGGTCCACTAAGGCTACCTTTCAATGGCGACTAAGATAGATCATCATGACTTTCCTAATGATTATATGATGCTGTTCCAGCAAATAATCCCTATTTCAATCATTAATTACAACAAGGATACCATTACAACTCTCCACTCCAAGTTTATAACATAATCTTACCGCTAGGTCCATAGTTCCACGTACATGCATCATTTAAGGTATCCCATATCATTCATTAATACATGAAAAGGGTGCAATAAGCTTACCTAGTCAAGACATCTCTTAATCATATATCATTTATACATGTATAAAGTAAAGGACACAAGTCTACTAAAATAAGACACAAAATACTCTACTTTATCACATATAGCATATCTTTATTTGAAACACTTAGGTGTGACCCTTATAATCTTTATGTCATCCTGTATATTAGTATAACATCATAAATATAGCCATCATGCACTTATATAGTCAATTAGGAATAATAATGCATCAACTCTAAAACTACACACATAAGACATAGTCATTGTCTAACATGGTCACCTATCATAAATAGAACATATATTTTCACTTCACCACATGTAGATATGTATGCTCATATTGAGCATAAATAGTCTATACAAATCATAATAATTCTTCAAACTATTGTTGACAAGACCATGATCATCACATATATAAAATAACGCCAATAAGGCCACATCAATTGAAAGTAAAGCACATAGCACCGCCACCATAAGTGGCCCATTCCAATCACAATACAATCCAATTCTAATTAAAATAAAAAAAAGAGAATTAGGGTAGAGTGCCTCCAATGCATGTCTAAATCATGTAATTCAATACCATACAACCCTTATCAATGGCCATAATAAATAATTCAATGCAATTATAATGTTACTCAATGAATCTAGGTAATTTCAATGTAGATTTATAGATATAAAACCATTTAGACATCAATTAAATACAATTATTACATCATTAAACATCCCATAGAAAACTACACTAGAATTCACAAGAATTAGATCAATATCACTTAACCCATTATGTAGTAAAAAACTAGGGTTCATCGATTACATGGGTTCATAGGTTAATTAAGTTAAAATAATATAATTAACAACAATTCAATCAATAATCCTTGCTTTAAAACCTTTAATGCAAGAACCTAATGATAGATTTCATTTTAGAAAACTCATCTTTATAGAACTCTTTGAAAACAACTATGAATATTGGATCCGTGATGAGTAATGTTTCAAATATCAAAAACCACAACTTATTTATTCTAATACACCAATTTGATGAAGAATCACTACTCTAATCTCCAATCCAAGCCCTTCCTTGAGTTTTTGCATCAACGAAATTCTAGAGAATTTCTTAGGATATTTTGTGTTTTGCTTTTGAAGAACGAATTATTCTATGTGTTAAAAGGTTTTTTAAAATGTTTATGATACCCAAAAAACCCTTAAGGAACCCCCCGAAGTATTTTTTGGAAGTGGAGTGAATTTACAACTGCACCCCTAACTTAGGTAGTGCACTGATTCTCGTCAGTACTCAAATGGATCGTCCCGTCCTCCACCGAAGGAGGACATGAGGTCAGCCATTGATGGAGGACAGGACATAGTAGTGCACTGATTCTTGACTTTCACATGCTCATTTTGCAGCCTGCCCACCCATGTTAGGGTCCTCATCTATGACCCTTCAGGTGTTCCTTGGGGCGTTGTTATTGTACGTTTAGAACCTCTATATTACACTCTACATAACCAAAGTATTTTTACAATTTTTATAGTTAATTTGACCCTTCACAACCATCCCCAAATATAGCAATGACAACTAGTTCAATTAGGCTTGTTTCTGAACGTCATGGACGTCTTTTGACATCTTCGTTCTAAAACATCTCGAATGACTTCAAAACATTATTTTAGGCCATAAAAAAGTACTTATGCCTTTAAAAACTCATTTTAGGCTCTATATTAGGCCTTGACTTTTCGGAGTGTTACACTTACAACCTACTTGTCTAGTAGTTCAGGGACTAATTGGGTACGCTGAACCCTAACCTGTGTAATACAAGAACTAAAGAAATACGTATCTATCTTCCTGAAATTCCTTCGATAAACATAATAATACCTTTACAATATAAATTTTAATATATATTTAACTAATATGTGATTATCTGTTGTAATTCTTGAAACCCTATGTTTAATCATGATACAAGAATCAAGAGATGATTGAAAACTAGGGATCTAATGGGTGAAAGAAACCCAATAGTAAAATCCCACATACCTGCTGAAGAAATCCATAGATAAATCTTTTGATTTAGGGGCTGGAACTTATAGAACCTTGTGGCGTTCTTGAACTACGGTTTTTGACCTTTTTCTAATTTCTTTCTTCTAATTTTCTATGTTTTGATTAATAATTTGTCTTAGGTAAGTCATAGTTAGGTTTATAGGATTAAAATTACTAAAATCTCATAATTAAGGATTTAAACAACATATCTTAGATGTTTAATAAATAGGAAAATACAAAAAAACCCTATATTAATTGTTGTTGAAGTGACCGACTGATCTAGTCCATGGACTATGGTCCTAACTATGGTCCGTAGGTCCTGGCTTTCGTCTGTGGATCAATATCTATGGTTCAGGTCCATGAACCATTGTCCTATCTATGGTCTGTCCTATTCCTTCATCGTTTGGTTCAGAAAATGGGTTTATAGACCATGATCAACGGAGATGGTCCATGGACCGTGGTCCCACCTACTGTTCTTAGGTCCTAGCCTTCGTTTGGGATATTTGAATTTTCTATGGACCAAAATTGGCGCACCACGCCCAGGAATGGTGGTCCTATCAATGGTCCGTAGGACCTTAACACAGTATGTGAACCAAGATCGACAGACCTAGTCCATTGACGGTGGTCCTCACAACTTTCCATAGGTGGCCTCCGTAGAGGGCACCTGCACTTCTTGAAAATCTAAATTTTGTTCTATCTAGGGTATGGGTTGTTACATTATCTATACCTTGATAAAATTCGTCCTATAATGAAGACTAAACGAGCTGAATTTGAGGGATTGAGCTGCAAACCTTACCACTAAAACTGAGAACTAAATTTCTGACTGTGCTTCATTCCAAAAACATTAAAATATTCTAAAAATACAAGTACAAACTTAGGGAACATGATTCTAAGGTAGAATTTACATATGAATAACAAAACTTAAGAGGAACTATTACCTCAAGCTTGATTGAAATCGAACGGAAAGAGATGAGAAAACTTTGCTTTCATGATTGCTTCTACTTCCAAAGTAGCTCCCTCTATTGACTTACTCCTCCACAAAACCTTGACTAAAGTGGCTTCTTTGTTCCCCAACCTTATAACCTGACGGATAAGAATATCAACTGGTACATCCTCATAATAAAGACTATTCTTCACCACCACACTCTCTAATGGCACTAGAGAGGCTGGATCACACACACACACTTCTTTAAGAGAGAGATGTGAATGATCCGATGCATTGTTGCTAAGTCTACTGGCAACTTTAACTCTTATGCCACCTTGCTAATCTTTTTCAAGATCTTGTAAGGTCCTACATATGTAGGACTGATTTCCCTTTCTTGCCAAATCTCATTACCCCTATCATAGGTGACAGTTTCAAGAAAATAAAATTACCAACTTGGAAATCTAGTTTCCTTCTCCTTACATCTACATAAGATTTCTGATTACTTCGGCCTGTGCTAAGTCTATCTCGAATGATTTCACTTTATCCATTGCATAAAGGACTGAATATGATCGTATCAAAGTTGTTTCAGATTCTTCAAACAAACCAACAAGAGATCTACATTTACGCCCATTCAAAGCCTCATAAGAGGCCATTTGAATGCTGGAATGGTAGCTATTGCTGTAAGAAACTCAATCACATAAAGGTGATCATTCCAACTACCCTTGAAATTGATCGCACAATCTCTCAACATATTCTCTAGGGTCTGAATTGTACAATGTTCCTGTCCATCAGTGTACATGTTAAATGTTGTGCTGAGATAAACTTAAGTACCATGACTTTCTAAAACGACTTCAATAAATTCTAGGTAAACTGAGGACCTATATCAGAGATGATAGACAAATGAACCCCATGTAACCTCACGATTTCACTAATGTAATGCTTAACATTGCCTGCTGCCGAAGCTGTAGTCTTGACTGCTAAAAAGTGAAAAGACTTAGTCATCTTATCGACTATCACCCAAATAAAATCCTGATATCCAAGAGTACGACGTAACCCTGCGATGAAATCCATATTGATCACATCCTATTTACAATTAGGAATATCGATCTATTTAGTTATACCAATTGTTTTATGATGTTCTACCTTGACTTACAAGCAATTAGGGCACTTACTCACAAAATATGTTATGTCCCTCTTCATACAATTCTATCAATAGACTTCTCGTATATCACGTAACATCTTAGTGTCACCTAGATTAATATAATATCTCGAGTTATGGTTTTCTGCAAGGATATGTTTTCTTAAATCACCTACATCAGGAACACACAATCTACATTGGTAGAGAAGTACACCATCTCCACTTGGAAAAAAATGTCCACTCTCTTATTGTGGAGTGCACCCTCCTGTTCAAGCAAGATTTCATTATTGTCTTGCTTTTCCTTAAAATCCACTACCAAATATAGATATTGCCCCATTCAGAACTGTTACACCACTATCTGATATGCTCATCAGGCGAAATCCTTAGTGCGAAAGCCTCTTATCATCCTTCACTAGCTCTTTTCTTTTTTCCTCAACACGGGCTTCACCACCCATAGATAATTTACTTCGAGCATTTGCTACTACATTTGCCTTTCCAGGATGATAATGAAAACTCATATCCTAATACTTAAAGAACTCAAGTCATATCCTCTAACGAAGATTTAGCTCTTTCTGGGTGAACACATATTTTAGGATCTTATTATCAATGAACACATCTACATCAAAACCATACAAGTTGTATCTCCATATCGTGAGTGCAAACACCACTGCTGTAAGATCGAGGTCATAAGATGGATAATTCTTATCATGCACCTTAAGTTGTCTTGAAGCATACGCTATAACCTTATCTCACTGCATCAACACACAACCTAGACAAACTCTATATGCATCAGAATCGATCACATTACCATTTGAACCCTCTAGTACACTCAGGAAAGGAGTTCTAGTCAATCTTGTTTTTAATTCTGCAAAGTTTTTCTCACAATCATCTGACCATTGAAACTTAATCATCTTTTTAGTCAACATAGTTAATAGTTACTATATGGATGAAAATCCTTTCACAAACCATTTTTAATAACCCGCTAGACCTAAGAAACATATGATATTCATAACACAGGTAGGTCTGACATTGTTTCATTGCTTCTATCTTCTGCAAATCCGCTCGAATCCCTTAGCTACATATAATGTGGTCAAGGAAAGAAATGAATTACAATAAGAACTCATATTTGCTAAACATAGAGAATAACTGGAAATCCTTGAGAGTCTAAAACATCTTCTGATCACTCACATTTTCTTCTACATTCCCAGAGTAAATAAGGATATCATCAAAAAATTGATAATGAACAAGTCCAAATACTTTTTACATACGCTGTTAATTAAATCCATTAAAGTTGTAGGAGCGTTGGTTAGTCCAAACGACATTACTAAAAATTCATAATGATCGTACTTAATTCTAAAGATAATTTTTGGAATGTCACTATCTCTGACTATTCATTTATGATAACATTAACTGAGGTATACCTTTGAGAAGTGACTAGTACCCTGATGTTTTTAAAACAAGTCAGCAATCTGGTAATGAGATACCTACTCTTCATTGTGACCTTGTTTAAATTTTTATAGTCAATGTACATTTTGAGAGAACCATCTTTCTTCATTACCTACAACACTAGTGCACCCCATGAAAAAATACTATGTATGATGAAGGCCTTATCTAGAAGGTCTTTCATCATCTCTTTCAATTCCTTAAGCTCTGCTGGAGCCATTCTTTAAGCAGGAATAGAAATAGGTTGGGTATTTGGAAGGACATCTATTCCAAAGTTGATTTCCCTTTTGGGAGGGACTATGTTAATATCTTCTTGAAACACTTCCAGAAACTCATAAAATACTTGAATTGACTCAAGAGTTTGGGTTTCAAAACTGATATACTTAACACGCACTAGATGATAGGGATAAACCTTGGAGATTACTTTTCTTGCCTTAGGTTAAGAACTGAATCAATCCATAGGCACTAAATTACTACCTTACCACTATAAGATTTGTTCATTTGGAAAGTGAATGTGTACAATCCTAAATCTATTATGGATTGAGGCATAACATGAATTTAACCATTCCATGCATACAATTATATCAATGACTACCATTTCTAACACTAGAATATCTACAGAGGTGACTTTTTGAGAGACTATGACCAGTCAATTTTTGTACATCCGTCTAGCTATAACTGGGTAACAAAATGGAGTAGAGACTTGGAAAGGTTCTGATAGAGTTTCTGGTTTAACACTATATTTTATTGCTATAGTTAGTTAATAAAGACAAAGTAGTTTAGGTTGTCTTTCCACTAGGTGAACCATATGTGAGTCACATCCTTAAGTTGGAAGTTTACCAATTTCACCTATCACTATATGTTACTTGCATCACACATAATACTTTCTTGACCTCATCAATGAACTTCTCTGGGTCCTTACAAACTTGCGACACTAAAAACTTAGTCTGATTTATCCGAACAAAATTAGAAACTCGAGTTGCCACTTATCGATCATTTCTTTTAGTAGGTACTAGAACCTACTTATTGTTATGGTTTGTCATACTCTGAGCCAAAGCTGAATTAGCGTTCTAAAACTCTTTATTAGAACATCTTTATCTAGTACTAGAGGAACTGCATTAGCATTCCCTGTCTCTGATCTACGAGGAGACATGATCTTAAGTGCATAATGATGTAATAGAAAGAAGATCATACCAATGCACTATAATAATATAATGAAAGGGAAATTATCCTAAAACACTTCATAGGATTTTTCTCATTAGGTGCGGTGCATTTCAAACACATGAAAAGAACCCTAAATAGTCCTTCTATACAGCCATCCTAGAATACTTAAACCTATAACAGTGATGCCAAGTTTTCTCACCACGACCTATCCTCAAGAGGTAGACACGGGACCTTAAACAACAATTGATCCCAAGCTAACCCTGCTGGCATAATCAGGAGCATCGTAAAGATAATAAACTGGTGCGGAAGGTAAATCACAGTTTAATGTGAAAATATGGGGAATACCCATGTTCTATAACTGAGATATTTTAAAATTTATATGTTTAATGAAAATGAAATATTAACTAAATAATAAGCTGAAACTATTTATGTTTGAAATAAGACATTACATGATTAGATATGAAGGGACAAGACCCAACTAAGTCTACCAAAAGTTGAAACTAAAAGACTGAAATGAATTCGGTACTCTTATCGTCGGAAAATGAGGACTCACCAATGATTCTATTGAAATGGAGATAAAAAAATATATCGAAGCGTGATATGTATGCTGAGGACCTGAACCTATATCACAAGAAAATATAGTGCACGTATGCATAAGTACTATAAAGGTACTGAGTATGTAGGACACAATAAAGCTTAAATAAAACATAACTGAATGAGCACAAAATAAATATAATAATTTGAACATGATATATACTGAATTCTGAGCTAACAAATGAAAGGACCAACTTTGTAAAACGCTATACTGAATACTAACTAATCAATAAATATGGTCAATGCAAGAGATTCTAACTGAACTGTTTGAACTACTAATAACTGATAATAAAACAAAATAAGCTAAATTTTCATTCTGATGTATATGCCCATTGAGAGGACCCATTATAACTTGCCAAAGGTATGAAGGCATGCTAGCATGACCACTAAATTGATGCCCATAGAGGGGACTTACAACCTACTTGGATAGTAGTTCTGGTACTAATTACGTACGCTTAACCCTATTCAACTCGATATTATGCTACTCCCAACGAATAAAGTCATTACGAAATTATTACTGAATTTCTATAAATACTGGATAGCTCAAAACTAAACATGCAAATTGAAAATGCATTAATTAATCTAATAATGATGCATTAATAACTGACGCATGTATATATGAATTTACTGAAATATCTTACCTAGAATGTGTCATTCAATAACTAACGAAATAAATAACTAAGATTATGAAGTTCATTTGATAAAATAAGTAATAACTTTACAATATGATTTGCAATATATGTCTAACTAATTTTTAATGATATGTTCTAATTCTAGAAATCCTCCGTTTAATCACGATAAGAGAATCCAAAATTTACTCAAACTAGGGATCTAATAGGTGAAAGGAACCCACTAGTAAAATCCCACATATCTGTTGATGAAATCCACAGAAAAATCTTTGGATTTCGGGGATGGAACTGATTGAATTTTGTTGCTTTCTTGAACTAAAGTTCTTAACCTTTTTCTCCTTTCTTGTTTCTTATTTTCTATGTTTCGTTTAATGATTTGACTTAGGGGATTCTTAATTATGTTTGTAGACTTTAATATACTAAAACCTAATTATTTAGGATCTAAAAGGAGTAGATTAGGGGTTAAAAAGATAGAAAAAGAAAAAAACTTAAGTAAATTACTATCGGAGTGACCGGCGGACCAGACCAAAAAGGATGGTCCTTACTATGGTTTATAGGTCCTGCCCTTCATATGTGAACAAAGATAAAAAGTCCTTGTCCATTGATTATTATCCTATCTATGCTCTATCCTATTCCTTCATCACTTGGTTCATAGAGTGGGTTTATGGATCATGATCAATTGACCTATTCCACGGACCGTGGTCATACCTACGTCTGTAGGTCCTGACAATCATTTTGGATCTTTGTGTTTTATGTGGACCAATATCAATGGACCTTGTCCATCGACCGTGGTCCTACCTACGGTTTGTAGGTCATGGCCATTGTCTATAGTCCAAGATCGACAAACCTTGTCAGCGGACCATGGTCCTCACTACGGTCAATAATTGAGCTCCGTAAATGGCACATGCAAGGGAAAATTTAAATTTTTGTCTATCTAAGGTGTGTGTTATTACACATAGGGTTGTTTTTAATTCTTACAATGATCAAGATCCATAATACGTTCTTCCGGGTACTGCAACCCCAATACCAGCTGCAAGAGTCACTTGGGGGAACCCTTAAAAGGTTGTTCTAGGCATAGTCACATCTTTCCAATCTTACGAGAATCGCATACTGATCGACTCACCTTCCGAGGTTGCGTCTCCTCTGAAGGAGCATAAGGCTCTAAATCAGCTTACGCATTATGGTAGACCCACTCTTGAGGGTCGAATGAGTTCACTAACTTTTGTTCCATTTCTCAGGGGACCTCTCAACTAGAGGGACACCATCACCAAGCTTCGTCTAATGAGGCTACAAGCTACGAGTCTGCCCCTACACCCCGAGCAGATGTGCCTTTACCGGTTGTAAAGAAACTTAATTAATGGTGCGTTGATGGTCAGTATCAGGTCTACAGAGATGCCAGAATGTAGAATGAGAATATGGTGATGACCCGGTTGGTCACTGTTGAGCGTCGGGTTCTTACGAGGAGTTTTATATAGTCCCTCAGCTGCATAGATTATTCAACTTGCATAAGTTAAAGTGAATTGTGCGGAGCTTTGGGTCCTACAACAATGAGAAAGTGAGGGAGTTCTACATTTTATATTTGGCTACTCTTAAGGACTCTATTGATAGGCGGGCAAGACCTGCAAAATGGACCACCTCACCTTTTTACTAGTTTGGGACTTTAGGGTTGATATCTCGGAGGCCACCCTCCCACGGTTCCAAAATGTCCGCACGACTAAGACACAATGGTCCCCCCATTACTCAACAATTAGACTACAGGTGGGAGATGTTGAAAACTTGCATTTTTCAGAGGACCATAGAGTAGAGAGAGTCGATGAAGAGGTGGCTGGCCCAATATTTAGCGACCGATGGCGGGAGGGACGACTAGGTGTTAGACCCCCTAGGGTTGACTAAGAAGGCCACCTTCACATTCACGGCCAAGATCTTCTGGTTTGTAGTCCGACACAATTTATCACTGGCAAATGACGTTAATGTTCTTACATGGGATAAGGTGGTGTTCGTATCATCCTTGGTGACGGAGTTGGACATATATTTTTCTAAGGTGCTGATCATGGTGATCCATGAGAGGGATTTCAAGACCTATACTACTTACCCTTTTTCTTGTTTGATTTTGCAACTTTATAAGGACGCCGAGGTACCTATTTTGCACTGAGACACACTATGTAACCTTGTGAGGACAGTCGATATACGTCTCATGAAGGATGAGGCCAATGTACCAGCGCACCGAAGAGTCTCCAGGATTGAGGTGCCCCCATTGAACGAGAATATGGTAGTGAAGGTGGAGCTAACACTATGGGCTGATCCTGCTACATCTGAGCCTGCATACACCAATCCGGATGACACCACTAATGCTACTAGATGGGACCCCATCTCATCCTGATGCACATCACCATCTGCAGCACTGGTTTCTTTAGCGCAGGTAAAAAAGTTCTCCACCACACGCAACCTTTGATGAAAAAGTCCATCGTCGAGTCTTTGGAAACATTAGACAAGAGGGTGTCCAAGTAGACTGAGCAGAAGATTGAGGTTGTACACTAGCGCCTTTTTCACATCCGAGCTTACCCCCTAGAAGTAACCCACGTCAACGTAATCTTTGAATACTAAAACAAGCCTCTTAGTTTACATCATTACATTCATAGGTCAAATTTTGCTAAACATTTAAAACTTTTGATTACTTCTACTTGGAGGTTTACATAGACCTCTACATACACATAACAAATATATATATTGAGTATACATAGACCCTTCTTATAGTAAGATCACTTCGTCCTCTACTTTTATTGCACGTGAGTATATAAAATATAAAATAGACATAATAATCATAACAGTCATCTCATGTAATAATAACCATCTAAATAGAGTGTAAGAACTTTGTCATTACCCATACATCAAATTAAAAAGGCCTCACATGGGACAAACAATGTTTCATACTAAATAGAAAGAAAGAACCGTAGAAGTATTTAACTAAAAGGAAACTACATAAGGTAGATAGTAGCATCCCCCTCGTAAATTAAGGACCTACCTTACTTGAAAGAATAAGAGATCCAAGACTTTTTCAAGTCATCTTTAAAGCACTTCAGCGATCGGAACCTTAAATGTTGGGGAAAAAAAGAAACGGGGTTAGTATGTCACTTATACTAAGTATGAGACCATATGCATATAAACTATTAAAAAATACTAAGAAGGAGGGTCATTTCATAAACTATGCACTTTTTATTTAAAAACCTTTATGCACATTCAACAAGACCATACCAATCAATAATGCATGTTCATTGAGATATAGGCATGTACATCACAAGAACTACAACATCAATTCTTGTCAAGTCAACCATTTATATCACATAATTAGATGCATATTTAAGTAACTCTATTATCAAGTCATATAAACAATAAGAATCAATAAGAGTACATTTCAACATCACCAAATGAACTAATGTACCCATGAACTCCTATCAAGTCAACCAGTGCTATGACAAAGTAAAGCTCCATAACCTTACTGAATAAAGTAACCCAACAAGAATCATGACTAACATCAAACTTATCATAGCATGGCATTTAGGTGTGAATATTATCTTACTTTAACAATATAAATAAACACATAGTCATAAGTAAACTAATAAACATCTACTGTTAACAATGTTCAAATTCAACATATACATGTCATATAGCATTATAATCATGATAATACATAAGACCATCCTACTAAGACGTCCCGCAAGGCTAACCAGTGCAGTGCTTAGGTAGAGTCTCATACCCCTACATAGACTAAGCAAGACCTCTTAGGTTATCATAGTTGGAGTTTAACCCTTTAGTTCATTTAGCCTTTTGGGAACATCTTGCTCAAATTGACATAAGACAGATGAGCTAATATGGAATCCGATTTCATAATACGCTACCTTAAAGGAAGGTGGACTGCTTGCTAAGGTATTACCAAAACATCAAATAAAACAACTACGTGGATTAACTAGCTTGTATTCCTAAGGGGCAACATAGTTCAAGAACTAGGATATATAGTTGGGACCCTCTTTATTTTACATGTATTGTAGTCTTCAATATCAAGAGTGAGTTAGTAATCTTACCTTCCCTATAGGGGTAAGGACACTCTTCACCTTAGTTCACTTGGTGCTAAGCTAGAGTCCCTTTTAGATATTCTTTAAGCCTTTATAATCAATCACAGCTTAGTTAAGGTCATAGGCTCTAAAACTTGTATAATCATAACCATCAATACCTCAATAAGAATTACATGAGTATAAATCCTTTCATTTCAATTCATACAGCTGTGATTAGCACATTAATATCTTCATATCATGATAAGGCATATTGATAGTTTATTCACCCACCTTATACCATTTTAATCTTAAGCTAACACCTCATAATCATAATTAATCGATTTCAATTAATCATCATAAAACCCTATAAATCCTAATACAAGGTATACTCCAATAAAACATCATGAATTAATCATAATTAACCTCAATTTGATGTAAATGATAAAGATCATAAGAAATTCAAAGTCTCCTTCATAGTTCATCAACAATGTCTTACCGTAACATCTAAATTCAACCCAATTCGGGTGTAATTTATCATAAGTTAATAACAAACATAATAACAAGTCTAGAAGAATCACTACATCAAAATTCAATACTAGATCATAGCCTAAGACAAGATACCTAGGTCAATTCACAACGTACTTTATAACTAGATCATGTTTTCAAGTACTACCATGAAAGACTTCAATCTCTCTAATTCATTCATTATTAGTATAAAAACAACATCTAATAGTAATTCATTCAATAACAAAGTCAAATGAACCAATACATCCTAATTCATATCAAGATCAAACATAGAATTAAGGGTTAAGGGTCATTTTCTATAAACTATAAAAAAAATTTAATATATATCATAATAAGGTTCTAATACCTGTTAATATACTCATAATATCCAAAATAAATCATAAAAATGAATTCATTAAAACTCTACTTTTGAAAATACTTTGAAGGAACCTTTTAAGGAAAGAGGTCTATAAGGTGAACTAGATCCCATACATCAATGTTTGTTTATTAAATGATGGTGAAGTTGTACATTTAAATACCTAAAAACCCTTCCTTTGATTTCTCTTCAATGGTTTCTTCCAATAGAAATAGAAAGAAGATAGAAAGAAGAGAGTTTTTGTTTGTGAGTTGTAATTAGTGTAATGGGGTGTGGTCTTTATATAGGAGGTTAATAAGTTAATTAGACGTACCTTAATACCTAACTACCAACAAAAATACTTATTAATTAGTTAAAACTTAGTTAAAAATGTGGGGTAAAATTGGACCCTCAGATACAAGACCCTGTCAACGCCACGTGGCTCAATCGACGGACCAGGCCCCTTTTTCGTGCTGCATGTCCGTCGATGAGTTCAGAGAGTGTGAAAAATGGACCCTTAAATGAATTTTCTAATTTTTTTTTACGGATTGAATCAACTACCCATCGATCAACACACGCTTCGTCGACTACCTCATGTGGGTTCACACTGCCTAGGCAGTGATTGACTCAACTTGTAAGGATCCTTCTCAAGCGACCTTTGTTGGTCCTTCGGGTGTCCTATCCAGACGTTTTGACCATGAATCTATTTAAATAAATTTTATTCACCCTTCAACTAATTTTCATCATTTTTCAACTCCTAAAAGCTAGTCAAATAGGCTAAGTCACGCTAGTACCTCATTGAACTACTTTACGGACGTCATGAACGTTTATGGATGTTTTGGATTCTAGACTTCATGAATAACTTATATTAATTTTAATAGACCTTAAATAAATCTATATACCTTCTGAAACTTATGCTAGGATCTACAACACATCTTGAATTTTCAAAGTGTTACAACCTTGACGGTTTCGAGTTGCGGGTACTAACACGACCAGCCCCCACCATTGACCTTACTACTCTTCAAGTGGCTGTTGCTAGTTTGAGTTTTGATGTGGATGCTATCCTGGACATGAGGGGGGATGATCCTGAGAGTGGGCCCATTGATCTAGTGAAGGACAAGTTGCTTGACGCTTAGTTAATAGTAGCAACTGAGTTGCAGTGTATGCCACATTTTCATGCCAATATTCACCGCTCTAGTCACAATAGTGAGATAGCTAATAATTCCCATGCGATGAAGAATTAGAAGACGGACCTCGAGGTTGCAAAGAAAGCTTCTTTTATTGATGAGGACGCCCATCAGATGAGGGCACCAAAGATGGATGTTGGGGCGTCTAGTTCCATATTGTTGACCGATGATATGAGCAATACTAATGGTGTAGATATTGGTGTGTTGGAAACTGAGGGTTAGACAAGCGCTTATGTTTGGGTTTCTGG
Source organism: Solanum lycopersicum (assembly GCF_036512215.1). Lineage (NCBI taxonomy): Eukaryota > Viridiplantae > Streptophyta > Magnoliopsida > Solanales > Solanaceae > Solanum > Solanum lycopersicum. The sequence goes on along the minus strand of NC_090804.1, from coordinate 46,715,935 downwards.
ACACCAAACTCGCCCACTTTATGAGAGATCGATGTCGCTATGCGCCTCAGGTTTTCTTCATGTACCACTCTTTACTAAAGTTTTTTATGCATTGGGTACAATAACATGATCATATTTTTCCAGGTGGGGTAAAGGGAAACTGAGTGCTAGAGTAAAGTTTGAGTAGCGTAACTCACAATCCTCTTTTGCAGTTTTCTTGCCAGTGTTCTTTTTCCCCATTAGAATGGTTAATTTTCTTTGAACCACCATTGCGTTATTTTTACAATGTATAAAAACATGAAGGATGAAGCATGATGGTTTAAATGAAATGATATCCTGTCCTAGAAAGTACTTGCATGAATAGGTTAAAATAAGTTAAATGTGTGGGCTCTAAGAATGAAATAGATAGGAACCACTGCATCACCCTCAACTAACACCTAAACACGGAAATTCAGAAATCATATAGTGTAATGAGGTGTCAAGAGAGTGTGACGAGTTTGGAGTGTTCAACAGTTGGTAACTAGCTAGAAATTTCCTGGTTTGTCCTGCAAAGTGAAGTTATGTTAGAATACTAGGAAAAAATTGTATGCCCTTGTTCGAATTAGCAAAATCTAGCCTAAAATTAATCTAACTAAACAGATGCTTTATCCCTTTTGATCCAAATATATTGGGCCTATAATAGACATATATATATATATACTGAGAAATCGAACGAAACGACTACTAAAATGAAAAAAACTACCTCCTGTTAGATTGATTTAGTTTATATAATAACCCGCGATAACTAATTTATTTATTTGCTTGACAAAAGAAAAATCTAACCGAGTAAAGTTGTCATGAACAAACTCTCAACTAAAATGAATCTAACTAAACAGATGCTTTATCCCTTTTGTTCCAAATATATTGGGCCTATAATAGACATATTTTTTTTCTCACCAACTCACCCTCCCAGGGATTATGTTTTGGACCTGGTCCCTCCATGGACATGTGCACCTCGACTTACACCAAACGCCTATGGTGACCATGGATAATGCATAGAATCACCTAGTCTTGGCCCTTACATGACACCAGGATATTGTGTCCTCAACTCATGTAAAAGCCTTTAGTTGAGGGTTTCTATTATGAGTGAGAGCCCAAAAATAGGTATGAAAATAGTTGATTGCTTTAAAGAAAAGAGAATCTGAGTGAAAGATGTGACTCACATAAATTGTAAATGTGAATAAAAGAAAAGAAATAAAAGAGTTCGAATTTTTTTTTAAAATTAATGAGTCATAACCAAAAAGAAGGGGACAAAAGACAATGTGAAAAGCAAAGAAAAGCAGGGCATAAAAGGAAATGAAATGTGGTAGAAAGCTTAGCAATAATTTCAAGGTGGGAAAAAATTAACTAAAAATATACCTACATGTTCCACACTTGACCCTGAGCCTACGTTACAAGCCAAGAAAGTCCTAGCATGATCCTAGATTCCAGTTTGGTGAACCTAAGAAGAGAAAATAAGTGCAAGCCTATGCCGGCGAGGACTAGCAATGTTTGAACTTGTTTTCAAGTATGAGTGTTGAATAAACATCATTGTACCCAACCTTAAAATCACTATCCGAAAAATTCAATTTTTTTTTTGAAGTGAGGGCACTATTTGCAATGTCTTGAATTTGGTCCCTTGGTGAGAGGCAAAACAGTAGAACTTTTTTCATATTGGTTTGGTCTCAATGGTATGATCCACATAAGTTATCTTTTTCATACCTGAGAGCATAAGCATGCATTAAATCAAAAAAATATCTATGATTGATATCCATGTGATTGCAAAAGCTCAAAAGAGTATACTTTTGTACAAATGTGGTTTTGAGACATAGTCTGTCTCTTAGGGACAAACAAAAAATTTAAGTTGAGGGTGCTGATGTATCATGGTTTCACAGTTCTTTGAATGCAATTTTCTTAAGATTTGTGTGTGTCTAGAGACTTTGTGTTGTAGTTTTAGTATATTTTTATGTTTTTTTTTCAAGAAAAGGTGTCCACAATAAAAATGAAGAATGCAACTTGAAATTAAACCAGAAAGACAATCAAGGAAGGCTATTCGTGTCCCTTCATTAAATCTAAGGTCCGTAGGTGGTGAACGTCCATTGCAATTCACACTAATGGACAAACACAAGAAAATCTGACCAATTTTGGAACCACGTAAAGGATTGGCAAACCTTATTGGCAGATTATTAATTTATAAGATATAGTTCTAGCACCAAAAGTTAAAGAAATTTGAAGGATGGAGCGACGCACGACATTGGCGGATCGTGTTATTGGTTTGTCGATTAATTCAGAGAAGGTTCCATGTGAAGGAGAGAAAAATATTCGATGTCCTAACTAACAGCAGCAGGTGACGGACCGTCGTTCCATCGATGGTCCTCAGTAGGGGTTGTCGATCAATGTCACATTTTTGGACAATCTTTACTTTTTTCTATTTCTTTTAATTTAGGACAATTTTTTCTATAAATAGGGATTAAAACCACATTTTTTGGGTTAGACATTGTTAATATTGTTCCTGTTTTGTTTGTAAATGTGTTTTTACAAATGTTGGTAATAATTCAATTTCCGGATTTAGTTTAAGATTCATCTTGCAATTTGAAGTTGATATTCTGGGTTTATTCTTATTGTTGAAGTAAGTTAATGATTTCTTCCTTACAAATTATGAATTGTGAACTTGCTTGGATGTGTAACTAAATCCTCAACTAGGGTTGAGGGAACCATTGGTAATTAACAGAGTAAACCTACCAAATAATCAATTCCCAAATAGGTTCTTGCATGTAATAATAATTCTTTAACTTAGAAGTATTTTTAAAGGTGGCCAACGAAAACCCTTCCAGTTACTACTTGTCGGTTCAAAGATGTTGTAATAGGAAAAGAATTATCAACATGGATTTATTGGGATACTATCTAATAGGCTAGTGTCGACTGGTGCAACGTAATAACTAAGGGTTAGTAGCTTATACACATGTAGCCTTACCAAGGTACGGGATGAATTTCTCTATATGTCGGACCAAGGATATAGAGACAAATAACGTACCACCTTACAGGCAAAACACTAGGAACGAATTGCTATTGCTAGGGATACGATGTTATGAACCTACCGGAAAACATATACCATAGTTAGTCTAACAACTTGATAAAAGTTAATTTCACTTATTAAAAGTGTTTAAGAAACATGTTTCACAACCCCAACCCCCCGTTAACTACTTGTTTTCGGAAAAACCTTGGCTAAATAAATATAATTGTACATTGAAGTTAAGTCTAAACCATTTTCCTTGTTGGATCGACCAAACCTACTAGTTGGGTTCTCTACTTGATTACTACCACATATACTTCTGTAGGGAGGTGTAATTTGAGTATATAAGCGAGTCCTCGTTGAATCCATAGGACTTAAACCATGATTTGGTAAATGTTATTCACTTCAATTGTATTATATTTTAGGAAGCCCAAGTGGTTTTGCGAGCAAATCATCTCATATAGTTTAGCGACTTCAATACATTAGTATTTTAGTATAATAGATTTATTTTTAAAATATATTTTAGTTATATTATTTATTTATAGCTTCAAATTTAGTTCTCATGTGAACTTTTTAGATATTGGATACAGAGGGTTGTCTTGGTTCAAACATTGTGTCTCAGTTTTAGTTGAGAGTTTGTTCATGACAACTTTAATCGGTTAGATTTTTATTTTGTCAAGCAAATAAATAAATTAGTTATCGCGGGTTATTATATAAACTAAATCAATCTAACAGGAGGTAGTTTTTTTCATTTTAGTAGTCGTTTCGTTCGATTTTCTCAGTATATATATATATATATATATATATATATATATATATAGTTATATATATATACACATACATACACAAAGAGAACACAGACCCACCTACATGGTGCTACAACAAACAAGGATTTCCTTTTAAATTATATTATTCCCAAAACTAGTATTCCCCTTTTATGAAAAGTTGTGAATTTTATCAAGAGTATTGACATTCATTTAAAGTTGCAATTCCATGAAATGTTTTGAAATTTATGTAAGGTTGCAACCTTTTTGAGGGGTGTTGCAACCTTTTTGAGGGGTTGTAACTTTTCCAAAGAATGTGACATTATTAATAAGACACAATAAGCATTTGTTCACAATTCCCTTTGTTGTCTATAAAGAGAGGAATTTCCTCTCCTTGTAAAATAACGAATGTTATGAATTTCTTCTTCTTCTAAACAAATAAATATTTTTGTACTTTGATCCTAATTAATGACTATGCGACTCCATTGTTTTTGTATCAATATACCGGTGAATACAATTTGATTATCCTAAGAAGATCTATTTCTTTAAATTTAGGATACTAGGGGGGAATAATTTCCTTTAGGGGGCATTGTCTATTATTCTTCATTCAAATGTTACAGATACTGCCATATTTTTTTACAATAATTCACTTATGCTTATGTTATTAATTTTAATGTTTTATCCTGTGCTTTAAACTTTGTTGTTTATGTTTCTGCAAAGTATTGGTATAAGTATTTGTTATTACAAATTATATGAAAAATGTTAATTGAGTGCTCAAGCAAGTTTTTTCTATTGAAATTGTTAAAGATACAATAAAAAGATCTCTTACAAATCTCTAATGCTTTAATCCACAACTTCATTCCTTCGTATTAAAGAATGAAAGTGTGTGTTCTTTTTTCACTTAATTTTATCTGTGGATATTATGAGTGATTTAAGGATTGAAAGTTGATCAAAGTGTTTGTCAATTTATGATATATGTTATCTTAAAATATGAGAACTTTGCTGATTAAAATGATTTATTATCATCATTGGATTTCTTATATTTTTATCCCTTTTAATATAAGTTTATCCTCCCTGTTTTGTTGTCTCCTTTTAATTGTATTGACTATTTTAGGGTCGGTATGTATATGATCTCACTTGAACAAAACTTTTGCTCATTCTTATTTTTCTTGCTCACTCGACTCTTCCAATTATTTTTGGCGTGAGTTAGGACTACTCTCAGTAAGCTTAATTTGAAGGATATAAAGCAAAACATGCTCTAAATAAAATTAATATCGTAAGCTATAGAAGATATGTATATTAACATAGATTTGTTATCATTCAGGTCCGAAGATATATTTGAGCAATTGAGTTATCCAGGATAAACTCTTTTTTAGTTTTTTAATGTTCGAAATTTTTATTTAACATGAGTCTAGAATATAACATTGAGATCTACTTGTACTTTCATACAGCAAAAACTTGGCGTACATATTTCTAAAATAGTCATAGTGTTGCATTGATAAATTATCTAGAAGGGAGTGCACATCATCAATTTAATGAAAAAAAAAATAATAAAAGGATCAACAATATTATTTTGTTTTTGTTTTAAATTTAATTTTTCCCCTCTATAAGTTTGTTTTGAGTAACAAAGTAATAATAACGAAAAGTGGTGAATGTTTGACCTCAAACAAGTAAAAAAATTTATTTATGTTAGAGACTTCAGTGTCTCTAATCCCTTTTTCGGTTGTCCTCAACCACCGAAATCTTTCCCTATCCTTCTTTTTCTTTGAAAGCCTTTTTCTCACAATTGAAATTCATATTTACTTTAGACTAGGTAGGATATATTTTGACATTACAGAGACTATAATATATTCTGACATATGGTTTGAATAAGTTGAAAACTCTAGGCACTACCCTAGGAGGATGTCTTTGAGCAAAGGGGCTCTAGGTTTTCTATACTCACGATTGTGAGACGGATCAGAAGTTCGGGGTAAAATGTATTAGACATGGAGATGCAGATTTGTCTTAACTAATATCTTTTTGTCCTTGAAGTTCAACAAGTTTGGACATTTTTTGTCGATCATTACGGTCAATGGCCAAATGAGGTCTATTATTGTTATCGCAGAAACTAAAGACAATGAGAGGTGGTTGGGACTTGTAATCCAAATTGAAAGTTTCATTTATAGAACATCTTTAATGTAAGATAGTACTCCAATAGTAGGAGAGATAACTCATCCTTCAAAGACAGAAGAAGGCAACTACAAGGATGCTCTGTACAAAAATAGATGGTTGGTGCAGGAACCAACTATTTCCAAGGTACAAGGCATTTTAAAACCTTCTTCACACCACGATTGAAAAAATCTTTTACAGATATGCCTAGTAGGAATAGTTGTAGATTGCAACGAGAGCCCAACAAGATATGATGTGAGAAGGTGGATCGAACAAAATTGGAAAGGATTTCACAATATTAATGTTTTTGACCTGAATGTCTTTCAATTCTTGTTCAAATTCAATTTGAGGAAAGATGCACATTATATTCTTCTTGACTATTGGAAGAGACAGGGCAAAAAACTTGAGCTTGAGTAGTGGTCTCCGACATCTAGACTTATCCAACCCACACAACCTTTCAATAATTTTGGATTTGATTACTTGGTCTACCTCTACATTTATGGTTTGATAATATTATGAAGAAGTTAGGAGATAAATGTAGGGGATAGCTCGCGACAGAAGAAGAAACCATGATTAAAAACAATCTACTATGTGCTCCAATAAAGGTGAAAGGTCCCATTGGAATTATTTCCAGGGAAATTGAAATTAAAGATGGTGGTTTGTTTTTTTCCCTTCTGTTTGGGTTGAAGCTCCAGCATGAATTTGCATATCTGAGGTGGTTTCTTGTAAGCGAAGAAGTCATTCGTAAGCTAGAAAAGGAAAGGTATAAAGTTGCAACTCTCTAAAGCAAATGTTGACTTCCTAGGTTTCAGGGAAAAGGAGAGAGAGAAAGGATCCTCGGGATAATGATATGCATTTAAGGAGTTTTGTGGGGTCCATCAGCCATGTCGAAACGTTGTTTATACCATCAAGCGGATGTTGACTTCAAACAGAATTTGGCTAAGGAGATAGGGAAATGATCTTTTGGATGTGATGGGACATGCATAGGGGGGCCCACTGCTCCATGTCAACTGAAACCCCAATCAAACTATTTGGGCGAGCCAACTTATTTAGATAAAATCCCAACAAAGAATGTTGAGCCTTTTACTAAAGATATGAACATTTGGCCTACGAATACAGAAGCCCAAAATACACTGTCAACATGCATTGAACAGAGTATGTGAAGTGAAGTGTCAAGAAGCGAGCTAGATGAGACGCACAAATTTACTTCTCGAAAAGAAGTATAAGTGGTCGTATCTGAGGAAAACTATTTAGACATTAATTTAACGTAAACTATACCATTTTAGGCCTATGGCTACACAATATCTGAGCAACGCTTGAAAAGTGTTGCCTAAAATATTTTTGGGAACACTTTTTAAATGTAGCCTAATTTTTTAACTTTTCCCAACGATAATATTGGCAACACTTATAAAGTGTACCATTTAATGATATAGACTACATTTTATAAGCGTTGTCATAGTATGAAATAAATGGAAACAATTATGTATATATATGGCCACACTCTTAAAGGGTCCTATTTTTATAATTGTAAAAACAACACTATTGAAGTGTTGCCTATAGTTTCCCTCCAACATTTTCAAATATTTCACTAAAATATTTAATTCCCTCCAACATTTTCAACTCCCCCTCCTATTATTTTTGGCCAAAGCTGAAGAGTAAAACAAAACGCATGTTCTTTCCTATATGAAAAAGCACAAAATTTTTCTTCTCCAATACATTAAATCGAAGAGTAGAAGATGGAGATCGAAGAGAGGACGTTGAAGACTAAAGAGAAGAGATGAAGATTGAAGAACTGAAGCTTAAAAGAAACTTCATCAAGCGTAAGTAACAATTTCATACAGCGTTAATTCCTTTTAACTCTCTTCTAATCATCTATTACTAAAAATAGTCAATTAATTGAATTTTTGTTTTGTGTTTAGAAGTAATTGATTAGTTTGGGATTGTTATTGCTGAAGAATCGAAGAGCAGTGCGATTTCTCTCAACATGAACTGAAGAAGATGATTTTCGTCTCAGCTTCGTTGTTCAAGATTGGAGAGCTGAAAAAGACGATTTTCTTCAAAGTTTTCTGGGTAAACTACTACTCCATCAGATATCCTTTTGAAAATTGAAAGAAAATGCTTCAAAAATTTGTTTATAGGAAAGCAGTCAAAACGCGGCTGGGTCGACGAACCTAGCGACGGGAGTTCGTGGTCACGACGAGTCGTCGTGGACCTCGCGACGGGCCGCCGTAGTCATGAGAGGTCGTCGTGGTCATGACGGGCCATGGTATTGACGTTTAGAATAACCTTATCTATGAAAATCTACTTATATTTGAACCATTCTACATAAAGTACCTTGTAAAGTTAGAGCATGTTCTACTTATATCACCTTCTCGGCATTTAGTATTGACTTGTTTCATGCCAATTTGGATAGAAGATTACTTGGATGTGGCTATCATGTTCCAGTATGTTTTATTACATTTGTATTTTAATTAGAATTGCGCAGACTTGTACTACTTTGTGATTCTTCTTACATCTACATAATCTGTATTTTTCTTGATAAGTTGACCTAATGTATGTTTTTGCTGTGAATCTGAGATTATGTCTTGAGTTCTCTATGACTAGATCTTTTATATTGTGTTTGTGTGTGATGGGATTTAATCGAATTATTATCCAACTCCATCATTATTAATTGTAAACTCATTTTTTTGATACTTCGTGATTTCCTTTAGTGAATTCTATGTCCCAAAAGTTTGTGGAACTGTAGTACTTGATCTTCCTTGAACAATTATCATGTTATTATTTGAAATACCCATGTAGTGTGATACTTGCAAGTTTCTTCTGCTACTTCTCTGATCTTCATGACGAACATGCAGGACGGACCGTCGTGGCTACGGCGGTCCGTCACGCTTTCCGTTACAGCTGAACAAGTTTCTTTTGCGACTTCTCTTATCTTCATGACGAACATGCAAGACGGACCGTCATGGCTACTACGGTCCGTCACGCTTTACTTTACAACTGAAATTTCAAATTGATTAATTGTTAAATTTCTTAATTTTGTGTTCTTTCTTGAAGGAACAGATTTGTTTACTAGAGGAATTGATATTCAAGCAGTTAACGTTGTTTGCGTTAGTTTGCGTGCATCATGGTTATTGTATAACACCAAATATTTTATATTGTTTCTTCTAATGTTTGAACCCTAATGAAATATCTTATTTGTGTAGGGAAATGGAGGTGATCAAATTTGAAGTTGATGATGAAGAGTTTTTGCACTATTGTAAAAGTTTAAATACATATTTGATTTATTGTGTACACATTTAGAATAGGGATGTATAAGTATGGGTATGTACACAACAGATACTATCTTTTTGTTGTACATGAAATATTTCTTGATGTTTATTTGAAATATATATAGCTTCAATTTCATGATTAATTAGTTCATTTTGTGTTTTAGGTCAGTTGTATGTATGTAAATATATTATATATATTTGTGCTACATGTAGACTTATAAATCTTGAAGTTACACGTTGTAAGTGTTGCTCTAGGCAGATAAAAAGTAACACTTTGAAAGTGTTGCAATAGATGACCAATAAAAGGCAACGCTTTTTAAGTATGACCAATAAATCTGAAAAGGCGACACTTTTAAGTGTAGTCTAACAAAAAATAGGTGTTGCTAATGCACGTCTTCAAAGGGTGCCCTTATACCTATTTGGCTACGATTTATACGTGTTGCCAAAGATGGCAAAATTTAAAAAGTGTTGCCTAATGTCAAAGGTTACTCTTCTTTTGGGCAACCCCTAAAAAGTGTTGCTGAATGTCCAATAGTGTAGCCTTTTTATCAAAGGCCACACTTTTTTCTAGTATAGGCTACACTTACGTGGTGTTGCTGTAGGCTGAAAATGGTGTAGTGGTACAATTACTTCTAATTAATTAAGTCCTTTCCGAAAACATGTAATAAAAGAAGGGTTTTAAGTAACAAAAGGAATTAAATATTTCTAAGTAAAGAAGAAGCAAGTATGAATATTTGAGATTTATCAAGTGATGAGAGTAATTAGGGCATAACTATTTCCCACAGGTTTGTAACATGGTAATTCTAGCTATACCAATCATTTCCTATTATCTTGCATGCAAAGTGATGAGTTTTGTATCCATAGTTCCTTGGTAAGTCAACTAGGAAATTTCACTCTGCAACGTTGTCTGGCTACGTGTGTATGCTTTACTAAACCTAACATTTACCATATTTTAAGCATGATAATCGATATATGAATTAGTTGTTATATCGCACCAATCGACGCTAGCCTATTAGATAGTGTATACTAAATCTACATTGATTATTCTCTTACTATTATCTACCTCCTTGGTCTGGCAAATAGCAACAAGGCGAGTTCTAACGCGTGCACTCATTAAAATGACTTCTAAATGAGATAATATCAATACATGCAAGACACCATTCTAGATTTGTTATTTTAGCTAATTTCCTTCTTATGTACCCATGGTTCCTAAAATCATAGTTATGGATTTAGTTATCCATGTTCGTAATTGTACAATTCATTTTGATTAGAAAAGAATTCATGTACTTAATTTCGTGAGACTGAAGAAAATCCCAAAAATCACTTGAATTCGAGAAACTAATGCAATAAAAGATTCCGAAAAAATGATGTATTTTCAAAAATCCAATGTTCAACAACAATTATAAAAAAATTAGAAAACTAATGAAGAGTCTAACCTCAAAAATGCGGTTTTTACAATTATTTATAATAAAGAAGTCCTAACATAAAAAGGAGATCTATTAAGAAAACTCTCCCCAAAACTTGTCAGACTCAAAGACCGGACCACCAGACCGTGAAGGCCTTGACGGACAGTCGAGGTCTACTGTTGTTCCACACTTGGAATCTTTTTTAGATGCTTTCTTCTTCAACTTACTGTTACCATCAAAGTACCAGGATGAAGGTCGTTTGAGTGCATGAAGGACCGTTGATGGCTTCTTTTTCTCCACACATAGAATCTTTTCAAGAACGGTATTGGGACTACTCTCTGTTTGCAACGATAGATGTGCAGGATGGTCCATCGTAGATATGACGGTCCGGCAATAGCTTCCGTAGACCCACACTTTGCCACAATTTCCCGATATTCTTCAATAGCATTTTTCTTCATACGACGGTTGCCACCTGCAGACCGTCGAGATTCAACGGATCGTCGATGGATCCTTAGGTCATCACATCTGCAATTTCAGCACAATTCTTCCATATTTTCCTTTAGGAAAATTTTACTACAAACAAAGAGAAAAATACATAAAAAATACTACAAGAAGGGCTTACACACACACTTAATTTAAGGTAAAAGCATAGAAAGTAATGGCAAACCACGGTACATCAACACCCTTATTTTAAATTCGTTGTTTGTCCATAAGCTACATACTATGACTAACCACAAAACCATTGTACAAGAGTATCCTTATTTTAGCTTTCGCATTCATCTGGCTCTCAATCCCAGTCATTTGTTTATGCATGCTATCACTATTAGGCTCGCACATATGGATCTGAAAATGAAACAGACTCACCACACACTGAAACCTATCCTTTTTGATCCATAACTAAGGTACCATTTTACGGTATTGCCAATAGTGTCCTTACTTCAAATCAATATCCTCATTTTTCACACAATGATTTCAGTTTTAGTATAATGATTATTTTTTCAAGACTCGCTCTGAGAAGAACTTCATACCTCATGCACACATATTGTCATAGGCTTGCCCTTATTTTCACTGCTGTAAGTTCACCATAATAGATTCTTAGGATCAGGATAGGAATTTCATAGATTTTAACTTATACTCAAGGTCAGGTAGGGAATATTATGATCTATTTTAGTGACTTATAGCCTTCCTTTAACTAACGGCTAAGCATCCTACCTTTTCATCATTTTATTCAGACCTATTTTTTAATTTTTTATATTATTTATCCTTATTTTTCTCCTTTCTTTCACATTTTGTGTAAGTGATTATTTTTTTAAAAAAAATCACTTTACTTTCCACTTTTCTTGAGTCAATTTTTTTTCTTTTTCATTCTTTATTCTTTCAACCCCACTTTCCCAAGCATTTCTCAAATTGCCTCCCTCAACTCATAGTTTTATCATGAGTCAACACACACAATACCCAATTTTGGGTCAAGGACACGAGAAAGGTTTTTTTCGGTATTAGCCACCCTCATCATATGCTTTTGTTATTAACATGATGCACAAATGTCGAAGGAGGGACCAGGGACCACACAGTGTTCCCAAAAAAGATCAATTGGGGTGAATAATAAAGGTCTATTTGAAGCTCAAATCATTTGGATCTTGAAGGGATTAATTTCATTAGGTTATCTATTATCTAGGCTAAAAATTAGGTATCTTGAACAATGGTCTATGATTCATTCCTAATTATACATCATAGCTTACTTTTAGCAAGACTAAATAGGCTTGTTCTAGCTATGTACCATTGGTGGACTATTTAAATTTTCATCACTCACTTTACATCTCATTACTCTACCAGATTGTCAAACCTAGTTCAAGTTTTTGATTTAGGGCCATGTAGTGGTCTATCTTATGTCATGCTTAGAGCAACACATTGATCAGTTACTATGCATTGACATGTTATATTTTCAGTAAATCAAGATTCCATTTCTATAAGATGTAAAAATATCATGCTTAAAATTCCATTTCTATACGATGTAAAAATATACCAATATCCCAGTTCAATAATAAAATAGCCAATCTCTTGGGGAAAAAGGAAACAGGCAACAAAACCCCATGAGAGGATCCTAAGTACGGCTACTCAGACTTCACCCTATCACTCACTTTCTATTTACACCACTCCAACAAAAAGACATCACATTATCCCCAATGCATATAAGTATATAAAGTACGGTGATAGGTGAAACAAATCTGAGGTGGATAGCGCGGACGATCAACATACCGATTGGTCCGATTTCCCGAAACCCGCTCGTTTGTAGTAGGGACACCATCAGTGGTGTCCTCAGTAATAACAACACCATCAGTAATGCTCCTCTAAACCTTAAAAACTCCCGCGCTAGACGCCCTTGCATCCACTTTTAGAACCTTCAACTGGTGGGCCTCCACATCAATCAGTGAGGCTGTTCTCACGGCCTTCAACTCATTGCGCTCTTTCTTCCATGACCGAGAATCATCATCATCTCTAACTAGGTTCCTCTTGGCAAGATCTTGTGGGGGAGTTAGTGACACAGCTGTGGTGCAGAATAGGGTAGCCAACACCCGGTCCTCAACATGCTCTGCAGAAGGGGCATCAGACTAAGGCACCTAAGCCTGCAGTATGGTATCGAAGTCTTCTCTCAGACTCTCCACAACAGCCTGGAGAGTCATCAAATCCAATGTAGGGGATAGCTAGGCTAGAACCCGCAACCCAAATGCATCCAAGAACTGGTGGAACTCCTTAATCTGGTCATCTTCCTATATATCCGCTCATCCCCCTCAATAATAAACCTCCGCATCTAAGGCTTGATTTGATGCAGAAGTGTTGCCATTTGGACCCATAGATTCTGCACCCTAGCAAGCAGGACCAGTGTAGAAGAAAGAGTCGAGTGAGAGGAGCTAAGAGTAGTGCTAGCACCTAGGATAGGCTCAACCGGGGTGGTATCAGTATGATCGGTTGTGGACAGATTAGCCGATTGGGCTTGCTCTACCGTGGCTGCCAGTGTCTCACAAAGCGGCTGCACCTGTAGATGGGGCCCTCTGTGGGGAGTCAACTTATTGGCTTCATCCAGAATTAGGACAATATCCATTGTACCGAGCGGGATCTTGATCACATCAATGTGCCACACCAGCACTCCTGCAGACCTGAAGAACTCAAAGACAATGCACGGGAAGGGGTAAGTAGTAGTGGCCTTAAAGTCCATCTCATGCATCACCGCCTGCAACAGCCACGCGAAGTCCACCTCAAACCCCGCAAACCATTGCAGCCATCAGCACTACATGATCCCAAGTGACAATTTTATCAACAGTAGTGGGGGAAAGGTAGTTTCGGACAAGTGGAAATAAGAATTTGGTTGTGAAGGTGAGGTTAGCCTTCTTGATGCTCCCCTTGATTTCCAAAACCTAATCAACAGCCTCACAACGGAGAGGTGTTGTTCTATCCACCGCTTGGTGGTCTCTCTCACATCTGGATCACGCTGGAACCTGCCATCCTTGATTAACTTCCACCGATAGGCAAAATAAGGGGTGAGAGGGGTCCTGGTTGCATCATATAATGTGCCTTAGATAAACCTGAGATGGATGGCAAAGAAATATCAACCCGCTTGCCGCGGACTCGGACGAACTCCAGAGGTGTAGGTCTGGTTAGATTGGCCCAGCTATAAAACTTAGACCGGAGAGTCGCCACATAGGAGGCGCAGAACTCTCGTAAAATTACTTTGCTATAGTGGCCCACATTCTGAGTAGTCCACTCGAACAGATATCTGGTGAATATAAAATTGATCGGTGACATAGTTGAAAGTCTCCCATTGAGAAACCGCCGCTCGAGTGTTAGGGTCCGAATCATGACCCCTTGTCGTTTGGCACCTTGGCATCAACATATACTTGATATTAACCCTCGACACACCACCGGTTGGGATGATCATCAATCGGAGAGGGACATCACTCTGTTGTGGTGGAGTAGAATCAACACTATTTGCGTAATAAGACAAAATATTTTTAGTAAATCATAATCAATGATTCTGACAGCGTCGAGTGTTATGCAGGACGGACCGTCGAAGGGATGACGGTTTATTAGTTTGGTCTGTTTACGGTCACTTAGAATATTTTTTAGAAAATTAGAAATAAAGGTTCTTATAACGCCGACAGCTGTGTAGGATGGACCGTCAAAAGGAAGAGGGTCCATTAGTGAGCTACGTTTAAAGACACTTAGAATAGGTTTTTAGCAAATCAAAAACAAAGATTATGCCAACGTCAACGGTTGTGCAAGATGGACCGTCGAAGGGACGATGGTCCATCAGTAGAGTCTGTCAAAGGTCAGTTAGACTAAGCAATGGATGTTGGGGTTAACGGACTCCAACGATGGTCCGTCGATGGGGTCTCATTTTTTCATGCAGTGATGAATTTTTCAGCCACCTTTTTCCCCAAATGTATTAATTTAGCGTATCCTTAAAGACCTTATGTTTCCCTAATAATTAACCTAGCATTTCATCATTCCAAGGGCATCAATTATCATAGTCTGAACAGTCAATTCTACATCCTATCAAAAGACTACATCAGAAACACAACATGCCAACGCAACACATTTTAAACGAAACACCCCTATCGCTTTTCAATTTTAGCGTTCTCAGGACTTAGGACTTCAGTTGTATGTTATTAACATGCAAAGGGGTCCCAAATTTGAGACCCACAAGGTAAGACATCAAGTTAACATTAAGATTAACTATAGTTAATCTAGCAAATCAAAAGAACATACCTGGACACTTTAGTGGAGGAAAGGAGTATGCAAAGTCGTACTTGACAAGCAGCAACACCAACAACAACACCGACCAGCAAGGAGATTGAACCAGATGGAAGATTTAGGGAAAGAATTAATTTTGTGGATGTGGGGGAAGTGTGGTAATCTGATGATGGAATGGTATTTAATAGGTGATGAAGTTGGGTAAAATGAGAAGAAATAGGGGGGAAATGGTTATGGGGGTAATGTGAACAGGTGGGTAACTTAATAGTTTAAAAACTTTTGTTATGTAGCCGGATGGGTCGGGTCGGGTTGGTAGTTGAGGGATCGATTATTACCCATCGATCAACCATAAGTATGTTGTTGGTCCATCGACCCCTCCGTCGACAGTTCCCTAACTTATATTTTTTTATAAAACAAACATAGGCACGACAGATCCTACCGACAGTCCTTCCAAGGGACGACGGTCTGTCGAGAGGTGCACTAGACAATTTTTTTTCTAAATTTCTTGTGATTTGGTCCCTATACATTTAACACTCATTAAAATAATCTCTTTGTGTTTTGTGGACACTTTCTGGACATGTCCCTACTCTACTCTCTAGACAACACTTCTAATGAAAATAAAAGTAACATTCAGACATGACATAAGTAATAAAAGAAAAAAAACGAAATTATGCCTCCAAAATCATGAAAAACATATAGTTGGCTAGAGGATACATATTGAGTTGTCTCCCAATCAATGCTTGATTTAACATCGCGACACGATGGAGAAGTTTTGACTACTATGACTTCAACAATATTGTATGCCTCGATCACTTCATTGGTCATTTCAGCATTCCCTAGAGAGATTTTGATTATTATCCTGTTCACCTTGAACTTCACAGCCTCCTTCCTCTTAAACTAAACCGCACAATGAGAGAATAGTTGGTGATCAAATAGGGACCAGTCCATTTGGATTTGAGTTTGCCCGAAAACAAGCGCAACCTATAATTGAACAAAAGCACCAAATCCCCAACCAAAAAAATCGCGCTCCTCAATCTTTTGGTAATGGTATTTTTTTATATTTCCTTTGTAGAGGGCTGGACTTCCATTTGACTTCAAGCAAAATTCATCAAGCTCATTCAACCCGTTTAACCTCTATTATGCAGCCTCATTCAAATCCATTTTTCAACTTCTTCATGCCTACATGACCTTATGTTCTAATTCAACAGATAAATGAAAATTCTTCCCATAAACAAGTTGTTATTGGAACATATTTATGGGAGTCTTGTATGCTGTCCGGTAGGCCCAATGAGCATTATCAAGCCTCCTTGACCAATCCGTTCTACTAGAATTCACTGTTTTTTTCCATAATCTACTTACTCTCCCTGTTTGAGACCTCAACTTACCCACTAATTTGAGGTTGGTAAAGAGTTTCCACATTATGGCGAACCCTATATTTTTCCGGTAATCCCTTAAACACATTATTGCAAAAGTGGGATCCCCTTTCATTGATAATACCCGTTGGGATGCCATATCTAGAAAATATGTTCTTTTTAAAGAACGCGGTGAAACTTTTCCCTTCATTATTTGCATGTGCAATAGCTTCTACCCATTTTGACATAATCGAGTGCCACAATAATGTAAATCATCCCATGAGAATTCACAAAAAGTTTCATAAAGTCAACGCCCCACACATCAAACAATTCAATCCCAAAAATTAGAATGAAAGGGATCTCATACTTTCTCGAAATACCACCATCTCTTCAGCATCTATCACATGTCTTGGAGAACTCATGAGAATATTGGTGGATGGATGGCTAATAGTAGCAACATTTCATGATCTTGTGAGCATTCAGGACACCACTATGATGCCACCAACAGGCAAAGAATGGCATGCCTCCAAAACACTCAACATCTAAACTTTCGGCACACAATGCCGAATAAGACCATCGGCAAAGCTCCTATATAAGTATGGCTAATCCCAAAAGACCTTTTCACATCATGCATGTCCTTTCTCCTTTGATGAAAGAACAAGTCCGGTGGGCTGATATCACTAGCCATAAAATTCGCAAAATCTGCAAACCATGGAATTAGATCTTAGGACGTAGCCAGTACGTGCTCATTAGTGAAAGTATCATCAATTTTAGAGTTTTCACCTAATTTCCTCGTCTCTTCATCTTCTAATCGAGACAAGTCATGAACAACTTGATTTTTGGTCCCTCTTATATTTTCACCTCAAATTCAAATTCTTGCAATCGTAATAGCCAATGAAATCACCTCAGTTTCGCATCCTTCTTTGCCATCAAATATCTGAAAGAAGAATTATCAGTATGAATTATAACCCTCGTATCAATCAAATCGGAGAGAAATTTCTCGAAAGCCAAGACTATTGCAAAGAGCTCTTGTTCATTCATTGTGTAGTTCTTTTGGGCTTCATTTAGGGATTTACTAGCATACTAAATTGGATGAAGGATTTTTTCCCTTCTTTGTCCCAATACAACACAAGGAGAAACCCCACTAGCATCCCACATAACCTCCAATTTCTTGCTCCAATCAAGTGAAATGATGATAGGTGCATACACCAATTTTTCCTTCAACTCAACAAAGGCCTTAAGAAAAGATTCATCAAAATTAAACTTAAACTCTTTCTCAAGAAACTTGCACAGACGATGAGCAATCTTTGAAAACTCCTTAATGAACCTCCTGTAAAAGCCTGCATGCCCAAAAAAAATTTCTCACACCTTTTACAAAGATGGGTGGATGAAGCCTCTCTATCACCCCAATATTAGCTCGGTCAACAACTATACCATTCTCTAGAATGCAATGACCCAACACAATACCTTCTTTCACCGTGAACTGACATTTTTCCCAATTTACCACAAGGTTACAATCTTCACACCTGTTAAGCACCTAGAAAATGACTCAAACACTACTCAAATGAGTCACCAACCACTAAAAAATCATCCATAAATTGCTCAATAGTGTCTACCACCATATCGGAGAATACCGACATCATACTTCTCTGAAATATGGCCGGTGAATTACATAACCAAAATGGCATTCTCTTTAACGCGAAGGTTCCATAATGATAGGTAAAAGTGGTTTTCTCTTGATCTACAGGTGTAATAGAAATTTAATTATAACCTGCATAACCATAAAGAGAACAGTACAACCCCTTTCCTGCATGTCTATCATACATATGATCCATGAAGGACATAGAAAAATGTTTTCTTGGTTGATGCATTTAATTTCCGGTAATCCATACACACCATCAATCCAGTCACCGGTCTCATCAGGACAAGTTCATTTTTTCTCATTGGGGACAACAATGATTCCCCTTTTCATAGGTACACATTGAACAGGGCACACCCTACTACTATCGCCGATTGGATATATCACTCTAGCATCAGAACCACTAAATAATTTCCTTCTTCACCAACTTTTGCATAGGTGGATTTAAAAGTCTCTTATGCTCAATACTTGGCTTATGATCAGGAATGAGTTGGATTTTATGTGACCAAATACTGGAGGGATCTCAATAAAATCCGCAATAGTCTACCCAAAAGATCTTTTGAACATTTTCTAAACCTCCACCAAACTCTCAACTTGATGCATATTCAAATATGATGCAATAATTACTTGCAAAGTGTCACCTTTTCCCAAGAATATATACCTCAAATGAGGTGGTAGAGACTTAAATTCTACTTTTAGAGGCTCATCTATAGATGGTTTCGCGGGTGGAGACTCGCAATGCTTTGTATTTAACTCCAATTTCTTTTTTTTTAAAACTAAATATCCCCTTGATCAAATGTCGCGACCAATGACCGATACTCTTTAATGCAATCACTATGAAAATTTATGTTCACTTCCGCTAGTTCTTCTACACCCAGACGCTTTTCTATTTGTACATGATATGACTTTTCAATCCCATGAGATATGGTAGAAACCGAATGGATGTCTCCACTCTAGCTCACGGACCTACAAATGTAGAACGTCACTTCTTCATTATTCCATCGAAATTTTGTTTGTCCTTTCTCCATATAAATCAAGGCTCTACCTGTAGCAAGGAATTGTCTCCTTAGAATAAAAGGAACCTCAAAATTAACCTCAAAATCATAAAATCACAAAATTGGTTGGAAATACGAATGAATCCACCTTTAATAACACATTGTGGAGTATAACGGTAGGAATCTTCACCATTCGATCAGCCATCACTAGCCGCATCGCAGTGGGCTTTGGGTCACCCAAACCCAACTTATTGTAAATAGAGAGAGACATGGGATTTATGCTTTGCCGAAGATCACATAATGCTTTCGCAAAGTGTAATAACACGATTCTACATGGAATAGTGAAGGCACCCGGATCTTCTTTCTTTTAACGTAGAGATCTTTTAGCAATAGCGCTACAATGCTGCATTGTATTATCCTCCACTAAACTAAACAATATTTTCATAGTGACCATATCTTTCTTGAATTTGGCATAACTGAGCATTTGTTTAATATCTTCTATCAAAGGGTCATTAATGGAAAGTTGTTCCAGCATAGTGATAAAACGTCGGTATTTAACATCATCGGTATTTTTATCTAACCTATGTGGGAATACAGGTATTTGTCTACGAATGAGGGTCACCTTTTGGGGTACCTCAGCTTCTTTCCCTGTTTTGTCTCCTAACAAACAACTAACCTCTACTACCTTATCATCACCTATTATCACATTTTTACATAAGACAACATCGGTAGGTCAATGGTTTGCTTACCACCTTGAGTCTTAACTGTGATACAGGGTCCATAAGTTTTTGGATTTTGGAAAGTATTGCTATGAAGAGTGTCCGATTGGCGTGGTTTCACTGTCCAAGACAATTAGGCTATTTGCAACTCAAGATTCTTGATAGGGAATGCATGTGCATAAACTTTTGGCCAAATACTCGCTAAGTAACCCCTCAACTCATTAGTCTGCTCATCCATATTATCAAACCTCCTCATAATTTTCTGCAACATATCCTCAACTCGCGCCTTACTATCTCCACAATCCCTTAAAGTAATTTCACGATTTTGATGTGGAACATAGGGCCTACACCTATCATTTATATTACCTTAGTTAGTACAATTGAAGTTGCTATCACGGTTGTAACTCCTATCTCCGACATAATGACCCTCTTGGTTGTAATAACCACCATTCCGACCTTGATATTCTTGACCTTGGCCCCAATTCTCCCCCGTCTGCTCATTTACGGCATAAGAGTCCTCATAGTAATACTAATAAGTCGGCGGTGGCGGCTCAGACAAGTAGTTGACCGCATTTAACATTTTTGCATCCCTAGTGATGTATTTTCACAACAGCCGAAGCTCAGTTATTATTTGAGCCATTTTTTCACGAATATTATCTGTGGCTGGGTTGTGTGCGGATTTGAACTGCAGAAGTGATTCTCCCCATCTGACTTCCTAGTGATCCAAGATTTAATATTTGGAGACATTTTCTCTAACTTAACAGTGAACTCAACATAAGGTCACTCTCCATAAGAACCACCTGCTATCGTATTCAATACTGCTTCATTATTATCATCTTACCACCGATAGAAGTCTCTTTCAGTGAGTCATCATCGATGCAGTGATTAAGGACATTTTTTAACAATGAGGTGACCTATCCCAAGAGCTACTGACTAATTCTCCCGATAGTACCATAAAGTTGTTCACACTATATTTGTGGTTTAACTTCTTAGTCACTTGGTAGTAACGTGCTAAGAACACATTCCTCAATTGATTTCAAGAATATATTGAGTTATAGGTGATCTCAGTAAACCATGTAGCTGACTCTCATGTCAGTGAGAGAGGGAACACTCTTAACCCAATGACGTCCATGCTCAAATCATGACTCCCCACACAATTCGGAAACACCGACCTCACATTTGCGGTGTGAGCATGTAGGTCCTCAGAAAATAGTCCCGAAAAAACCTCTAGTTGTGAACATTTGCATTAGACTACTAGTTTACACAAAAGTATGACGCTGTGGTAAAGGAGGTAGAACAAGTGCCCTATTAGAGTTAGTGATGTTAAAATTTCACATATACTACTCTTGAGGGTGTGGTGCAGGAGCTTGCCGCCTCGGATTTTCATCACTAGGGTTATTAATAACCACTCTATTATAAGAATCAATCGGCGAAGGATATTGAGGGTTGATCTTATCTTCGATATAAAGGTTTATTTTAAAAATTCATACTATGAAGTGTGCGATTTATTTCTTGATCAAGTGGAGGTATTAGTTCTCCTCAACTCTGTGTACGTGGCATACACTAAAGCTAGACCCCCGAGAGACAAAATCAAAGAGAAAGAGTAAAACTATGAAATTGTTGACAAAACATTGATGATGTGCTTCAAGTTAATGTAAAAGCCACTTTACTCGGCAGCGGCGCCAAAATTTGATATACTCAAATTTACTTCTCCAAAAGAAGTTCAACGGCCTTATCATGTAAAGAATCCAACTATGAGGTCGGGGTTGATCCCACGAGCAAAATGATTTAGACTTAACTTTAAGCTACAATTACCTTTAATCAAGTCCTTTTTGAAAACAGGTAATAAAAGGTGGGGTTTAAATAACAAAATGAAATTTAATATTTCTAAGAAAAAAAAGAAGCAAGTATGAATATTTGAGATCTATAAAGTGATTAGAGTAACTAAGGAATAAGTGTTAGCCACAGGTTCATAATGTGGAAATTAAAGCTATAACAATCATTTCCTAGTATGTTGCAGGAAAAGTTGTAAGTTATGTATCCGTAATTCCTTAGTCCGGCAACTAGGAAATTTCAATCCGCACCTTGGTCCGGCTATGTGTGTATGATTTACTAAACCTTACCTTGACCTTATACTAAGCATCATAATCGATGTATGTCTTAGTTGTTACTTCACACCAACCAACAATAGCCTATTAGACACTGTATTCTAAATTTATGTTGATAATTTTTTTCTTGTTATCTACCTCCTTTTTCCGTCAAGTATCAACAAGGCGAGTTGTAACGCGTACACTCGATAAAAAGACATCTAAACGAAAGAATTATCAATACATGCAAGACACTATTCTAGATTTGTTATTTTAGCTAGTTTTTACCTTGTTATTGCCCATGGTTCCCAAAACCTGAGTGAATTTAGTAACCCATGTTTATATTATACAATTCATATTGATTAGAAAAGGATTCATCTACTTACTTGATGAGATTGAAGAAAATCCAGAAAAGTTACTTAAATTCTAGGAAATAATGCAATAATCAATTCCAAAAAAATGAAGTATTTTCTAAAACCCAATATTAAACAACCACTATTACAAATTAGTAAAACAATAAAGAGTCTAACCTCAAAAATGAGGTTTTCACCAGTATTTATGATAAAGAAGTACGAAAATAAAAAGGAAATATGTAAAGGAAAATCTACCCAAAAATGCGTCTGAGTCAATGACTAAACCAACGGACCGTCGAGGGAACGACCTCCCATCGAGGCCTTCAGTGTGTTGAACACTTGAAATCTTTTTCAATTGTTTTCTTCTCCAACTTACCGATACAATCGACGGACTAGGATAACAGTCTTTTGAGTGAACGACGGTCTTTTAATGTCTTGAATTTCTCAACACTTAGAATCATTCCAAGACGGGTATAGGGGCTGGTCTGTTTTAGCAATGACGGATGAACTGGACGGTCCGTCGTGGATATGACGGTCACTCGATAGCTTTGGTAGCCCCACAATTGGTCAAAATTCCCCAATCTTCCTTCACCACCAATTTTTCTTCATACGACGGTTGCCACCTATGGATCGTCGAACGGTGTATGGACCGTCAATGTCTCCGTAGGTCATCACTTTTGCACTTTCATCACAGTTCTTCCCCATTTTCCTCTTGGACAGTTCTCCTGCAAACAAAGATAAAAATACATTAAAACTACTACAAAAAGGCCTTAGGCACACACTAAACTTAAGAAAAATGCATTCAAAGTATTGTGAAATCATGGTACATCACTGGACGATACAAAGAACTCCATTCAAAGTCGATTATTTTAGAAATAAGGGTGACAAATGCTAAACTATGGAAGGGGTGATATAGGGGAATTCTCAACAATTTATTTCTCTTAGTGATCCGACACCTATCAATTGTGACGCCTCTGAATGCAACAAAAAGGAAGAGGGGACAACAAACTAATAGGTACAAGACAATATCCTCTGACTCAGCCAAATGTTTGGAAAGTCTTTTTATGGTTGTTCTTGCGAAGATTTGACCCTTCTATTAAAAATTGATCACATTAGGGAAAAGAATGTGTCCTTAGCCTCGAACGCTATAGAATATAAGGACAATTAGATAATCCCGCAAGAGCTCAAAAATCTGATCTTTAATGTGAAGTTTAAGGATGGAGAACCTAGGAGTGAATCTAGGATGAGGGGGAGAAATTATGCCACCTAGTTACAATGAATTTAAAATTTCTATCATGGAATGTTGGTAGTTTAAACATGGAGAACAAAAGGAATTTTGTGAAAATTAGAATTAAATAGGAGGAGGTAGATATTATTATTTTTATGGAGACAAAGTTAAATGGGCCATTGGGGGATTATATACATCAATCAGGGTGGAGAGAAAGTTAAACGGGGAATTGGGGGATTATATAGAATATTTAGGGGAGAAAGTTGGATAGGGTGAATATGGCTAGAAGCAATTGGCATCAAGGGTGGAATTTTAGTTATGAGGGACAGAAGATTATGGAAAGGGGCGATGGTGGAATATGGAAACCAATCAATTACTTGTATATTATTTTCAGTTGATCAAGACCTAACTTTGTTTCTCAAAGTTGTCTATGCATCTTATGATAGAAATGAAAGGATGGAGTTGTGGGAAGAACTAGGAGCTATGAGGAATCTCTATGATGGGCCTTGGGTAGTATGTGGGGATTCCAATACTACCAGATTTCCTTAAGAGAAAACCAATTGTATTAGGCTTTCTAGAGGAATGATCTATCTGTCCAGTTGTAGGAACAAATTGAATCACATTGATCCCGCATTATTTGTGGGCTCATACACTTTGAGAGGAGGGGCAAATCATAGGAATGCCTCGAAGATTGAAAGATTTTTATACTCGTTTCCATGGGATGAAATGTTCCTTAAAATTAGGAAACTTACTCTGCCTAGCTTGGGTTTTTACTATAATCACATTGTCTTAAGTTGGTAATATAAGTCTTTTAGGATATATTATTTCAAGTTTGAAAATTGGTGGGTTAATGTAGAAGGTTTCAAAACTAATGTTCATGAATGGTAGAGCTCCTTTTAAGTGCTAGGAAGACCAAACAACAAACTAGCTACTATAAATTGAGGTTTCTTAAAACAAAATTGAAGCAATGGAGCAGAGCGAATACAGGGAACTAGAAAGAAAGGAAGGACCAAATTTTGAGACAGATAAGGGACACGGAAGTTATTCAAGAGACTAGATCTATTACTGGTGATGAACAGATTCTTAAGGTACACATGGGCATGGAATACAATAAGGTTAAAAAATGAATTTTTTTTTTGGAAACAGACGTCCAGAATTCAATGGATCAAGAATGGAGATAAAAATATAAAGTTTTTCCACATAATTAAAAAAACCTACAAGATAATCAACATCATTGAGTCATTAAAGATTAATGGAGAGTTATCCTTTGAGCCGGCGAAAATCAAAAACTCTATTGTGGATTTTTACCACCATTTGTATTAGGAGGTAGAAAATTGGAGATCCTCACTAAATATTTTTAACATATAGAAAATAACAATGGAGGAGCACAGCTGGTTATCTACAAAATTTAGTGAGGATGAGGTGCTAGAAGGGATAAGATTGTGTGCTTGTTATAAAGCACCTAGGCGTTATTATTATACCATGGCATTCTTTCAAGCATTCTGGAAAACTAAAAAGGAAGCTCTGATGCAAACCTTCCAAAACTTTCATTGTCACCAATGTTTTTTAGAAGAGTTTCAATGTCACCTTTGTGTCTCTAATTCCTAAGAAGGTGGGGAAAATTATCTAACAGACTTCCGACCAATTAATCTTATTACTAGGGTTTATAAAATGATTGCCAATGTTTTGGCAGAAAGTCTCAAGAAGGTGATAGAAAAGATAGTCAATAAAAATCAAATGTCTTTCATTAAATGGGGACAAATAATGGATGTTGCTTTAATTGCTAATGAATGTATTCATACTAGGATTAGAGGAGATATGACAGGGGTAATACGCAAACTGAATATTGGAAAAGCCTATGACGATATTAACTAATACTTACTAATCAACACTTTTAGGCAAATGGGTTTTGGCCCAACATGGCTCAAGTGGATTGAGTTTTGTATTAAAACAACCGGTTCTCCACTTTGGTTAATGGAGAACCTGTAGGTTTTTTCCTGTGGAAAGAGGTGTTAGACAAGGACACCCTTTGTCCCCTTTACTATATACAGATGGCACAATATTGTTTTGTGAAGCAGAGCAGTAAAAACTATCTCACATCAGAATAATTCTAGTAATTTTTTAGGCAACCTTGTACTTAAGGTGAATTGGAGGAAGAGTAGCATTTTTACTATTGAAGAGGTCCAATAGATTCAAACTCTGGCTAATATATTGAAGTGCAAGATATAGAGGTTGCCTACAATTTATCTAGAAATTCCATTGGGTGCTAAGCATATATCAGTTAGCATTTGGGATTATGTACTAGAAAAATCATAGGGGAGAGTAGCACTTTTAAAATATTAATATCTGTCCTTGGAGCGAAGAGACACTTTGATCTATTCTTCTTTAGACTATTTGCCAAAATATGTGATGTCACTTTTTCCACTTCCGGCAAGGTAGTCAAAGGTATAGAGTCATTGAGGAGAGACTTTCTTTGGCAAGGAAACAAGATTGAGCAAAGATACAACTTAGTTTGATGGATGGATGTTCCATAGTGCAAAAGATATGGGGGTTTTGGAGTAAGAAACCTAATGGTACACAACAACAGCTTACTCATTAAATGGTTTTGGAGATAGATTTAGGAAGATCAAGTGATATGGTAGGAAATCCTTCAAAAACGAGTATGGTCAGGAAGATCAATGGTGTTAAGAGGAAGTGACAGAAACATATGGTGTGGGAGTATGGAGGACTGTAAGAAACCTATGGCTGACATTAAGAGACAATGTAATGATAAAGGTTTGTCGAGGAAATAAGGCTCTGTTGTGGAAAGAAGACTAGACTAATCAATGGTACTAGGTTTATTCCCTTGGTTTTTCTCAAAGCCTAAATCCTGAAAGCAAAATAAAAGAGGTTTAGTCCCTAAAAGGATGGAATTAACTCTTTAGGAGATTTCTGAATGATTAGGAAATAGAGTGGGTAATGTATATGCTAGCTTTGATTGCAGATTTTCCTTGAACAGATCTAGAAACAGATAAATTGTTATAGGGCATCATAATCAAGGTCAATTCATTGTGAATAGAATGTATAAAAGGGATCTAGCCACAATTGTGGAGAAGAAATCAGGACCTTGGAGTGCTATATGGAATTGTGTAGACCATACCAAGGTGAAGTGTTTCATGTGGTTGGTAACTAGGAAAGGTTGCCTAACACAGGATAAACTTCAAAAGAGGGCGAATATTATTGCCACAAGATGATATCGTTGTAAAGAGGCCCTAGAAACAAACAATCATTTGTTTCTCCACTGCAAAGTAACAACACAAGTATGGTCTCTATTTACAAATCTAATGAGTCAAATATTGATTATGCCAGAACATACAATAGACCACCTAAGTTTTTGGGTAAAAATGGGAGGTAGTAAAAGCCTTAGGAGGTAGTGGAGAATCGTACCTGCTTGTATCTGGTGGAGCATTTGGAAGGAGAGAAATCATAGATTTTTTTGGGAAAAATGCACGTTAGAGTAGATTAAGTGGAAAGTAATTACCAATTTAGGTTTTTAGTGTAAAGAAATGAACATAGAAGAAGAAATGCAACTAGTGCATTTCATAGGAGCTTTGTAAGTAGTCTTGTTTTTTGTTGGTCTTTCTATGTGACTAACACTTTTGGAGGTCGCCAACATAGCCCTTAATGCAGAGGAATACAACATTTCCAATTTCAAAAAAAATTAATTATGTTGTCTGTATATTTTTAATGGTCTTAACTTATTAATAACTTCTATTGATTATCATAAACTATTACATTTTTAACAAGAAGTTATTCTCACAATAACATTATCAAATTCTACATTTTTCATGTTTAAAAAATAGAAAAAAATTTTCCCATCCAGCGAGCACCCCCTAGACGTAACTGACATGTCCTCTTTGAGGACAAAAACTAGAATCTTAGCTTCCATCATTATATTCATTGGTTAAAAATATAGACATTTTAAAAACTTTTCATCACTTCTACACGGAGGTTTACATAGACCTCTACATACACATAATATTTATATCAAGTATACATAGACACTATGTATAGGAAGATAACATAGTCTTCTACTTTTATTGCATATGGATATATAAAATATAACAGTCTTCCTTTGACATCTCATCTCATAAACCATCTCGATATGAGTATGTCAATTGGGCATATCCCATACATCAATGTAGTAAGGTGACATATAGGATTCACAATGTTTGATATAAGTGAAAAGGAAATAAGATAAGAGTCTTAAAACTAAAACAACTCCATAAGCTTGATATTGTCATTGCCCTTGCAAAGTGAGGACCTACTGAACTTTGATTAGTGCAACTTCCAAGTCTTCCTTCAATGTCGTCTGTAAAGACTATCAACGATCGAAACCTAAAAATGCTGGGGAAAGAGGGAGAAAATGGGGTAGGTACACCAATTGTACTATGTATGAGACCACATGAACACACAACATGAAATCATGCAAAGAAAAGGACATTTCGATAAAGTACACAATTTCCTTTGAAAAGCCTTATGCACAATAAAGAAGACCATACAAATCAATAATAAAACATATTCGTTAAATCAAAACCATGTACATTACTAGACCAACAATACTCAGTTTTGTCAAGTCAACATGAATATCACATAATTATATAATACATTGTCAAGAAAACTCTATCATCAAATTATTGTAGCAACAGTCAAGGATAAGAGTTCATTACAACATAACTAAAGTAAGAGAATTACCCATGAACCCTCATTAAGTCAACTAGTGCAATGACCAAGAAAATCCCCATAACCTTAAATCAGGTAAACCCAACAAGAATCATGATCAACATCCAACTTCACATAAAATTGCACTTAGGAGTACGTATCATCACACATTAAAATTACAGACCAAACACATATTCGTAAGTGAACCCAATCATCATATACAATCATCAATGCGTAAGATCATCATATGCATATAATGTACAATTTAAGCATATACATTCATAAGAAGATCCTCTTAAGACTCCCTTCAAGGCTAACTAGTGCAACGCATAAGTAGAGTCCTATACCCCTGCGTGCACTAAGTTAAGCCCCTTAGGTCATCCTAGATTGAGTTCATACCTTTAGTTCATTTTACCTTTTGGGAGTATCTTTCCTTAACCGACATAGACTACATGAGATAATATAGAATATAGTGTCATGGAACCCTACACCGAAGGAAGGTGGACTACCTGCCAATGTAATAACAAAACATGAACATAACAACTACGTGAATCCATTAGCTACAATTTCTATTGGAGCAACATAGTACAAGAACTAGGATATATAATCAGATCCCTCATTATTCTACATGCATCATAGTCTTCAATCTCAAGAATACATCAGTGATCCTACCTTCATTATGTAAGAAGGGACACTCCTCGCTCTATTTCACTCGGTGCTAAGCTAGAGACCCTTTTTGAATTGTCTTTAATAATATTATTTATCATCATAATCTAATGTAGGTAATAGGGTATATCCCTTGTATAATAATTATTATCATAGCTCAATAATAACTTCATGAGTGTAGTACTTTCAACATAAATCATACATGTGAGGTTAGCACATGTACATAGTCACATCATATTAAGGCACATTTGTAAGTTATCACCTTCTTTATTGTATTTACATCTTAGCTAAAACCTCACAAACCATAGTCAAGTTATTTCAATTCAACATCATACAAACTCTATCAATCTTAAATAAAGGTATACTTCAATAAAACATCATCACATAAAAAAATTTAACAATAATTGAAGTAAAGTGTTTAGATCACAAGACTTACAAAGTATCCTTTATAATCCATCATCAAGGTCAGACCATTCACCCTTAAATCAACACAATATGGGTATAATATCATCATACAATAATAACGAACATGATAACAAGGGTAATTGACTCACTACATCACAATACATCACTAGTTCATAGATTAAGAAAAGAGACTTAGGTCAAAGCCATAATCAAGATCAAATACTCAAGAACAAGCATGATAGGACTATATTCATCTGAATCTAAAAATAGTTGATACAATATCATTATGTAGTATTAATTAAACCAATAACCAAGTCAATTGAACCATCATTACATAATTCATATCAAGATCATAACCTAGGGTTAAGGGAAATTGGTTATCTTCTACAAACTAGAACAATCTATAAAGATATAACATAATTAAGGTATAATACAAGTTAATCTACTCATAAATCCCAATATAAATCATAAACAAAGCAATTCAAAATATCAATTTCGTATTGGATAAAAACACCCATTGAACTTCCTACTTTTGAAATCAATTTGATGGAACCCTTTGAGGAACTAAGTCTCAAAAGTGAAAGGAATCTCATACCTTATTGTTTTATGGAGATTGATGGAGAAGTATTGGTGATTTTGGGCCCTATAACCTGTTTGAATTGGACGTTCTATGGTTTTCTTCAACTTGGGAGAGAGAAACAAGAGATAAGGAAGAGAATTTTGGGTTTTGGAATTATGAGAGTTAGGTTAGTCTAATTAGCTTTCAGTTTTATATAGGTCATTTACTAACTTAATTAGACCTACTTTAACCCCTAAATAATTAACATACCATGTAATTAATTAATTTAACTAAACTAGAAATGAGCAGCAAGCAACACACTTCATAGATGATACCGCGTCGACGGTTGTTGTGACAATCGTCGGACCAAGGGACCAACTGTCTTGCTGGTTCATCATTTAGTTCAGAGACTTTTAAAATATCAACCTTCATAGAGCACGAACCATTGATGGCAACAGTCTAGGGACACTGCCTTTTGGATGCTTCTTGCCAAATCGTAAGGGTCCTTATAAAGGGCCCTTGGTGGTCCTTGGGGAGTCGTGCGCAGACATTTTGACTATGAACTAACTCTAATACGTGTTAGAAACCCTTCCACAAATTATTATCATATGGACCCATATAACAAGGACTTAATTTCCTTTTCTTTCAAAATCTAACCACCCCTTTCATAGGAAAATTTTCAGTTCACCTTACCACTCTCTTTAATCTCTAATTCGCTTCTCCTATGGTCGGAATAAGAATTTTTCTAGATATAGGAAGTTTTCAAGCAATTTTTTATGATGTGAACCTTCTTTAAAGTTTTATAAATGATATCGGGACCCAAAAGTGATGACTCTCCCTTTTTAAACCATCCGATTGGGATTCTGCATATCCTATAATACAAGGCTTCAAAAGGAACCATAGATATAGATGAATGGTAACTATTGTCATAAGAAAGCTAAACTAAAGGTAAATTCTTATCCTAATTTCCTTGGAAATCCATTATACAAGGTCTTAGCATATCCTCAAGGGTTTCAATAGTACGCTCCGCTTGACCATCCATTTGGGGATGAAAAGCGGTGCTTATTTCTCCTTGGTACCCAACCCTTCTTTGAATGACCTCCAAAACATAGATGTGAGTTGTGCACCCTTATCATTTATGATTGATTATAGAATATCGTGGCGACACACAATCTCATCTATGAAGGTCCTTGCATAATCCTCTGTCGAGTAAGTACACTTGACGGAAATAAAGTTAGCGGATTTTGTCAATGTATCCACAACAGCCCATATAGAGTAATATTTATTTTTTGTCTGAGGCAAGCCTACACAAAATCCGTACTGATGTCCTCCCATTTCAAAGTAGAACTTCGATTTTGTTAAAGTAAGCGACCCAACTTTTGGTGTTCGGCCTTCGCTTGTTTACAATTTGAACACTTAGCGACAAATTCATCTGTCTTTTTTTCAAATATTCCCGCAAAAACACTTACTTAAGGTTATGATACATCTATGTCGAACTCGGTTAAATGGAGTAAAGAGACCCATGAGCTTCATCAAGACATCGGCTCCTCAAACAAACTAAATTTGGAAAAAACAATAATCCTTGATATCTCAACACAACATCCCCCCCTGAGGAGAATGACTCATTAAACTTACCAAGAACATATCTCTTCAACTAATTAAATTTTCGATCAAGGTATTGTTGGAACATCATCTTGACCACCAAAGATGACTCACCCTTATAATGTATCACTATACCACCTATATAAGAATCTTCAATTTGAACCCTTAAATTGCAAACCTATGAACATCCTTCACTAGGTTTCCATTGGCTTCCTCAACATAGGTCACACTTCCCATGGACAAACTACTAAAAGCATCCACTACCACATTAGCCTTTCCAGGGTGATAGAGAACACTCATGTCGTAATCTTTCAACAATTCCAACCGCTTTCTTTTTCGAAGATTCAACTCCTTTTGAGTAAACACATAATGAAGACTCTTATTGTCGGTATACGCATCCACATTAATACCATACAAGTAATGTTTCCATATCTTCAAGTCAAATACCACCTACACAAAGTCAAGGTCATGAGTCGTAATTCTTCTCATGAACTTTGAGTAGGCTAGAATCATAGGCTATAATTCTCCAATGTTCCACAAAACCACACCCCAACCCGACTTGGAATGCATCATAATATACAACAAAAAACTTGTACCCTACAGTACGATCAATATCAGCGTGTAAATAAACCAATCATTCAACATTTGGAATCTCTTTTCACATGCCTCCGATCACTCAGACTTCTACTATATTGGGTCAAAGTAGTCATGGGAGACGTAATGGACGTACAGTCTTCCACAAACCTCCGATAATAAACTTCTAGGACCAAGAAACTCCTAATGTCAGTTGTAGTCAATGGTCTAGGGCAATTTTTCACCGCCTTGATTTTCCTTGGTTAAACCTCAATTCCCTCACTAAAGATGATATGACCAAGAAACGCATCCGACCTCAACCAAAACTCACATTTTCTATACATGGTAAAATTATTGGTGTTCCTTAATTACTTGTAACACAAACCTCAAATGATCAATATGTTCACCCTCATTCAAGTATACCAAGATATCATTAATGGAGACAATGACAAATTGATCAAGGTAACTTCAAAGCACTCTATTCATGCGATCCATAAACACCCTCAGGGCATTAGGGATACCAAAAGACATTACTAAGAACTCAAAATGACCATACCTAGTCCGAAATGCCATTTTTGGTATATCCTCACCTCTCACCCTATGTTGGTGATATCCCAATATCAAGTCAATTTTAGAAAAGTAGCTTGCCCCTTGGAGTTGATCAAACAAGTTCTCAATCTGAAGGAGAGTATACTTTTCTTAATAGTTACTTTATGTTGAGTTAGCGATAATCGATGCACATTCTAAGGGAGACATCCTTCTTCTTCATAACCAATACTGGAGGCACCCCATGGATAAATACTAGGTCTAATGAAGCCTTTGTCTAGTATATCTTTGAGTTGAGCCTTAGACTCTTTCAATTAAGCCGGATCCATTCGATAAGGAGGAATTTAAATGGCATTAGTATCCAGTAACAAGTCGATACAAAAATCAATTTCCCGTTTGGGAGGAATACGAAAAAAATCATTAGGAAAGACCTCCGTAAATTCCCTAACTATAGGGACCAACTCAATGGGAGGAAATATTGTAGTCTGAATATTGGAATGTATTATATGCTTTAAACACCTTTTAAAGATCATCAAACAAACATTCAAACAAGAAACCATACGACCCCTAGGAATAGAATTTCCCCCCTTCCACTATAAAATGGGCTCATTTGGAAAATTAAAATTCACCGCCCTTGTTCTAGAATCTATGGAGGTAGAGAAAGCATGAACCCAATCCATACCCAATATGACATAAAAATCAATCATATCAAGTTCTAATAGTTCAACATGAGTATCTCTATTGGGAAACATTATAGGAAAATTTCTATATACCCTTTTTGCAACCACAAACTCACCTACCGGGGTTATTACTATAAAAGGTTTATTTAGAATGTCATGCAAAATATAAAATTCTTACCTATCAAGAGGGTAATAAAATTTAATATGCCGCCCGAATTATCTAAACCATATACATCAATATGAAATACTTTCAACATTTTGGTCACCACATCGGGAGAATTCTCTTGTTCACCCCTTGAGAAAAGTGCATAAAAATGATTCTTCTTAGGAGAATCGTTAGAACAACTTGCTTTCCCACTCTCTTTGTCTTTCCCCTTCACATTTGGTAAATATCGATCTTTATGCCCACTCTTACCACAACCAAAATAATTATATGTTCCCTTTAGGCAATAACAATAATATTTCTTGCCACACATTCTACAAGTTTATTTCAACGTTGTGAGTTAGTACTTCTACCCTTTTGAGGCTTCGGGTTAGACACCCTATCATCACGAGCCTTAGGAAATTTTGTAGGAACCTTATTAGAAGACATCATCTTAATCCTAGGGTTGTATTGCAAATAAATCCTACCCTTTGAAGAACCATTAAATGATCTTGCCCTCTTAGCATCTCTAGACTTTCTCTTTACCCTTGTTTTCCACTTGTTGAGCATTAACCATGAGACGAGAAATGTACATATTTTCATGTAGCATAGACGAGTTGTAACTCATTCGACACTCCTATCACAAAATGGTTCATTTCATCTCTAGGATTGGACACTTAAAAATTAGCTACTTTTACAATTTATTGAATTTCAAAGATTATTAAAGTACAGTTATACCTCCTTGAAGAAGGTTGATGATTTCAACCACCTTTGCTTCCCTTTTATCCCTAGGAAAGAATCTATTATGAAAATCTTTCTTGAAAACCTCCAAAGTCATCGGTCCACCTCTTCAAGGTGTACTGTCACTTCATTGGATGTACCAATTTTTGCCACTCACTAGTAGTCAACCTTATAGCATAGATAATCTTGTAGTTTTTGTCAATGAAATCTTGGGGGTCTTCTTCAACCTTGTAACCATAGAAGATAGGGGGATTCAATATAGTAAATTCCACCAACGGGAAGCCATGGTACAACCTTGTTAGTTTTCTCGGGGTACAACCTTTCGATTAGCTTGGGCCGTCATGGCTTGAGCTTTTGTAGTGGAGACTTGTGCTTGAGTAGTAATGGCTTGGGCCATTTGGAAAAGAGAAGCCCTTATATAACCATCCATGAAACGAGAAGGATTTACCGGGGCTTGGTCATTATTAACATCTTCTTTAAGAGGAGGAACTTGATTGCCTCGGGGAGGATTTCCTGCATTGGAAATATTTTCATCAAGTCTTTGTGTGGCGTTCCTTAGAATATCCATTTCCTATAATCACAAAAGAAGGATTATATGCTACAATCACATAGATATAAAACTATACAGGCACAATATTGGTATTCCACGAAAGTGAGAGTTTCTTAAGCATCCAACATGCAACCTTACCTTTCCCATTTTTTATGTAATGCAATATCTCCCGCTTTGGGACATTTTTCCTCGAATATGACTTGATCTTGACATAATATAGTAGGGGAGAGAAAATAACAATCGAACTTCAATGTAATTAACATCATAGATGCACATAATAAAGAAGTAATTGACTCCAAGCAAAAACATAAGCTTAAAACAAGTTTTCATGAACATTCATACATATGGAAGCATGAGTATGACTAAAAGGCATTAATCCAAAAGAAACCCTGGTGAACTTTATATCTCAAGATATATAGGAGTGTTGGTTAGAGATAGGAGAATTCTTGGACATCATATAGATTTGACTTACCAAGAAGCACCCTCAACTAACTGATTCCTCAATATCAGTATCAAGAAAGAAACTTCTTTGTTTTTTAACATCCATACTTGTCAGTCCAAGATTTGAACCGAATCTTCCTCAAAATCTGATATTCCCTTTTCCCGATGATACTAACGTCGTTGAATCAATAAGATACTTTTTGAACAAAGAAAAAGGGAATATTAGATGAATCAGTGTCAACTTGAAAGGTAGCCCTATGTCATAGGCAACTTTGTGATACACCTCAAAATATGATATAGACCCACATATCGGGAACTAATAGTTTCTTTATTTCCAAACAACATTACACCCTTCATAGGTGAAATTTTTAAATAAACTAAATCATCAACATCTAATAAAAGGTCTATTCTTCAAAAATCGACATAAGACTTTTGTCGACCTCGAGACATTTTCAACCTCTTTTTAAACAAGTCAAACCTTCTACATAACCTCATCAACCAACTTAGTCCCTATTAATGTAATCTGGCAAAATTCAAACCAGACAATAGGAGACCTAGATTTCCTACCATAGAGAGACTCAAACAACGTTTTTGGATACTTGAGTAAAAAATATTATCAAAAGCAAACTCGATCAAATAGAAATGATAATGTCAAAGTCAATTAAGCAACCTCTCACATATATTTCAAGTCAGAATTTTACGATAACACAACCCAGACCATCGTTATTGACACTCAAACTACAACTCAGTTGGAGAATGACTACTAACAACAGCTAAAGCAAGAAATCTAAAACTATGGTATTCTAGTGCGGAAGCAAGTTAAGTAACTAAAGGTAACGTTCTCTTACTAAATGAAGATCTAATAACTAACTTATAAGGCAGAAGACAAACCTATAATTTGAAAGAAAACGTATCAAAACTATAATGATATCAATATCCAACAAAAGATTACTAGCGAACTATCAACTAACTAAAGAAAGGTCTATGTTTGAAAATAATGTATAAAGAGTAAAGAGAATTTAATGGCAGCACGAACAATGTGGCTAAGCTTTGAACTCAAAGCGATCACCGATCTCATAAGTGAGGTCTATCAGCAGCCGCGTGAAGATGCCCTTTACTCAACAAAAATAAGAGCAAGAGAAAAATCAGTACACAACCTCCGTGTGCTAGTTGGAGCACGAGGGTATTCCACTAGTATAACATAAACTAGCAATTACAACATTATAACACATGTATAAATATCAACATATTCAATATTATCATGAAAATCAATATCACAATTCGCAAACTTATCACATAGATGGTACTTTCACAAAAACAAATGTCAATCTTCTCGCATGTCAGATTGTGTCATATGATCGCTTTTTTATGCCAGAACTTGGAAATCCAATTCAACTTAGAATGTAAGAATGTGATAGCTGATCCCAATCACACATCCATAACACATCAATATCATACATTCGAGTCACGATTTCATGATATCAATATTCATATATCCAATTTAAACATGTATGATCAATATTGCAACATTCATATAAATGCAAATATCACAACGAAACAAAGCAAGTCTATATGACAAAATTATAAAATCAAAACAATTACCTATCTTGAAACATGATTTACACCCTAGACAACTTGATCTTTCCATTTCCGGACTCGATCTGGTTGTTCATGGTCTACATCAACAATTTGTATGCGGAAATCAATAAAGAAATACTAAATTTTTGAAAACCTAAACACTATAAACCTTCGTTCTGAACCCATGGCCCCAGCTGGTAAATTAA
Organism: Solanum lycopersicum; assembly: GCF_036512215.1. Lineage (NCBI taxonomy): Eukaryota > Viridiplantae > Streptophyta > Magnoliopsida > Solanales > Solanaceae > Solanum > Solanum lycopersicum. The sequence goes on along the minus strand of NC_090804.1, from coordinate 46,678,826 downwards.
GGTTATTTTCACCACAGGATTCTTCGAGAAATCCTTCCCCATAAATATTGACTCATTCTAAAATGTTCTACTAATCGCAAAATGAATTTGGGGAGTGAGAAGCTTACCTCTATCTTCAAGAATGGTGGAAAATGGTTAGAATAGCCCAAGGGTCATCTCTTAACTCAAAAGTAGAAAAATACAAAATAAGGTCGTCTAAGGGTTTTACTTATGATTAAAAACGTTACATTCTCCTATAGCGGCACTATCCTTCTATAGTAGTGTCACTGCTGCGGCACAAACTGAACAAGTGAGCTCGTCTTTTATATCCCAAAATCATTTAATTCGTTCTCTGCCTGGCCTGCTATAACCCATCCCGCGGTAGGGGCATCGCTACGGTGGCAAGAATCCCGCTCCACTGGCACGAAGTGAGGCAGCGATCTTATAATAGATTTTTAGCTTCACGTTCTCACAACATACTCTTACCCCACTACGCTTAGAATGTGCCCTCAACCCTAAAGTCAATTCCTTGTGATCTACTTATCCAAATTCAATTTCGTAAAGTCAAACAGATTTCTTAACGATTTATCTAACCGATTATGCCATAAGATCCACATTTACTCAATCTTATTGCTAGCATATTTTTGTACACCTTAAAAACTTCAAATTTTTACTAATATGGAAAAGGTTAGGTAATCATAGTACTATGAAGATATTTTTCCGACCCCGATTTTGTCCTAATTCACCCATCACTAGTCCCCGAGTGATCCACTAAAGAATTGTTTGCTAGAAAAGCAACAAGGTTGTATATGAATTGATAAACAATTGTGGCTACTCGGCTCTCATATACTTCTAGGTCTCCCAAGTTACATTCCTCAACTGGATGATTCCTTCACTAATCTTTCACAGACTCAATCTCCTTGGTCCTCAATTGCTAAATATTAAGATCAACACTATCAATCAGTTCTTCCTCTTATTGCAGAATCTTGACTAGTACTATTTATTCCAACTTAATGATATATTAACCATCATTGTGATAACTTTTCAACAAAGACACGTTAAATACGGGATGCACACCAAACAAATTTTGAGGTAGCGCTAATTTATACGTCGTTTGCCCTATGAGTTCAAGAATATCAATATAGAGGGAATATAATTACTCCTCTAACCAAATTTCATCAACTACTTCATCGATGATACCTTTGGAAGAACATTCTTTCCCATCTAGAACATGTCTCTCACCTTGTGATCTGCGTACTTCTTTTTTATACTCTGCGCGATTAGAAATTTAGGTTGAATGCTCGTCACTTTATCTTGAGCATCTTTCACTACCTCAACCCCCAAGGGTTTTACATCTTTGAAGTCAAACAATCCTATGGGAGGCCCTCCTATATTATGCCTCAAATGGTGCAATATCAATGCTCGAGTGATGACTATTATTATATGAGAACTCACATAGGGGTAGGAAATTAACCCTATTCCCTCCAAAGTAAATAAAAAAGTTCTAAGCATGTCCTCAAACACTTGTGTAGTCCTCTCTAACTTTCCATGTGCCTAGGGATTGAAGGCACCAAAGGTTAGCTGTGTTTCCGATTCATCATGAAACTTCCCACAAAATATGGAAGTGAAATAGGTACCCTGATTTGAGATGATGGAAAGGGTAACACCATGCAGCCTCACTATCTCTTCAACATAAATTTTAGCCAACTGTTCAACATAGTAATCAACTCTTACCTGAATTGAATGGGCTTACGTAGTTAGTCCATCAATTATAACTTAAATAGAATCGAATTTCCCCAAAGTCATAGATAGACCAAATCAAAAAATACCATACATATCCGTTCCCCAGTTCCATTCATGAATTGGAATCTTTTTTAGTATCCCAAAAGGCCTTTAATTTTCCTACTTAACTTGTTTATAATTTTGACACTTCGCAAGAAACTTCTCAATGACTTGTCTGATGCACGACGACCAATATATTATTTTCAAATATCATACATCTTAGTCACACCTAGATGAATAGAATAGAGTAAGCCATGAGCCTCCACCACATCCTTGGAGTCAAATCATCAACTCTTTGACCACATATTTTAACCTTATAGTTGAGCATACAATCTTCATATAGGGTAGTTACTTTAGACATACCTATTACTATATTTCTTGTGATTTCGTCTAAATCTCAATATTCAAACTGCTTGGCCTTTATTTTCTCTATGAACATGTACATACCTTAAGCACTACCTAACAACCCTCCTCTTTCATAAATGTTTAACTACACAAACATAGACTCTAAGGTTTGAATTTCCATGGCCAAAATTAACTTGGTTTTACTCAAGTGAGTGAAACTACCAGTGCTTATCACTTTTCGACTCAAAGCATCCACCACAACATTTGCCTTACCCGGATTGTATTGAATAGTCACATCATAATCCTTAAGTAAATTAGTCAATCTTATTTGTCTCAAATTCAAATATTTTTGGGTGAATGTATGTTGCAAACTACAATCATAAGTAACTACCTCACACTTATCTTCCATACAAGTAATATCGCCAGATCATAAGATCAAATACCATCGCCACCAACCCGAAATCTTGAGTGGGATAATTCCTCTTATGCTCCTACAATTGAGGCGAGGCATAGGCTATGAAATTCATATCCTTCATCAACTCAGGAACCAATGAAGAATTTGAACCATCAAAATAAAAAACAAAGTCCTTACCCTCAATGGTTAATTCTAGAATGAGCAGGATGGTCAAAAGAGTGTTAAGCTTTTAGAATCTCTCTTCAGATTTTTCAGTTAATTCAAACGGTAACTCTTTTTTGGTAAGATTGGTCAAATAATAGAAATTGAAGCAAATTTCTTAACAATATCCTAATAGTAACTGTCAAGTCCAACAAAACTTCTAACTTCTGTCATCAAACTAGGTCATACACATTTTTAAACCTCTTCGACCTAATGGGAATCTACCCTTGCACTTTCTTTTCACACAACCTGACCTAAAAATACAACCTACTTCAACCAAAACTCATACTTGGAGAAGTTTTCATATAACCTTTGTTGTCAAAGAAAATCGAAAACAGTACGAAGATGATTATCATGCGCTTCTTAACTTTTCAAATACACCAAATGTCATCAATAAAATTATCACAAAAGAGATAATAAAGAGCTTGAACTTAATTCATCAAGATCATGAAAGTTGCAGGGGCATTAGTCAACCCAAATGATATAACCACAAATGCATAATGCCTATAACGAGTCCTAAATGTCGTCTTGGGTATATTTTTCGGCCTGCTCTTCAATTAATGGTACCCGAATCTAAAATCAATCATAGAGAAGATCGCTACATAATATAATTTTTAAAATAAATCATATATCCTATTCAAGGGGTATCTAATCCGAAAAGTTACATTATTCAGTTACCGGCAATCTATTCACATCATCATGCTACCATCCTCTCTCATAACAAACAAACTGGAGTACCCCATAGGGAAGCACTAGGACAAAAAAAACCATTATGAAGAAGCTCTTGAATTTGAAAATTAAGCTCTCTCAACTCCACCAGATTTATGCGGTATGGAGGGACAGAAATGGGGCGCGTACTAGGCTCTATGTCGGTTAAAAAATCTATGTCTTTTTCTGGAGGAATACTAGACAAATAATTTGAAACACTTCACTAAATTCTTATATCGCCGGAATAGACGCAATTGATTGAGCTTCCATCTCAACATGCTAAACAAGACAAAAATAAGCTAAACAACCTTGTATTACTAATTTACTAGTCCTGATGAAAGATATAGTCTTAATTTTCTTACGCTTGTACACTTCTTCCCTCTCTAATTTTTCCATTCCCGGAACTTCTAGATGCACAGACATAATATTACAATTAAGAACGACACAGTGGCGAGACAGCCAAGTCATGACTAAGATTATGCTGAAGTCAGCCATATTCAAAATCAGGAAATAACCCCAAGTCTTAAATCTATAAGTAAAATAAGTTAAGCATGATATATATCAGCTACTATGAACGACTAACACAATGGGGTGGAAAAACGTATACGATCATCATTGAAATCAACATCTCAAAATCAGAAGGGAATTTCTTAGACACATAAGAGTAGGTTGATCCCTGATAAAATAATACATTAGCCATTAGATCGTATAAAAGAATAGTACTTGTGATCACTGGATCAACCGCCTCTGTGTTATTCTCACCCGAAAAGGTTTAACATTGAGCTTTATCATCAACATGAGCTACCTCCTTGCCTAGTTGAGAATTACCTCAACCTCCGTTAAAATTTCATCAACCTCCACAAACCTTTTGATTTCCTTCTCGTCCTACTTGTGAACATCCCCTACCAATATTACCATTCACTGCTGATATAATTGCTCGATAAGGCTGTAACTCACACTCAAGTAAACACAGTTGTGGGAAATTCCTAATCATATATCTAAATTACCCAAAAGTAAAGAAAGTGTGGCATCAAGATTGTCTTATACCTGCCATTTGCTCGACATTCTAATCTGTTGAAAAATAATTAGAAGGTGTTCCCAAATAGTTACTGGTAAAGGAGGGCCTGGCATATTTAATAGGCTTGGCCGCGAGTATAGGTCGACCGGGTACTCTATCATAAGAGACTTGAAAATTCTAAAATTGTTTTCCCTCTTAGCTAACGCCCTAGCTTGTCTGTCTCGCATTACCCTCTCAACTTTATTAACATAATCGGACACTTCATTAAAACTTCTTCCTACAGAACTCATGTGAACGTATAACACTTATAGATAAAAATTCAAACCTCTAATAAACAACCACATTCTCTTATCTTCTTTGGTAACCAATTGTGTAGCATATCTAGGTAATGCATAGAACTTGGCTTCATAAGCATCCACAAACATACTACCGTGTTATAGTACCATGCACTCATCCTTCTTGCAATTTCTCAAAGTCCGAGACATATACTTCTCTAAGAAAAAGGAATTAAATTTTGCCCAAGTAAGTGGGGGTAATGTAAATTGTTTGCATTCCATGTAAGCTCACCGTCAATGCTTGGCTTTACCTTGATGTTTAAAGGACATGAACTAAACCCAACGATGAACAGTACCCAAATTATTCAACCTCTCATAACAATCAAATATGAACAATGAAATACCGGGGGCTTGAGCTTCAAGAACTTGGTCAACATATCATGCTCATGACCGGTTATCACTGATCCTAACATAGGATGAAAAAAGCGTCATACCTCCCTCCCTATTTGGCTTGGGCATTCTGTTAGCAGTAGGGTTATTCACAAGAGCTTGAGTAGGTAGAATCATCCCCAGACCAGTCAATGTTTTTCAAAATGGCACGTTTTGTTGAGCTAAAAATTGATCTATGGGTGGAATTCCTATGGTTTCATCTTGCCCTCCTTCTTCTTGCTTAACCTCTTCAACATTCTCAACATCGTCATTTTCTGGTATCACTTTTTCATGTGTAGGAGGGTTCTCCTTTACCGGAACACAGTCTTTTGGGTCCTCATCCATAGCAGGCACCAGTCTCTCGTGACCTCTACCTCTAACTCCTCCTCTACCTCTACCTTAATCGCGACCTCACACTACAGTTTCCTCCGCTGGAGCATTAGAAGGGGCTACAAGCCTAATGCCCTTGTTCCTAGTAATGACCATGTGTGTATAAAAGAATGAAGAAATTACATACCAATTGAGATCATTGGATACCAATTTAAATAAATTCATAGCACGAAAGAGACAAGAAAAAATGAAGATTTACTAAAGTCATATATCCGCTAAAAAGTAAAGGCATTCATGTACCATTCTGTGAGACTCTATTAGACTTGTTTCCGTACATCGCTATCAACAAACCTAGGCTCTGATACAAACTTTTTCACCACCTAGACAATCAAGATTTCAACCCACACTACCACTTAGTGGGAGAACCACTACTCCTAACAAACTAATGAAAGAAATATACTAAGGTATTTAAGTTACGGAAGTATGTTAATTAATTTTAAGATAAGGTTCCATTGCTAACTAACAATGAGGAACATAAACCTATAATGTGAAAGTGAATGTTCAAAAATTATAAAGATATCCATATTTAATAAGAGATTACTAACGAAATATCATTTAACAAAAGAAAGGTCTATGTCTGAAAATGATGTACATAGACTAAAGAGAATTCCATGGCAGCCTGAACAATGTGTCTGACGCTTGAAATCGAAGCGATCAGTGATATCCGAAGTGAGTTTATCAATAGTTTCATGAAGATGTCCTATGCTTAAAAAAATAAGAGCAAATGCAAAATCATTACACAACTACCGTGTCTACGTAGTATCACGTGACTATTGAACTAGTGTGTCATAAAAAACAATTACAACATTATAACATATGCATAAATATCAACATATTCAATATTATCATAAAAATCAATATCACAATTTTCATGCTTCATCATATAGTTTATCCTGTCATGGAAACCAACGTCAAACCATTAGCATGCCTGAAGGTAGTAATTTGATCCCATTTTATGCTAGAACGTGGAGACTTATCCCAGTTTGCATGTCAGAACAAGGAAGTCCGAATCAAGTTAGAATGCTGGAACGTGGAAGCCAATGGCAACCAAACATAAATAACACATTAAAATTATACATTCAAGTCAAGATTTCATGGTATCAATATTCATATATCAAATTTCTCGGTATCACAACGAAGCAAAGCAAGTGTATATCACACAATCATAGAATCAGCTCACCTACCTCGAGACAATCTTCAAATTCTTGAAAACTTTATCATTCCCTTTCCGGATTCATTCCACTTAATTTTTGTCTATAATCTACAATTTAATAATGAAATCAATAAATAAACACTTAATTCCCCGAAAACTAACAAAATATGAACACTCATTCAAAACCTAGACCCCAACTAGTCAATTAGGGTTAGTTCAATCATAGGATTCTTCAAGAAATCCTTCCCCATCAATATTGACACATTCTAAAATGTTTTATGAATTGAAAAATAAATTCGGGAATCAAAAGTTTTCCTCTAGGTTCAAGAATGGTGAAAAAAAAGTTGAAATATCACATTGGTCATCTCTTAATTCAAAAGGTTGAAAAAGAAAAATAACGTCATCTAACAGTTATAATTATAATTTAATATCCACGATCCCTGTACAAAGGCACTCATGCCGCTATAGAAGTGTCGCTTTGATGGAACAAATCCCGCTCCAATCTAACAAAGTGAACTAGTGAGCTCATTTTGAAAATCCCAAAAATCATTTAATTGTGTCTCTGCCTCGCCTACAATAGTGGCATCCATCTAGTTGTAGCAGCATCACTGTCGCGGTATGATGGGATGCATTAAGCATACAATAGATTTTCGAATTCTCTCGTTGAAAACACACTCTTAGCCCACTATGCTCAGAAAGTGCCCTTATCACAATAATCAATTCCCTATCATATTCATATACAAATTCAATTTCGTAAAGTCTTACGGTTCACTTAATGAGTTATCTAACCAATCATTTAATAAAATACCCATTTACTCCCCTTGATTGCTACCAGATTTCCCTATACCTTAAAGACACAAGATTCCCCAAAATCTCAACAAGGTTGGGAAAATCCTAGTAGTGTGAAAATGTTTTTCCAGCCCCAATTTTTTCCATTGTCATTCCCATAACTGCGGAACTCAATCGTTACATATGCTTGGTTTGTCAAGAGGTAAGAGGATGAAAAGTCATCCTAAGCTGCACTTTCATACCAATAACCTTTTGAAATGACCGCCACAAGTAGGATGTAAACTAAGTACCACGATCAGAGATAATATATAAACGAACCCATGCAACCTTACAATTTCCCGAATATAAAGCTTAGCATAGTCTCCAGCTGAAAATAATATTTTCAACAAATATAAATTAGCCAACATTGTTGTCCAAACTACAATAACCCAACTCAAGTGAAACTGGCACTGATAATTAAGTCCATAATCGAATCTTCCCATTTCAAAGTAAGAACAATAATATCTTGAGAAAAACTACATCTTTATATCTCTGAAATGAATAAAATATAGAGAATGTTATCTTCCACCAAAAATAGATTTCTTAACTCATGAACATTTGGAACACATAATTGACATAAGTAATGAAGTTCACCATCTCCCCCTTTGGAGAAAGCCTTTATGGATTTTTTAGAAACTATGTTCTTAAATTAAACTGCAATCACATCATAACGACCCAAGAGTACCCCTTAGGCGTCACACGGTGTACTTGACCTCTCATAGGTCTTGTGCAATCCTCTTAGCATTCACTCATCACATAGATATGAAAAGTTGAGCGGAATTTAAATTTTCTCACAATAAATTCAATAAGAAGACTTTCATAAAATGTAAGAAAATTAAGTCTCCTATGACAAGCCATGTTGGACATATCTTATTAGTATAAGGTCAAAACCATTTCATTAACCTCTATTGGATGAGGGATCCCCACATGCCTAAAATAGGGTTATTCTCTTAGCCTTTACGTGGAACACCACCAGCTAGTCCTATGCAGGCACATAGTTAAGGGATATGGAGATTGCTTCTATGTACTACATCTCTACTTAGGAAGATAACCCATCTCAAGAGTTAAATTTTTAGACTTCATCTCAATTCACGATGAGTGCCAACCCCGTTGTAAAATCATCTCGATGCTAAGCATAAATCCCTATAGATTTTTAGACATTGATTACATTCATTAGCTATAGGTTAAGATATTTCTACTAAGTACTATATCTCAACTCACGAAGAGTACACATCTCAACCTATTATTCATTCATTGAAAATCTCTTACGATTAGTTATGTTTCTAGAAGACACTAAATCTCAACTCATGAAGAATTATAACCCCAAAATCTTTTCTTTTTTTTCATTCGTAAGAGTTCTATTGAGAAATCATTTTGATATACTCTCATTCGTTACATTTTAATTAGCTTTATTAATTCATTGTGTGTGTATGTGAGAAAGCCTCTCACATAACCACCATCATTCATGACATTGTCTTATAATATTTATCATACTACATTCATCATAATCCACATAAAATCACACTTCACATTCACATCATACCTGAAGTATTCATAGAATCTTCAAGAGACAAATTCATAAAATTTACAATACATCACTATGCATATACATCATAACATCACTTTACTTCACACTCAATGCCTTCAAGGACATAATAATAATTCACATATATTTTCATATACATTAACTACACACCTCCACCATAATTGAACCATACCAGACAAGATCCATTAAAGAAGACTAGCACAATTCAAATCAACTTACCCTTTATCCAACCCTTGATTACCTTATCTAAATTATCCAACAATTCATCATAATGAGGAATAATTGGAAGTAGGTAAATATAATACAACATAGTATAAACATAATTCGAACAATATCAAATCACATTCATGAAACCCACTTCACATGCAAAAATTAGAGAATTAGGATGTTCACAGGTTCGTGGAATTTTTTATTATAAATTAATAAATTATCAATTAAAACATCATATTTCATCCATTAAAACCTTTTGATGCATGAACCCATGCTAAGGATTTGAAACAGGAGATTCTAGGATTTTAAGACTTTTGAAAAGCCTTCGGATTGGGTTCGTCAATAATAGAAGAAGAAAACATGAATTACTATACGTTTTTAGAAAAAATTCCACGAAATTTGATGGAGAAACAACTTAAACAATTAAATCCTAGTTTCAACCTGTGTTTAAGATTTCATGGAGTCTTGAGAGAGCTTTACTTGAGAAAGGCGTTTTGATTTTGAAAAGTGAAGTCTTAAATTAAGTCTAGGTGTTGAAAGTAACTTATAATACTTTAAAATACCTTAAATAACCTCCAATGATTTAATTAGGATGTAGGGGGAATTTTCCATTCACCCCTAGGCTAGACATAACTCTTCATAATGGCACGTGCCAAACGACACCCCCAATCCACAGAAAGTCGATGGGTTGACGGGGCCAAGTTGCTGGCCGTCATTTTGTTCACCCCTCATTTGAGGGATAAGCTCCCACCACTTAGTGTTGTGTTGAGCCACACCCTCTTTCAACGGGACTTCAATTGATCTACTAGGTGTCGATTGGAGTTCTTTTGGTAGGTTCGCTGCCAACGTTCCGGTCCTCCTCAAGAACCCCTAGGGTGGTCATTCGGGAATTGTAGGCAGAAGTTTCTACCTAAACATATACATCTAAGAATCTAGGTACCTTTAAACTTATGTTAGACTCCAAACGACACAATAAAATACATAAAACATGCAAAGACACACTAGCACACACAAAACTAGTTTCCAAACATCTTGGTCATTCTTTACCGTTTGATTTTCAAACACTTCAAAACTGAATTCTACAGCTACTCTTAATTATCTTAACACATTATTCTCATAAAACACACGTGAATTATACAATTACCTTTAAGCATATGCAAGAAAATTTTAATTTTGAAATGTGAAGTCTAAGTTTATGTCTTGATAGTTAAACTAAATAATAATACATTAAAACACCTAAAATAACCTTCAATGACTTAATTAGGACGTGGGTGAATTTTCCGTTTCACCCATAGGGTGGACGTAACTCTTCACAATTGCAGGTGTTGAACGATACCAACAATCCATGTAACGTGGATAGGTTGACAGGGCCATGATGCGGGTCGTATTTTTCGTTACCCCTCATTTGGAGAATAATTTCCCACGACTGAGTGAGATCCATACTACCTTTTGATTGGGTATCAAATGATCTACTAGGTGTCAACTAGGTTGTCGATTGGGGCTGTTTTGGCAACTTCATGGCAAACGTTCGCGTCCTCCTCAAGGACACTTAGGGTGGTCCTTGGGGAGTCGTACCCAGACTTTTCAACCCTAAACATTACAATCTAGATGCTAGAGTCATGAACTCATTTTAATCTCCAAAACACACATTAAAACACAAAAAACATTCAAAGCTCACTAGCACACACAAGACTAGTTTTCAAACATCTTGGTCGTTCTTTTAAATTTGACTTCCAAAGTCTTTTAAAATGACTTCTAAAGATATTATTCATTATATTAACACATTATTAACTCTTAAAACACATGTGAATCTCTAGCTTGTCCTATTTAATTTTGAAGGTTGTTAGACACATCAAGATCTATCCTTCCAATCAAACACAAGATATGATTTTGAACCATTTTGAAAAATCATACAACCTTAAATAAATCCAGTTCACACATTATTGGGCTATCCTATGAAAAAGGATCACACTTAAATTTTTCTTGCCATCCCCAAGATGAACAACACTACCTATTAATAGTCGACAAGGAAAGTTTACCACCACATTAACTTTCACTAGATGATAAAGGAAACACACGTTATAATGTTTCAATAACTAAAGACATCTTTTGGAGAAGATTCAACTACTTCTAAAGAAAACAAATTTTAAGCTTGTATGATCAGCAAACACATCCACATGAATACCATATCGGTAATTCCTTTATATCTTTAAAACAATAACCATCGCAACACCAACTTATTGTGATGAATTGGGTATTATTTTTATGAAAATATAATTTCCCTGAAGCATACACATTAAAATTTCTATTTTGAATCAAAGCATACCAATGGCAATCCTTGGAGTATCACAATAAACAAAAATTGTATTTTATCCTGACAACAATCCTTAAACTCTTCGAAACTCTTCTGACATGCTTTTGATTATAAAAATTTCATCTTCTTCTGGGTCAACGTCATCAAAGGCAGAACAATCGAAGAAAATACTTCCACAAACCTTCTATAATAACCGACCAAATCCAAGAAACTCTATATATCTAAAGAATATAAAAATGTAGGCTAGTTCTTTATTTAATTAGTATTCTTAGTATCAAGTTTCATAAATTCACTGCAAACGACAGCAACAGACTAAACTAAAATCACACTTACTAAACTCCAAATAATTGACGATCCTTGAGAATACGAAACTCAATCCTTAGATGATCAACATGCTCATACTCACATCTGAGAACGAATGAAAATGTATCACTAAAAATAATCATGAATATGTCAACGTATAATTTTAACACTATATTCATTAGTTAGGTTAAAGTTGGTTGGAGAATAAGTTATGCTAAATGATATCACCAAGAACTCATAGTGACCATACCAAGTCAAAAATCCATTATCTAAATGTTTATTTGTTTTAGTTGTAATTGATGATACCCTAATCGAAGATTGATCTTTGAAAAGAAATTTTCACCTCGGAGTTTATAAAAAAAAACAATCCCTTGAATATGATTCTTATTCTGTAATTTGGTCCTATTTTGTTTTTGATAGTCAGTAGACATTCAAAGGAAACAATCCTTCCTTCGAACAAACAACTCTGGACCACCCCATTGAGAGATACTCTGTATAATAAAACCCTTAGATAAATATCCTTCAATTGATCCTTTAATTGTTTCATATTTTTCTGTTCCATACAATAAAAAGCTACAAAAATATGTTGTGTATTTGGGAGAAGGTCAACAATAAAGTATGTTTCCCTTTCGATATGAATAATAGGGAGATCATTGAGCTATACTTTTTGAAACTCATTTACAATTGAAATGATTGAATATAGGGGTTTCATAAATAATATTTGTAAACCTTACAAGATGATAGATGTAACCCTAAGAAATCATTTCAAATATTTTAGGCAAGATATGAACTTTGCCTTTGACGTAAATTTTACCCTTCCATTCTTAGATAAGTTAATTTGAAACCTTATGTGCCCAATCGAGTCCTATAATCTATGGAAGCATAAAATGAGTGAAGTTGATCAATCCCGAGAATGACATCTAAGTCAAACAAATCAATCTCTTTAATTAGCACTCTAACTTTTTGACAAACCTAAGTAGAGCAATTTCTATAAACTAGTTTAGTTATGATAGAATCTCCAACATGTATAGCATTGAAAAAAATGTTCTAAAAGTTTACGAAAAGAAATCAACTCTTATAGACACATAAAGAATCACAATGACAATGTATCACACAAATTAATATTAGCATATACATCACGATGACAGAATTTCAACATACTGGTCACCACATTTAGAGAACTCTTATAATTATGGCTAGTTTTAAGTGCATGAAACATGTTCTACCAAGAAGCACCACTTAATAAGAACCACTAGGCTTAGTTTTCATGTCATTCTTACTCTTTGTAGCTTGCACATGACAGTTTTTCAATTTGTGACCACTAATTCCACAACATCAGAAAATATTCGTCCATCTGATTATTTTTTGAGTAAATGTTTCCATGTTATTTTTTAAATGAGAATAGAAGATCCATTCCCACAACTTTATTAAAACATAGTTTTAGAAAATGTGTTTTTGTGGAACTTTACAGCCAAAACATTTGATGAGATATGTCTGTAGAATTTTGCAAAAACTGAGTATGTCCGTGTTCACTATACCTAGTATGAGAGAAGTCACTATCATGCTTCCCTGAAATCATTCAATCTTTAGTTTATCCTTTAGCCTCTCCTTTTTGATCTATTGAACTTTTTTCATCAACTTGAGATACACACACACTTTATCAATATGAAGTTTAAACTATCTTCGACCACCATCTAGATAGACCCAATACAAACTTAATCTTCATTACCCTAGTGTTGGCAAGAATAGTACGAGCATACATTGACATTTGAATGAACATCAATGTATACTCTATCACACTCATATTCCCTTTTTGAACATTAAAGAACTTATGATCTCTCACTTCCCTCATCTCAATGGAAAAAATTATAAATAAAAGGCTCTTTGAAATTCTCCCAATCAAGAGGACCCACATTAATTTTCATTCCATTTATTTAACAAGACTTGAGAAACACCCGTGTGTTGATAAAAGGACAATTTTACCTTGTACACCGGTGTAACTCCGATAATATCCATGTGTTTGAGGATTTTTTTGATCAACTCTTGAGGATGTTTCTTAAGATTAAAACCAAAGAACACTAGGGTATTCCTCCTAGTAAAGTCCCTCACCCTTGTTACAGCAACAACAACCATTAAGATCACTATTCACGGGAACAATGATCTCCCTATTGTATTGGGTCGTCAAAGCTTGATCCAACACTTGAAAAGTTGTCCAAAACTAAGCATCTTAAACTTGTTCAGCCAAATGATCGACTAGCACTAGAGGAACCTTGAGATCTATATTTTCACCCATATAAGTTCTTGCATTAGCTATTTAAGGAGGCATATAATGAAAAGCATCAAAAAAGAGTCATGTGAAAGACCTTTATAGATATGAACTTTATCACATGAATTTAGAGTAGTGAAAGAAGTGAAATATCCTAAGTACCTTGTAGCCTCCTATTCATAAATGTTGTGTGCTCACACCTATGAACAATAGTCTATTCAACGTGTGGTTTCCAATATTCTAGAAGATTTTTAAACACCTGATGTTATGAAAACAAAGTTTGTCACAACTCTAAATATACCATCGAAGTAACATGGTACATAAGACCACTAGAGATCCCAAACAAGCCACTTAACATATGTATGACATAAAATAAATACTTTAATAGATATTATAATTAAGAAATATTTTTCTCAACCTATAAGATGTCATAAAAAAGATAATAGAGCACATAAGAAAATACATGTAATGACATGCAAGGTCATTTTTAAAAACTTTATAAAGATATATGCCCCGAGTCATTATTATATAGTCATTTAAGTTGATTTTAAAATTTTTAATTATTATTGTAACTAAAGTGGATTAATTAAAGGATATTTATTAAATGAATTATTTTAAACATTAAAAGTTTTGACCCATTATTTAACAAAATAAGCTAATACATTTTGTCACTTTTAATACCTAATTTATTTAGAAAAGAAAAAAGAGGGGAGTAGAAATCTAACCTTGAAACGACGCGAATACGGATGAAAGGAGGAAAAACCTCTTCATCCTAAGGACAATTCTTTTTCAAGTTCTCTTAGGCATGCATTAATTGTTCCTCGTAGTGCATATTCTATCACAATTGCTTCATATATATATATATATAATAGCATTATATTACAATTGAATTTAAAAGGGGGTTTGGAATAAAGTAAATGTGATATGTGTATAGGCACAATGATGTTATGTCATGTTTTCGTTTTATTAATGTCTTGTTCGATTTGCTCTAGCCATAATGTTATGGAACAATATGTTCCAATTGCATGAAAGTGGTCTAATATATATTTGGTATGAAAAGATAGAAATTAGTGAATTTTATGGTATTGTAATTTTTCTATAATAGTCAAAAAACATGAATGAGATGTCTTTTAGATATTGGAGTATTTAACATACATAACTAACTATTCACTTTAGTTTGATTTCCATAGGTACGGTAGCTAGATTTTATTTTATACAAGTGGAGTAGATTTAGTTTAGGTATGGTATGTTGTCTTGAATTACTAGAAATATTTTTATCTTCGATTATAAAGTTTTCATATGTTTATCGCCTAAAAATTAATGGTTTGACATATTAAGATACCTAATTAAATAGTAGGTGCATTGTGGTCCATAAATGTCAATTGACTTTTATATTTGAAGGAACTAAGACTTAACCCTAGGCTTGAAGTTAAGAAATTTTGAGAGTTGGTATAATCACTGATATCAAGAGTAAGAACATGATTATAAATTTGCACTCTAGGGGTTTTAAGTGATTTTTGGAGTACGAGGTAGAAGTATATCAATGTGGTTGTCTATAGGGTCATTTACTCACGAACTAATGTGTATTTTGTCGATTTGGGTGTGTTAATGAGTCTAAGATAGACATATAATAATATGGGTGTTAGTTTTAAAATCTTATTATGATTATTTACTTTAATAGATTTCTTTGAGTTGGAAGTTCAACGAATGGGGAAGGATCAAGTTCAGGAGTAAATTCTTATTTGATTCAGGCAAGTAGATTTTTAAATTCTTACTAAGTGTATGCAATGCGTATATTTCCTTGTGGTATGTGTTTAGGATTAGTAGGATTTGTAAGGGTTAACTTGTCCACGTTGATTAATTTTAATGATAAAAAAAGGTGTAACAAAAGACAATGTGATTTAATTGTTTGTATGTGATTTTTTGAGAATGATACAAGTACCGCTGTTATAATGGGAAGGTTTATTACTGTAGAATGTGGATTGTAATATGAGAATGCCAAAACATATAGGCATTGACTAATATATTTTTGATTTAATTTATTATGTGTGATTGTGTTTTTACTGAACCCGTACAATTGTGATAATTGAGGTGATTATATGTCATAGCGACATTTGATTTATTAAGATGTTACATCATCTTCTTTATTTGATAACATATTGTGTACATGCATTGACATGATACTAGGTATGAGTAAAGGTCTAACACGTGGAGATCGTTCTTGTTGAGACCGAATTATGATTATTTGGGAAAGTGGAGATCGTTTGTTCGACAAACAAAGTTATGCTTATGATTTGGGCACGTAGATATCATCCGTGTAAATTTTTTTTGATTTTTGATAGTGCGTTGAGATCGTTCGTACAAACATGTGGAGATCGTTAGTGTCGGTATATGGACCTTACGGGTCCCCCATTGGTCATGAACTCTATCATGTATATGCGATTGAGAGAGAATTTGGTATTCTGAGGCATATTACTTCATGGTGTCATATTGCATTGCATCCCATGACATTCTTCTTTCTTGATGAGTATGTGTTTTAGTGGTGGTTGAGAAGTACGTGATCTTTGATTACATCTATTTGACAAACTTGACCTTGTATGTTGCTGATATTGTGAGTTCCTTTTTGGGAAAGTTCGTGATTTTTTTGAATACTGAGTTGTAGTTAAGGATGTGTAATTTGTTAAAATGATTTTCAAGAGTTTGATGCTATGAAAACTGTGAAGTGTTAGGTTGGGCTGAATATTATGCAGGTTGTAGTTGTGGTTGTTTGGTTGGTGCGTAAGGAGTACCCATATTTTATCCCCTTAGATTGTGTTTAGAAGTTTACTTGATGGGTACCGTGTGGTTTTGTACTCACCCCTTGCTACTATAATTTTTTTTGTATGTACTAGCTCGGACCCTTGTGATATTTCTCTTCCACTTGTCCGAGGATTCTGAGGGAGAATAGTGAGGTAGCTGCTTATTATCTCAGCAAACCTTGTACTCCTATTTAGGATCTTGTTCTATTCGAGAAACAATGTTATTTGAGACTTGTCTTTTTTTCTTCTTTGAATCAATTTTAATACATTAGAGTCTTCTACATGTGACAACAAGATTTTGGGGGTATTTTTGAGTAAATTATAATGGTCGAGTTTTAGGTTGACTTGTCTTGGTGGGATAAGACTAGTATCATCAAGTCCATTTTTGGGACGTGACAATACATGGAATACTGCTATGTATGACCTAAGCCTTATACTATCATAGATGTAACTACAAAAAACCTCTATTTAATGAATATAAATCTGAAAATTTAAAATATATGGAAGCAATCAAATATTCATTGGCATTACCCAAAAACAATGAGGACTCACCAATTTAGGTAGTTAATAGCGGAGCGACCAGATCTAGCCACACCAAGGGAGAGGAGCGTTAGACAATTATTATGAAGTAACATAGACAGAATATGCATTAGTAGTTTGAATGCACCGAGTAAAGAGAAATGCATAAAAACATAGGCATTATAATATCATGTACTAAGATATGCATCACCAAACAGAACATAGTAAAATCCTTTAAAAAGAAATCATGAACAAGGTTAATGCATATTGGATATCATGTAAAGACTTTGGAAATATTTTTGAAGGGAACGCAATCCATTCGTGGGATATTTAACATTAATTGAAAATAAAACCATGTAAGCTATAACATGAAATCGAGTGTACGCCCTCACATCAAAAATAGAGAGTGAACATGTCCATTAATTCTTATTGCTTAAGTGGATCTACTATCTAGGTCATTAAAGACAATCGTACGGTGGCATGTCATTTGTAAAATGAGAATTGCTATAAAAGACCAAACCTATACTTATTGTAAGGCCTATTCAAAAGTCCTTAGGGTGATAAATAAATCCCAACAGAAAGTACATAATCAAAATCATATTAAAATTCGTTGAAAGAATATAAATTTAGAATACAATTCCAATCATAAATTCATATTCGAATAGCTCCTTTCAAAATCATGATTTCATATTGAGAAAGATACCTTACTAAGCATCTAAATCGTGAACTCTTTTCAAATGTGAGGAAAACATTTACAAATCAAGACAATTAACCTTAAATAATAGTATCTTTTACTCATAAGTCATCAATTTAAAAAAATACGCAAAGATTTATAGTAATAATTCATTAGTTCATAATAAGACTTCATATTCATAAAAGAAATAGGCATGGGTCCAGATGAAATCAATTAGAAATTATGTAATTAAATCAAATCGCAGTTAATAAGTTAAATTTGAGATATTGAAGATAACGAATTGAACCCACGGATAATTACATGAAGTCGTAGATTTTGGATTCAAATCAAATTATAAAATTGAGATTCTTTTGGAACTTAATGGATAAAATGAATTTATTGATGAAATTCCCACATAACTTTATGATCAAATCCCTAAAATAAATAGAGAATAATGTTGAAGCCCTTGAAATGCTAGTACTTCTCTTTGGAGATTGAGAGAGAAGCACATAGGATTAATTTGAAGGGAATTTGGGGTTTTGAGTAAATGTGAGGGAATAGTTCTACTTTGGAGTATAATAATATCTAATAGGTCAGTAGAATAATCTATAAAAAAAATTGTAGTGTAGGTATTAAAAGGATAGGAAAAGACCCAATTAAACTTGACTTAAAACTACTAGATGACATCTAAAGTTTTGATCTACCATCCGAAAGATTTTCTACGGACTCCTGGTAACCTGTAGAGTCAAGTTCTGGGAACCAAAATACTAAAAAAATTATAAAGGACCCTTTCGTGGATCTTTAATCATTGTATGTCTCGTAAAACTAACCCGTAGAAACATGTATCCAAAAATCCTCTAATTCCAATCCATTTAATGAAAGGATTTCTACGCCCACCAAATATTTCCCATCACCTATAGGTAATTTCGTAGATACAAAGTCCATATTTCACTAAGTCTTGACCATGCTTACGACACTTCCGATAACCCATAAAGATTCTACAATTTTTCTTCTATAGACCATCATCTAGACTTGGCATTTCGAAATTCCTACTCAACTACTACAAATTCCATCCTCCGACCTTTATAAAATCCTTTGGTTCTTTGGTTGGCTCATAAAAATCTTCATTAATACCAAAAATACAATATTTCCTTTCTAATTTGACTTTCAATTTTCATAGTCGTTACATTAAATAACTAAAATGTAATAATATGGTGAAACTTCATGTATGATAACCTAAATTATATACGGAGGATTCTATATATATTTTGCAAAAGAAAATTGACCAGAAGTCATATCACCAAAATATTCGATGGTGTAACACATGAAAAAACATAGAAAATCACCTGATTTCTTCAAAATGACCCCTAAATGCCCACAATATTAGTAAATAGTTATGTGCCTTCACGTAATGCTCTCCCAACTCTCTATGGAGGAAGATTAGCATGTTATCCCAAGGCTCAATTTTGTTCGTTGAGCGACGATCCTTACAATCAGCACTGTCTGATCTCAGAGTCCTGCATATGTGTTTCACAAGAAAGCGACATGGAGACATATAACAAAAATATTAATTGCATAAAACACATGAAAAATAGTGAAAAATGCTTGATTCTTAAAATATAGCTTCTAAATGCCCAAGTATTGTTAGGCAATACATATTTGTCCCTCGACTCTCTATAAGGAGTTCCATAAATATTTTGCAAAAAAAATGGGAAAAATATCACAAAAATATTTATGGGGTAACAAACGCAAAAAATTTAAAAATATTTTCTAATTCTTGTTAATTATCTCCTAAGTACTTAAAATGTTGTAGAAATTTGTGAAGCTTCACTTACCTCTTCCCCAACTCCCTAATGTTTCTTCGGTAAAGGTTCTACAAAAAATACTATCTGAAGTCATATCATAAGATTACTCATAGGATAATGGATGAATACCTAAAAAATCACCTAATTCCTGTAAAATGGTACCTATATGTCATAAAAATTATAAGTCTTCATGTATTCCTATCCCAAATCCCTACGAAGGGTACTCTACCGTTTTTCAAGAAAATTATTAGAAAGTTGTATCACAAAAAATATTCATGGGTTAAACAAATGAAAACCTATTAACATCACTTAATTCTTTTTAAATTGTCTCCTATGTCTCCGTAAATGCCATAGAATTAAGAGGTCTTACGTACCAATCCCCAACACCTTGTCATCTGGTATACAAAGATTTTTAAAAAAATTCGACCAAAACTCATATCACAAATATATTAATGGCCTATCTCACACAAAAAAACAGATAAAATCTCTTAGTTCTCCTAAACTTCATCCTATATGCTTGAAAATTCAATATGAAAAGGTGAGTCTTCATTTAGTGTTCTCCTAACTCTCTATTAATTGAAAGGAAGGCATATCACAAAAATGTTTATTGGCTAACACACACAAATAATAGAGAAAAATTCCTATTTTTGTTTTTTGAAAAATTGCCTGAAAATGCACAAAAATATTTTTAAAATAGTGAGACTTCACATACTACTCCTCCAACTCTCTATTTAATGTTTTGTACAGATTTTGCGTAAGAATCAACCAAAAGTCATATCACAAAAATACACATGGGCTAACACAAAAAGTTTATATAATCACCTAATCTCTATAAAAATAACCGCTAGCCCAAAAAAGTCATAAAAAGGTGTGGCTTCACGTACTTCTTCTCAATGTCCCTATAGAGGGGTAGGTACCGCTTTTACATGAATTTGAAAGAATTCATGTCACCAAAATATTCATGGACTAATACATTCGAAAATAGAGAAAATCATATAATTCATTCAAATAGGCTCTTCAATGCAAAAATATTCTATAATGATGGTGAGATTTCTTCTCCCCTAAAAATGCTGTAAAAATGCTAAGACTTCAGGTACTTAGGTCTCAACATCGCCAGGAGGGTGTCGTAAATGTCATATAAAAATTAATTGAAAGTCATATTACCAAAATATTCACGGGCTAAATAATTTGAAAAACTAAAGCATTAGGATTAGGAACAAGTACTCCCCCTAGAGTATGACCGAAATCACATATAAACTCGTTAACAAAACAAAGTTCCTATCCCCCTCCCCCGGACTCATTTTTTTGTAATTTTGTACACTTTTTAAATTACGTAGATTACTCTGTGACTCAACACAATAGAGGTGAATGGATGATATTTTTATGTGACTTAAGCCAAAAAAGTGTACAAAATTATTCTAAAAATTGGGTTTAGGGGGTTAATAGGACATCAGTTTCGTTAAGTTATGCTTCTATGATTTATATCATACTATAACAGGTTACTTGTACCTTATAAAAAACAGTCACCTAATTCTTATAAAATGTTGCTTAAATTAACAAAAACTCGTAAAATGGTGAGGTTGATACACTGCTCCTCCAACTCCCTATGGAAGGTTCAAAACTGCTCAACGAGAAAATTAATCAGAAGTCATAGAACAAAAATATTCATGAGCTAGCACATAGAAAAATGATTATAATCTTCTGTTAAAGTATTTTTCAATATATTTTATATCTTTTAGTGTTTATAAATAATTTCATGTTGGGGATTTTATAATTACATAAAAAGTTGACATGCATTGTGTTTTTGCTTGAATTTCTTTTTTATATATTTTCCTAACACAAGCTCTTAGATATTTTATTTTATACTTTCTTTTTCTAATTTTATTTATTCAACTGTCTTTTAAATTTCATTATTCTATATAATCACTCATTCATTTGACAATGATATCATATGTCTTTTGAATTTGGAACTTCACATGTTCACTGAAATATACAGACAAGAAAATACCCTCATCAATCTGACATCACTTTTTTATCATGGTGTAATTAGAATAAATAAAAAATAGAACATTGAGAAAATCATATGAACAAAGTACTAACATAAAAAAATAATTGAATCGAACTAAATCGGATGAACCGAGTCCTTATTCGGTTTATAGAGTTAATAAACCACAAAAATTATTTTAGTTATTTGCTTCATGAAAATAATTGAATCTAACAGACCTCAGTTGTCATGACCGATGTTTCAACTCTAACTGAGACACAATGTTCTTAACCACAATAATCCCAAGATAGTCCTTGGTACAACAAATCTATGCAGATCACATGAGAATTGAATTGGAAGGTATAAGTAAATATTATAAATGAAACAGATTCGAACAATAAATATATTACAACTAAATACTAATGTATGAAAGTCGCTAACTAACTGGGATAGTTTTATGGGATAACACCTAGGCCTCCTCAAAACTAATACAATTGAAGTGAATCACATATAATAACTCATAGTCAGAAACCTATGAATGTAAGGAGAACTTTCCACAATGGTTAAAGTAGATGAACTAAGTGGAGCATATGGCAGCAAATCAAAATATGGGTACTAAAATCAACATCATAAAAAAAGTAAGAGAAAATAGAATCAATATATGAAATGTATTAGTATATAAGGTAAGGGATGATATCAATAATTAATCAAACAACCTACAGAAATGAAAATCTAAGAATAAGTATGTCATTTAATAAAATTTATGTGATGACAGTTGTCTTTTCCCACAAAGACAAGTTAGGTTAACCTAATGAAAATGAAATAAAAGTGGAATATCATCAAAACTAAGAATAGGAAAAGGAGAAGAAGTTATTCTTCTGTCTAAAACCCCAAAAATTTAGTTATCACAGATACAAGTCTCTAAATACGTAACTATTAAATTAAGAAATAAATACAAATCTCGATATTTCTTTCTCTAATAGAACAAAGTGTAAGAAAAGGAAGAAAGAGGGTTCTCCGAATGAAAACTTATCAACTACCTCTTCAAACAATCCTTGACAGATAGATGAAAAGAGGATGAGATCACAGAGGTTTGGGCTCAGAACCTACACAATATTGAACTAAAGCATGAGTACCAACAACACATTACCAAACAGGCAACCTACTAATCAAAGCAACTAGCTTGAAATTCAGTATCTCCTATACTCCAATCGACCTCCTCACACTACAACCTTCATCAAAATTAGACCAACTTAGAAATGTTACAATACATAGCCTACAAGCCCAATATTCATAGTTTAAACTTTACTATTTTACAATCTAACAAATCAAATAGGTCAATCTAAATGACATATAGTTCAATCACACACAACAAGTAAATCAATCTCAAGAACCAAGCAATTCACGCATAATCATTTACACACACATTCAAAACAATCAATATCTTGCCGGAAATATTTACCACCAAATATGACTTCGACATATTGACACTCACCACTAATGACCTTTCCCAATTATACTAACGACGACAACGACCTTGACATGATAATACTTTTTAGTAAAGATCTAGGCCTTATTGTCATCATATCTCGAATCACGGTGTTAAACTATAATTGCATGCAAGTAATATCGCATAACATAGAAGAGACAATAGTTACACAATTCAAGTACCTTACTATGCTTTCAAGCATATCATCAATCAATGAATAAGGGTTACAGTAAGGAAAAACCCATCATCATGTTCAAGACATAGATTTTTTCATTCCGGTCTATTTTTGGTTCATTTACACATAACAAGTTGTCAATTTAACCACTCACCTCATTCTCATTACACCAAGTAGACAAGCAATAAAGGAAATAGACTAATCCAATTAGACTATAAAGTTTAAGAAGTCACTTGCCTTAAATCAATCAACAATCATTTCAACAGATGATTCTTCCCCCTTCCCAAAAACATCCAAAGACACACAATCTATGCAAAAGCTCACAAAACACAATTCGAAAATAAAGGCTGGAAACTGCATCTGAATACTCGAAAATGAAATTTAAGACTTTACAAACTCATTAGTGAAAATAATTTTATAAAAGAATTCAACACCTTCAGGATCAATATTTTTTGTTAAGAACTTGGGTTCTTGAATAAACTTGACACTACCCCAAAAAAATCTCACATTTTAATGTTAAAACTCAAAATTAATTAATGGAAAATAAAGGTTTAGGATCAACAATACTGATCAAAAGATCTAGAAAAGAATTCCCTTTCAAAATCACCACCATGGGTCCCTAAAGCTCAAAAATGGTGAAATGGTGCTTAAACCCCGGATATGGCAGAAAAATCCCTCTTGATATAACAAAAGAGACCACAAAGCTTCAAAAGAAGTAGTCGCTTAAGTGACATTCCCATAAGTTAAGTCAAGGTCACCTAAGGGGATGACTTTCACTAAAACAAAGCCGCCATACAAAATCAGTTTTAGCAAATTCTAAAAAAAACATTGGAAATACCCTAGAGAGTCATTTGAAACCCTTATCACATAAACTACATATGCAAATCAATTATACTAGATGTTAGAGACTCAATGAACTATCAAAGCATGAAGCTGATGTTTCCTTCACAAGAAAACTATAGAAACCACCAAAAATCAACTCAGCGCCTAAAAAGTCTAAAACAAGCTTAGGACCTCTCATAAATGAACTAGGACCCAACCTAAAACTAAAAGCATCCCCCTGAATCTAGTGGAACTCTTGAAATTCATATTGTAGCATCTGAATTCTAAATGTTGACCAAAGTCCATCCAAAGACTAAAATTCTACAAATTCACAACTTGCGACCTCAAATCTTAAAAAGTACTTAAAATCTAAAATTGACAACTGTCACAAATGAAATTTCACATTTTGGGGCTGATGGAATAGACTAAATTATGTTCTAACACTCGAAACATCAAAAGACCCTAAAAGCTATTTAATAAAAAATTATCCTTTAAAACACAAAACCATACAAAATTCTCAACATTTAAAGCAAAGTTCAAAAACAACTTTTAAATCTTAAATAAAAAATGATTGGAGATCGATAAGGGGAGGGGAAAATGGTAAATTTATGTAACTTTTAAATAATGTATGACCGGACCGTTATAGAGAAATACATAAAACAATAACTAAAGTATTGAGACTTTAAATTGTGACCTATGTCATGATATTATAGAAACAGAATGAATATCTCATATCAGATTTTCTCATATAATATAGAAAAGGATTCATACATAAAAATCTTATAATGATAATATCAATATAATATCAATTAAATGAACTAAATCTTTTATGTGAAACTGACTGTTAATCAACATGCATAATGTGAGATCATAATGCACCAATGAATGCCTTACTTGGGAGGGTTCTTTATATCTTGCTACTTGATAGAGAATAAAAGATGCATTTCTAATGTGAATCCACTAATCTAAGCCTCTCAGAGTGAAATAATGAATAAAAAAGCGGTGAGACATTATCCTACAAAGGCTTTTAATTGTAGAACTTGGGCTATCTAGAATCCTTACTCAATCCGTGCTAAATACTATTCCAAAAACATAATATTCATATAGTTGATGTGTGTGTGTGTGTATATACATATATATATATATATATATATATATATATATATATATATATATATTATTTATTTATTTCTAAAAATAATTGTTGAAATGAATTTCCAAAACATATCTCTCAAATCATGAGATAGATTTGTAGAACATGCATTACTTGTCGATTTTCCATCGCCATCCTCATTCGTTTAGCAAGATCTCTCAAATCATTCGTTTGTAGAACATGGATTTTAAGTATTATGTTTCCCTTATATGATTAGCAAGATTTCCATCGTCATCCTCATTCGTTTTTCACATAGATTTGTAGAACATGCATTATTCAAGAGTCACTCACAAAATCATGTGAAAAAAATGAATGAGGATGACGATGGAAAATCTTGCTAAACATATAAGGAAAACATAACACTTAAAATCCATAATCATGAGTAAGTAAGTTCAACAAATCACGCAATTGGATATTAATAATCAGTGAAGCGGAAAGTTGTTTTGTAAACCCTAACTATGAAATTAACTTTATAAAAACATAGAACTTTATACATGAAAATTCATTGAATTCCTCATTGAAGTCCTACATACCTGAATCTTACGAACTATAGACGAAAGTTTGAGCTTGACAAATCCCTCTATGAATTTCTAGGAGATGAAGATTGGGGAGGAATCTTTATAGAAAACCTTAGGATTATAACATAAAGTCTAGAATGTTGAGCCTTTAGATATTGAAAAATTGAAAAAAAGATTATGTTTTTGATCTTTGGGGAAAAGGAAAATTGGAGATTTTGAGAGTTACTATATGTTTAAGGATGTTAAAAGGTTATATGATAGACTTATGCAAGTTAATTGAGGGTAAAAGGTGAAGAATACTCTTTTAAAAACGTCAAAAGACCAAAAAAATTAAAGAAATTGACCATTCCACGAAACCCGTCAGTCGAAGTGGCAATTTTGAGGTACCATCACTAAAGGGGGGCTTTGGATCGCCAAATTGAACAGGTTCTGCATGTTTTGGGTACAGTTCGACAACGTAATTCCGCGATAGGCAAAACCATTTGGTGATTCACCTTAATTGACTGATCTCATTTTCAAATTTCCCAGTTTAGACATAGAGTATGATAGGTATTACTTTCTACTCTAAACTCTAATTAATGCAAACATTATGCCGTTTGATAGAAGACTTATAATATTTTAATGTTATAGGTCATGGACCACCAAAACCTTTATATGTGGAGAAACATATCATATGTGTATTAAGGTCCTAAGGTACCTCAAATACTAAGTCAAGTTCTAAGCATTTTGATCGACTTAGTTTTCACATGAGTTTACATAAGGGTATAACCCCTAGAAAATTTATTCGAATTAAGACTCGAACAGTCCTTAATAGTGAGTGATATATTGCAAGGAACTCAAATTTCTTTTGTTTTAGGGTCACTAGATTTAGGAACTTCTGTTCCAAGAAGAAACAAGTAAGCATTCAATTCATTCCTATGTTTTCTTATGTTTTTGGTAAACTTCAATTGGTCATAGACTTTAGTACACAATCAGTTAGGAAACCCGTCAGATATGAAATTGAAGACTTTTGAGTCCTCTTTCCAAGGACGCTGGGTTTTCTAGATTTTGAGCTCTAAATAAAAAGTTATGATTGATTTACTAACGAAGCGCAAATCTGGCAGCAACTTGTGATTGCTCCGAATCGACTTCACTGCCTGGTGAAAATGATTCTGGCTCCCAGTGCAGTTTCTTAATTTCATTGGGGCTATTGTTTTCCTAAAAATCCTTACGAGGTCATTTAAATTGACTCAAATGTATAGAAAATCAATTTTCATAATTAAAACCCTATCATTAACTCCAAAGATTCTACACTCAAGAAAATTAAGAAACACTAATGTTAGGGTTCCTCTTTCTAGGTTTTCCTTTAAAATATATAAGAATATAATTCATTCAAGTATGTAAGATTCCATAGTGTTAGGTTCATCATCCACACACCAATCATGTGAATTTCAGAATATTTACGTTCTTGAAAGCTTACAAATTAATTTATCTACGGGTTTGTTGAAGTTCCATTAAATTTCTTGTTTTGTTGAATTTGTTGAGGAGTTGTTTGATCCTAGTTTATGATATTAGGTTCAAATATGAGTACAATCTTATGTATGTTTGACATTTAATCGATTCTATGTTTTTGGAAAAACGATCTTTGGGGTTTAGAGTGGATAGATCAAAAAACGAAGAAGATATTTTGTCAAAAGAAATCCAGAGGTGGTAGTGTATCGCAAGGATAATTCCTATATTTGGTAATTTTTATTTCGCCTCGCGGAGCTGTTTTTGAGTGTTCACTCTGAGAAGATGTTTTCAAAAATATATATTTAAAAGCCTCACCGTGTCGCGGACCCACTTTGTTATACTTATTTATAGTCTTTTCTCATGTTGAACTACCTATAATAATTCCTGGACATTATTAGATGTTCGAATCATAAATAACAATACTTGAATTAATAGTTCAATTTAAGGACTAGTTAAGAGTCAAGTCTAAAAGTTGAGAAATAAGTCAAATGAATTTCACAAAGTTTTCCGTAGTCTTTCACAAAAAATTTACCTTTGTTTTAAGAGTTAAGTTTCAAATGAACGTAAAAAGAAAAGTTCAAGAAAGCCTTTGAGTTCAATTGTGAATCCTTTGAGATCAACAATTAGTTTGAGCTAAGTTATGAGGAGGTAAATAACATAATGAGAAGAGTAGGACATGAAGTTCCATGTAGTTATACAGAACTTTTAGGTAGGTCTTCATTCATGCCCATGAATTTTGCATGGACTCCATATATTGAGTATCATTGAGAGGAGTTGTATGTTCAAGTTCTAAGTCTTGGGTATTGGGTTTCTAAACCTTTTGAGGTTATATTCCTAATCATGAGACTATTATATATTACCCATGTGTTCTTGAGTGGAATCGTTCATATGCATAATTCTGCATGAACCTTATAAGTCCAAGCTTGACAAGAGATGTATCTTTAAGTCCTTGAGTTTAGTAGTTCATGCTCATAACTTCGCATGAAACTTTTGAGCTAAGAATTATTGAAATGAGTAGTATCATTAATGTTTTGTGTTTAAATTATTGAGTTCTATCTATGGTTACTGAAAACCTTGCATTCAGTCGTTCACGTCCATAACTCGGCATGAACCACATTTCAAGAAGTTGTTTATAAATGTTTTAATGTTTCTTGAATACTTAATCTTTGAAGTAGAGTAACGAGCAAGAGTAAAGTTTATTTTCTTTGAAATGATATATCAGAACTAATTATTCCCAAGAGTAAATGTATTCAAATTTATGTGTAGAGGAAATTAATATTTCCAAAAGAGTTTGAAGCAAGAAAGAAGATATATATCAAGAGAGCTTTTATGATATGTTTTGAGTAATAATCTCATACAAAATAAAGAGTTTTGATTTTATAAACATATGATTTAACTACATTTTTAGAGTAGTATTGAGCACCGATATGCGAAGGTGAGTTCATATCAACTCAAGTCTCCATAAACAATGTAGTCAAAATGGGTAGAAAAGGTTATACTTTTTTTAGATTATTCCATAGTGTTTTTAGTATAAACTAGTGAATCAAATTAGTGATCTATATTCTATAACCCCGACAAGGTATAGAAAGGTTCTTGGTAGTGTGAGCTGAAACATTGTATCATTACTTAGCCTTTTAGTGGTGGTTGTCTGTTCAATAATCTCCTATATGAAATTGTATTACTCTATTTTATAAGTAAATTTGAATTTGTTATTGAATTTTCTATAATGAACTATGTTGTTTTTACTGTTTCATAAAGATTTTGATATATTGCATCTTTTACTATTGCATTATTCTTGAGTATCAAAACTGGAGTACACAAAGTCAAGTATCATATCTGTGAGTTTAGTATCTGATTGTTGGTTTTATTGATTTGAGTTGATTGACTTGACAAGAGATATCAACGTTTTATTTTTATCATGTTCAAACTTATGTTATGCTTTTGAAATTATTTTACATGCTTGTACATTCCATATAATGAGACACTTGTCCTGCATCTCTTTATGATGAAGATCCTTGTGTTCAGAATCATCAACAATATTTTCAATGATATCACATCGAGTCCGAGTTAGGTATGATTATCCTCGTTAGTTACAAAGGATTTCATTTACCTTTAACTATGTTAGTTGTTAGGATGTCGTGGGTCTTGTCCGGACTTCCATCTTTGTCAAGTAGAGGCACCATATATAGAAACTAGAGTTCCTGAATTCTTTTCATTAATTTTATTAAATGTTTTAAAGACATATGTTTCCTATTCAATGGAGAATTATATATATCATATTGTTTAGAGATATATTTTGATAAAAATATTTATATTTTAGTTCATTAAATCTTATTCTGTTTTAAGCTTTGTTTGCTTGAGTTTGTCTTCTGCTTGTAGTCATTCAAGAAGAGGATTCGCTTAAGGACAAGCAATGGTTCTTCAGTGTCGTCCATGTCTAGTGTGTAGTCTTGGGTGGTGACAAACTTGGTGTTAGAGCACAGAGTTCACGTTTCTAAGGTGTCTATGAATTTTTGCCGAAAGAATCTTTTTTATGGTTGTGAGAGACATAGTTTTATAAACGAGGAACTACAACCATTTAAGAAAAATTTCCCATGTTGCATACTTTAAATCGTGCAATAAAGATATATCATATAGATATATTTATACTTGTGCTTTCCTCAAATTCATTCATTAGTGCTACACATCATTTCTAGAGGTGGTTGAATAGAAAGGTCAGTCGTTCATCTATGAGTAAAACATAGAAAAATCTTAAGGGATTCTGAGACTCTAGAAGGGCTTTAAATAGGAACAAGAGTAAGCTAAGTGCTTTGTTTCAGAGGAATGCACTCATATTCATGTCCTACGTGCGTTCAGAAAAAAGCGAGATGTACACGCTTTCGCAATCCTTGTTTCAGCTGAGATCCATAGGAGAAAGTATATTGAACGCTTGGGTAGTGCTTTCATCAAAAGAGGTAGATTGATTTACAATATTATGACAGTACTAGGGAAAAAGCGTAGAGTTAGAGGAAAGAATGCAAAGGTTTATCAATTCTTGATAGGGAGATTGTGATGAGGTAATTATGTTATTATATTCATGTACCCAGTAAGTTTTGTTGAGGAGTTTTCCCTTATGGGTAGACTAAGAAGCGATGAGTTGTGAAGATTCCAATCATAGGAGGGCAAGTGTATTATATCTAGAAAGGAGTTTGTGGTGATGTGTCACTGTGTTAATAATGATCAAATATAAGTGGTTAATAGAAGAGCATTAGTATTCATGAGGTGATAGATGTAATCTAGACTAGTGATTTTTTTGATAGGGTCAAGATGTTCAAAGATATTAGAAATAATTAAGTAATGAGGTATAGTATAGTTGGAAAGCAATCGTCTTTATATTCAGGTTTAGAAATGACCACTAATCTTGAATTAGAGATGAGTTTCATGATACAAATAATGGCAACATATGAGGGTCATCATGTTAGTGTTGAGATTTGATCTGATAGACTTGACATAGAGTAGGTGGGGAGTTCAGGTGATTATTTGAAATATATATCTGTGGTGCAAGTGAGAGACCCTAATGTTTAGATATGGGCGGTGAAGTCTGGCTATGTCAGAAGACTAATAAAAGATTTAAGAGGTGTACCAAGAGTCTATGTAAGTAAGACAAGTTAACAGAAAATACCGTGGAAAAAGGTGATAATTCCGGATAATATAGAGTTTGATATTCATGATATAAACTTTTCACGAAAGTTTCAGTAAAAGAGGATCTAGACCAATTAGATATGTTAGAATAGGTCCATAGGTTAAAAATATCAGCTTAGACCCAAGGGGGTGAAGATGAGATGAGAAATCAATTCATGTGTTTGAGAGTAAAAGAGTAATGAGTTCTAGAGAGTTTGGGGAAATGTGTTTAGAGGTCCTTTTAGTAATTGAGTTTTTAGAGTACTAAAAAGTTTGAATGTAGTTGTAAAGTGTTCTAGATTAAGATGAGAATCCCTATCGAGAGATATGTTATCTGAACATAAGAATTCGTTCTAAGCTTTAATATAGTAAAACTATACCATTAAGCATAGAGCATAGTAAGAGTAACCCATTCTGTATTTATTCCAATCATCATTCAAGAACGAATGATCCCAAGGGGAGATATTGTAAATCCCAAAAATTGAACTAAGACTTGAACCATCCTTCTAATGAGTTAGATTTTTGCAAGGAATTTTAAATTTTTTAAGTTTTTAAATCACTACATGTAGCACCCTAATTTCCAAGAAGAACCAAATACAAAAGCATTCAAGTCATTCCTATGTTTTCTTAAGTTTGGGTAACCTTTAAATAGCAATAACTTTTAGTACACAATTGTAAGGTCCCTCAAAATGAACTAAGGTGCTTAGAGACTCTCATGTATCTAAAAAGGATAAAATATATTAATTAATTGTTTTATAGTATACATACTTTATTCGAAGTGATTTGGAGGTTAAACATCCAAGAACGCCCGATGACGTTCAAAAGTTAACCTTGAGACGTGCATATGTGTCCTCGTGTGTCTTGTTATGTTTTACGTGTTTGTTTTGGTTGAAATTGATGTGAGAGGTTCTTAACTTATATATGATTTTATTTATGGTGGAAAGTACTAGGTAAAACTCCCCAAGGACTACCCAAGGGGTCCTTGAGGAGGACCCAAAGGCTGCCTAGACAATGCCTTAGCAATGTCAAATTAACGAGCAAAGGTTGATGCGACGTGCATAAGACTATGCCCCGTCTATGGGGGCGTATCAAAACACTTAGTGGTGCGAAATTAAGCCCCCAAGTTACAGTCTCATTCACAATCGACGGAGTGCAGGACGGCCCATCACTCAATCGAAGCCCCGTCGTCTTTCTTTCGTTATATGAGCCTGCATTTTGCAGCATGCACGCTACCATACAAGGGTTGAATTGGGAAATTCACTCCACATCCTAAATTGACCGCTGGAGGTTATTTTATGCATTTTGTGTATATTAAGTTTATTTATAACATGAAAATCCTATTCCCAGTTCATTCATAAAAAATTTGACTTCCCTCTCAAAAGAAGACCTCTCTAGAAACCATCATTGGAGATGAAGCTCAAGAACAACAATGGTGATGGATTCTCAAGATTTCTTAATCAAGTTTTCTTGGTTTTCTCCTTTAATAAGGTATGGTATTTCTTCATATGTATATATCCATTCCTCTAGACATCTCCTTCAATGGTTTTCAAAGAGATTTCATGATCAAATTGCCTATCTTCCAATATAGCCATGGGTTATTTCTAAAAATGATTTCAAAATCATGATAATAATGAATTTACGATTATGTACTGATTTGAAAGTAATTTTCAATTCAATTTAATGATGAACCCATTATTCTCCCAATTTCTTAAATTAGCCTATAATGTGGGCATGGTGATCTTGCTTCTTTATTGATTGAACTATGATTCTAGTATGTTTAATTTACTATTTCTACTGCTTTGTATTCAAATTGATTCATTATTATTGATGAGTTATCAATGATGACCAAGGTTTGGAGGTTTGTTAGGTTGCTCTATATTTATCCACTTCCTATAGAATTGATGATGTAGTGTATACATGAGGTGATCTTGATCTTATGATGGTTGAGTTAGGATTTAGATTATATTAATTGTTGATATAATATGTGGATTGATAAATGATGATCAAATCTTGGTGAATTGGTAAGATTGCTCTATTGTTCTACTTGTCTAGAAAATTGTATGGAATTGTGTGTTATGGTCCCCTTAGACAGTGCTTATTTTTTTCAATCCTTATATGTGTTGAACATTGACTTGAAGTCAAGTGTGTTAATTATGAAGTGTGCTTATGATGATGACACCTATGAAGTTGTATGCTTAATCTATTGATCTAGTATCATGTTCTAGTTGTAATGATGATATCCTCAACATTTGAATGAAGTGGTTAGGGTTAGATTTTTTCTATGTGCAGCCAATGATGAAGTTATAATTTTGAATAACCCCTAACTATGTAACCCTATATGAAAGTTGTGATCTTAGTCAATGATCGGAGTCTAGAATGGAAATGTTGAAGTTTTCTTGTCTCCAATGATATAATGTGGTGTCTACTATATGCATGAACGTGGATTGTGGTATTAAGAGGGTGGTTGACTCAATAGTATGTTGATGTTTATTATGTGATCATATTGTCCAATGTACACACACTCACACCTCATGCATGCTTACAAGTACTATAGGTTCACGGTGTCTAATGAAGAGTAAATTCTTATTTACACTAATGTCTATTACTATGCATGTAAAGTATGTGTCCGTGAAAGTATGGATGTATCTTAACTAGGATGACGTGATAGGTTACTAGTATAGGTAAGGGTATGGACCTTTGTCTATATATTGCACAGGTCTACCTTGATAGAGTAGTTCCTAGGGTGATTACTCTATTGACATGAATATGAATGCATGAATTAAGCTATGAACATGAAAGTATATGAAATGATGAAGAACGTATATGTTTTAGTATCTAAATGTATTTATGTGAAAGATCTTCTCATGTAAGTACACATACACACACATGAATTCATCTTATGAAGTGTGTATGATAATCTAGTAAAGAGGGAGTCTCTTGAAGGGTATTATTAATTGTATTTTAAACAAGATTGTGCTTGAATATGCTATGTCCATGTGAAAGATTTTGTCACATGAATTAGGTTGATGAAAGTATATTCTCATTTATAACCTATGAGCTAAACATATGAGGGGTTAATTATCCTAAAACCATTCGTATGAAGTAAAGTGAATAAAAACTTTTCAATAATGTGAATTTAGCTTAGAACCAAGTGAACTTGACCAAATGAGAGGTGGCCTTTCGAATGAGGAAGGCTTGTTCACCAACTGAACTCACGAGATGTAAACTATAATGCCTAAGGGCATAAATAGGGTTTCACTACACATCTTCTAGTTCCATAACTATGTTTCCCCAATAGGAACTAGCAAGTGGATCCACCTAGATGCTAGTATGATACTAATTTTCTACCTAGGCAAGTAGAACACCTCTTTTTGGTTTGGGGTTTGTTGACTCCAAATTCCATGTTTGTTTGACATGGTCTTATTGTCGGTTAAGACTAGGAATTCCCTAATGTTAAATGGACAGTTTAAGTAATGTAATGACCCCTAACTAGGATCACCTAAGGGAAGTTGCTTAGTGTAGGTAAGGGTATAGGACTTTACCTATGCATTGCACAAGTAGCTCTTGAAGGGAGTTCTGGGGAAGTTTTATATATGTATGTGACTATGTATATGTCTTATTTTGCATAATATTATGACGTTGACTTAACTATGTGGTAATGCATGGTATGAATTCAGTGGTGTCTATATGATGAGGTCTTTCTGTCACACCCTTTTTACGCGTACGGCGGAAGCGGAAGGATTTTTCCAATTTAAGAGACGCATTGATTTAGCAATTATTTGATTTTTACAGAGTCGCCACTTGGAATTGAGTTATAGTGTCCCAATTAACCTTTTGTTGAATATATAATCAAAATTAAATAACTCTTTATTTGGTCTCCAAACAGGGAATTCAGGTAAGAGATTTTGTTGACCGAGGGGAAGGTATTACGCATTCCTTGATTCCCGTGGTTCTAGCAAAATCGTTTTAATTGACTTATACTGATTTTTACAATTTTTGAATATATTTTATAGGCCATAATATGTTTAATTTTTTATTGATGAACTTTCATTTGATATCAACCAAGATGTGTAACACATTCTTGGTCTTGACACTAAGAGACATAATTGACTTCTTCTCTCGAGTACCTCACACCTACTAATTTCAATGTTCACCTCTTGATTTAAATTAATGAAAGTTTAATAATTAAAATAATTTGGCCAAGGTGCGTAACCGTATCCTTGAAATTATCTTAGTGTCTCAAAAAAAATGTGTAACCACATTCTGTAGTGAAACATATATATTTAATGTGCCAAAGTGTTCAATCAAAGGTAAACGGAAATATTATTTATTTATAAAGACAAAACATATAAATTAAAATACTAAATTTCTAAAATAAATATTCGATTATTTTCATCTCATTTTTATGTTTTACTATTCTTAAAGTTGATGTCAAAATTAAACATAAACTTTCTAACTCAACAAAACAATACTGAATAGTAAAAATACATCTCTTTATTCTATTGATAAAAATAAAATAAAATAATATTATTTTATTTACTTATATAATTTTTTAATGTTTATTATTCTTAAGATTGACGTCGAAATTAATTAAAAACTTTCTAATACAACAAAAAAATGCTGAATCATAAAAATAAATCTTATTTTTTTATTAATAAAAGAATATTATATTAATCTATTTACATATTTTAGCCTAACAATTCCTACTTCATTATCATTGTCTAAATATAGACAAGAACAATGTCATGACATTTCATTTTTCACAGGTTACAACTAATGAATAGAAATAAATAAATAGTCAAAAACCATTTGTTAATGCTAAATTCATTATGTAAACAAAGATATAATTCTTAAACCTCATATTCATTTCAATCAAATTATGAATAGAAAAGTTATAATAAAACTAATCTTAAAAATTACTTCAAATTACATAAATAAACATAAGATTTAAGGCAAAGTTATACCGCAAAAAAAGAGAATAAGTTCCGCAAAACCTTTAACGAATATCGATTAAAAACATCCACAAACTTTTGTAGATTGTATGGAGTGATATATGCATTGTATTGGTATGAACATAAAGAAAAGGTAGGAAAATATATGAATGTGTTAGGCAAATTTTTGAAAGAAAATTAAATGAAAATGAATTTTCTTTTAACTTCTCGTGCAGCTTTTTTTTATATTACTCATCTTTTTTTGCTTTTTTCTCTTTTTTCCCATATTATTCGGTTTGTTTTTTTCCTTCTTTTTGCTTCTTATTTTCATTACAGTGTGTGTATTTAAGTGTGCATGAGTGGGTATATGGGAGTGAGCGTTGTGGGTATGTGGGAGTGAGGGTAGTGGGGAAAATGGGTATATAGTGGGGTAAATGGTTAGTAATTATTTTTAATTAATTATACTTATAAAAATATTCACTAATTATTTAAAAAAATAATTGAATGGCTAATCTAAAATCATAATTAACAAAAATAGCTTATCATTAATCTTAATTAAAATAATGTATTATTTTTTCATTTCTTTTTTAAACAATTAAACATAAAACTTACCTTAAAAAGTGATTCTATTTTTGTTGTTTTCAAGTCTATTAAAATTAAACTTAATAAAATAAGATAAAATTTAAAATATTTGAGCTCTAAAAAGGGTATAAGACATAATTTTGGTAAAAAATTATGTGCCTACAGTTTGCCCCTCTTTGACTGGAAACACGGAAAGTTTTTAGACAAAGAAGTAGAAAAGGTAACAAGTTTTGACCGGACTCTTATTTAAAAGAAATATATGCGACCGAATCCTTGTTTTAGACAACCTATATATTCCTGGTTGTAAGTGAGTCAGGTCATGAGTAGTTCAAAGATATGAGGTGATAAATTTAAAGTTAAGTGAGGTTCCATCGAGGCTCCAGAACGCGGATCTTATCCTTATTTACACAAAAACGAAAACTTATAGACGAAAGGAAAATAAAAGTAAAATCTCCTATCTATGGAGCTTCCTTTGAATATTCACTTGAGTCTTGACTTGATATCACCTTGATTTTGGTGAGTATCTTGATCTTGAATGGATCTGATCCTTAAATTATCACTGAGAGTGAGTTTTGGGAACAATTCAAAATGAAAAATATGAATATGTTCTTGAATGACTGTATGTTTTCTCAATCTGCAGCTGAATAGAAGAATGTTTTAGGAAGTCATGTTGCTATATGCATTGCAGAGGCTGATTTATGGTGATCATGGGGATTGATCATTCTAAATATTATTGGAACTTTTATTTCATGAATTTCAAATCCATGTTTCACTTAAAGAAACCTGAAAACCATAGATAAATATTAAAAATAAATAAAATTTGTTCCCTAGATCTCAATGGGAAATTTCTGTGATTTATTAGCAAATGTTAATAAAAATATAAACTCACACTAGGAAGTGCTTTTCCTAGGAGAAAATAAAAACAACGTCTCAGACAAGGAAGTGTTTATCCTAGGAGAAAGTATTCGAATTCAATTATGTACGAGCGTCCTGGTAATCCCATTGTCCAGGAGGTTCCTGTTAATACTACATCCCATTATTCAGGAGGAACCCGCTACCCTAATTTCCATTGTTGAGGAGTCCTTCTACGCAAATTCTTGTAGTTTAGGAGGGTCCTTCTAATCTACTTCCCATTGTTTAGGAGGGTCCTACTACACTAATTACCATTGTTTAAGAGGGTTGTGCTACTTTAATTCCGATTGTTTAGAAGGGTCTTGCTACCCTAGTTACGATCTTTTAGGAGGGTGCTGCTATTCTACCTACCATTGTTTAAAGGTTCCTGGTAATATACTTCCATTGTTTAGGAGGGTCCTGCTACACTAATTCTCATTGTTTAGGAGGGTTCTGCTGCTCTAATTCTCATTTTTTAGGAGGGTCTTGCTACTCTAGTTC
Source organism: Solanum lycopersicum (assembly GCF_036512215.1). Lineage (NCBI taxonomy): Eukaryota > Viridiplantae > Streptophyta > Magnoliopsida > Solanales > Solanaceae > Solanum > Solanum lycopersicum. The sequence continues at coordinate 46,640,672 of NC_090804.1, read as the reverse complement.
TCATTGTTTATGAGTGTCCTGCTATTCTAGTTACCATTATTTCGGAGGGTCCTGCTACACTACTTTCCATTGTTTAGAAGGATCTTGCTACGCTAATTCCCATTGTTTAGGAGGGTCTTGCTAAGCTAACTCCTGTTTTTTAGGACGTTCCTTCTACGCTAATTCCTCTTGTTTAGGAGAAACCTGCTAATCTAATTCTCATTGTGTAGGAGGCTCCTGTTACGCCAGTTCCCATTGGATAGGATGCTCCTGCTACGCCAATTCAAATTTTTAGGAGGTTCCTGCAAATCTTCTTCCCATAATTTAGGACGGTCTTGCTACTCTAGTTCTTACTAGAGAGTCCTGCTACTCTAATTTGAATTTTTTAGGTGGGTCCTGCTACTCTGAATCATCAAATATAATTACCATAACATTAAAATATTAGTTTTAATTTTTTATTTTAATTTTTTTTATAATAGAAAGTTTTTATCCTAAAAGAAAAAAAATGAAAAATAACTGCCTCAAACTAAACAATGTTTATTCTAGAACAGAGAAAATAAAGAATAAATGAAATAAAAATACTAATAACGATCTCCGACTAGGAAGTGTTAATTCTAGATGAAAATGAAAAATATATGTCTCAGAGTAGGAAATGTTTGTCCTACGAGAAAAAATACATGTAATTCTTTATTTTTATTTATTTGTTTTTATTTATTTATTTATTTTTGAAATAATGTTTGTCAAATTTGAGTCTTCAGTTTTTATTTTATTTTATAGTGGTGGTTGATTTATCGCATTGGCTTTGAGGATAATTGTTCATGCTGTTTCCATGCTTGAAGATAATTTCGGCTTGAGATAGACCACTTTAATTTTCTAGCCAGCTCACCTTGATAATCATAATGTAGATCTCAGTTATTCAGAGCTTCCAACATCCAATTTGTCATGTTGTTTCCATCTGCCAACAATCATTAAATCTTGTATTCAAATAAACTATCAATATTTGTTAATTGTTGACAAGTTACGATGTATGTCCCTAATTTTTGAATCATGTCACAATTGATGTGCTCATCACATTTTGTTTTGAGCAGTGGAAGAAATGATAGCAATTTTGAAATCATTTTCTGCATACTTAAGTTAAAACTAACTCAAGGAAAAAAATACAAAACGAATTAAGTTATACAAAAATAAGAAAAACAAAAGAAGAAAAAAAATTATTTATTTATTTTGAAAAAAAATGAAAAAATAAAAAGAGACACATTTAAGAGTAATGCTCGACTCTATTTATCATGACATGCATGTGATATTACATGTCTTGATCTGTCCAATCAATTGAAACTTTATTTTTTATCAAACTTTCTGCCTTTTGAACTCATGCTTTTATAATCCAATTTTCTAGTAAAATCATGCCTCACATTTGACTTGTGGCTCCTGAAAATATTTTTAACCAACAATCTCACTCATTTTTTATTTCTCTTACTCATCATCATCGTACAGTTCCCTGAGGGTTTTCACCAATAAGACTCTCTCATTTTTAACTTTTTCTCAACACGGATCATGCCTTATGGTGCTTTGAAGGATCTCCATCACCAAGCTTGACTTCTTCGCCACTATTTTGCACGCTAGCCTTCATGAAAGCATCAACAATATTAATTGTTTTTTTCTTGATAATTTAAAAAAATTTCATATTATTTATCATCACATATCATTTTGATGAAGTGTACATAATTATGAAGCAGTAGAATATTCTTAGTAACATTTGGGGGGTCATAATTTGAACGATAATCATCTTTTTTTGAATCATATCTTCCACTTTTCTTATTAAATTTTGACAATCTTAAGTACTGTGCCCTGGAGCATCAGAGTAGTATGCACACCGTATTGTAGGACTGAAACCTTCTGCATTTGGGTTCACATAGTTTTGAGGAATCTTCTCTATCATCTTCAAATGTTTCAACATATCAAAAAAAATTGTGTAAGACTCTCCAATGTGTGTGAAATTATTTCTAGTACTTTGACCTCCCTCAGACCTCTATCTTGGACGTATATTATAAGGTGCTCGAAATTTTTGAAAAGATGGACGAATATTTTGATGTGTTGGTTCTTTCCATTGAGAATTTTTTGGTCGATATACATGTGGTTGTGCACCATAGATTGCATATTGAGGTGGGATCATAGATTTTTTTGTATCTTGAACGGGGATATAGTGATGGTATTGAGGGGGTGAAGATTGATTAAATGGACCCGTTAGAATTTTTTTGTGTGTTTGACACAATATTCACTACATCCTCCTTTAATTTCTTTCCTCCAAGATTTCCTAATCAATTTTTAATCACCTTGTTGTGTCTTTCTAGGTAGCATGTCTTAAAATAATTCAAGACTTGATGCCATTTTCCATTATTTCACCAATCTTAATAACTTCGGCAAATGTTTTGCCAACAACATAAAGTAAATAATGAAAGTAGTCTCGTTCATGCACTTGGAGAAAACATTAATCATTTCAGACTCTTTCATTGGTGGCTCAACCCTTGCATCTTGCTCCATTCATCTTATAGCATATTTATGAAAATTTTCAATAGTATCTTTTGTCATTTAGTCCAGTGAAGTTTTATCTTGAACTATGTCAATGTTATATTGAAATTGTTGAGCAAAACATCGAGCCAAAATTATCACCTGTACGCCAGATAGAAGTATCTTTATATATGAACCATTCTAAATAAATTCCCATCAAACTTTCCCCAAAATAAGTCATGAGCAATTCTTCTTTGTTTTTGACAACTCTCAATCGATTAAAATATCTCTTTAAATGATCTAGAGGATCTCCAATGTCTATCATACTTCTGAAATTTCTGATTATTAAAACCAATGGGTAGATGAATGTGTGAAACATGCATAAATCAGTGAATGATATACTTTTTTGACCTCCCAATCTTTGCATATCTCTGACATGCTATGGATGACGAGTTTAAGGCTTTGACTGATCAGAGTACTTGGGTTCTTGTACCTAAGCCCCATGGGCGGCACCCAGTGGGCTGTAAATGTGTGTACAAAATTAAACATAATGCAGATGGAAATATTTCCAGGTACAAGGCTCGTTTGGTTGCTAAAGGCTACAATCAGGAGTATGGGCTTGATTACTCCGAGACATTCAGTCCTGTTATTCGGCAGGAAACCATTCGCCTGGTACTGTCACTCGTCGTGCGCAACAATTAGCTCATCAATCAGTTGGATGTTTCCAATGCTTTTCTTCATGGCATGCTTGATGAAACTATCTACATGACGCAACCACCGGGCTATGTTGATCCCCGCTTCCCTCAACATGTTTTAAAACTCCATAAGTCTCTGTATGGGCTCAAGCAAGCCCCCCGTGCTTGGTACACACGTCTAAAAACGTTCCTCCAGACACTTGGATTCACGTGTTGCGTACACGACACGAGTCTGTTTACTCGACATTCAGCACACGGTACAGTCATTCTTCTTGTCTCTGTAGATGATATCATTATTAAAGGATCTACTGCAGCTCTCATTCAGGATGTCACTCGAGCTATGCATACTACCTTCAAAATGAGAAACCTTGGCCCATTACATTATTTTCTGGGAATGGAGGTTTCTCAGACGGGCAGCGGCTTGTTTCTTCATCAGTCAAAATATGCTCGAGATCTGTTGCAAAAAGCTGGACTGGAAATATGCACCAATCATCATTAGAAATATGCATCCTTTAATTTAAAAAGCATATCATAATCATAAGAACAACATTTAACATATTAGGAATACATAAGATAATATTTAATAAATTTATAGCACTTTACAGTAATCTCAATTTACTGTACAGTGAATTTCTTCACTATAGCATTGATATAAAACCATACCAAATGAAGCTAATTCTTCAATTTGATGAAGAATATCCACTCAATTCTCCAATCTAAGTCATTCCTTGAGTTTTGCTTCAATGGAGTTCTAGAGAATTTCTAAGGGAATTTGGTTTTGATTTAAAAAGCATATCCACATAACCTAGAGGATCACATCACAACAAGAAACTAGAAAACATTCGATAACTCATCATGTTATAAAACTCACATGTATCCCTCCAAATAGAAAAAACTCATTTTATGTTCAATATAATGCTCATTTAAATATGTTTAACGCACATTACAATAATTTTAGACAAAAAAATTAAATAGTCAGTTTGGCAAAAATTTAATAGTGAGTAGGCATGCATGACTTTCTACTCCGAAGCTTGAGTTGAATAGAAAAAATGAACAATTTATCAAAACTTATGTACTCATCGTACTCCCCCGCTTATAAACAACTCATATCACTATAGGTTTGATCCATTAGTCCGAAGTTCATAGAAACACCTCTTATTTGGAGCATTATCCTTTGGAAAATTAGGAGCAACTTGTTTAATCCCTCTTCCTCTAGGAGAATTGGTAGGACAATATATCACCTTGTGTCCTTCTTTATCACATCCAAAGCAACTCCGCGGTACCCTTTAAGAATTTTCCGTAGTATCGGTTTCCACAAGTGACACACATATGTTTTCCATTTAAAGACCCACCTCCTTTATCAAATTTCACCTTTTCACTTCTAGGTTCTTCTTGATTTTGAGCTATCTTCTTAAACCTAGATTGATCTTGGTCACTAGAACCACTCCTTTTAATGTTTCGAGACATCATCTTATGTTTAGACTCTTCAATTGATTGAGCATACACCATGAGTGTAGCTAGGTTCATATCACTATGTAGCATGTTCGTACAACATCCTCTCTTGGTAGATCAGCGACACCTGTCAAAAATTGACTCATGATATCGTCCCTCAGATTAGACACCGGGGTGGGGCATATCTATATAACATAGAGAATTTCAAAGAGTATTCTTGACCACTCATATTTCCTTGCTTGAGATTAATAAAATCCTCGACCCTAACTTCCCTCCTCTCACGGGGAAAGTACTTTTAAAGAAAAGCTTCCTTAAATTCATCTCACTCAATAGGACCCGACTTCATTGGCCTATTGTCCTTCCATTGTGTGTACCACACTAGTGAAACCTCGCTTAATTGAGCGAAGCTAGATCCACTTCTCCTTATAAGCTACCCCCATGGCACTCGACACTTTGTACGCTCTATCTAGTAACTCTCGGGTATACTCTCCCACATTAGAGCAATGAAAGATAACAGGCTTCATCCGAAAAAGTCTCTTAGCCTAGACGTCATAATGATCTCCACAACATTCACCCTAGGAACCATAGTAAAATTCGCTTGAGTAGTCACGACTCGGGCTAAGAAAACAAGGCCTCTCTAATATCACTATTAGTACCTCCTCTCACAATAGGGACTTGATCATCTTGAGCGCCTTGAGAAACTTTAGAAACTTCCTCAATTTTAGGAGAAATCTCCTCACGCGCATCATTCTCCTGAACTCTGCTAGCCGATGTCCTCCTCGAATTCATCTTCCCAGAAACACAAGGAAAACCATAACAAAAGAGTACTCATAACTTTCACCCTATGGCACGGCATAGGAGAAGAAAAGAAGGGAAATTCTATCATTTTATAGTCTCTCGCCCATAGAGGGGTCAGGACTCACACGAATGGTCAAAACTCTACCAGACGTGACTTAATGATACTTTTTGATTCCTTAAACTACTTTTATAACCTATGCTCTGATATCAAGCTTGTCATATCCTGAAACCACACCTTAGAAGATATGGAAAATCTTGGATTGAAACCGGCGTACTTGACCTCTCGGAGGTCTTTGGTCGACGGATGGACCTCTGGTCTGTAGGTTAGAGTATTGTCCATAGTCTATGACCGTTATTGAGACCTCATTCACCCACTCTATGATAATAGATATGGATGAGCAACACGGTCCGTGGGTGGACCCACGATCCATAGGTCTGACTGTAGGATGGAATTAGCTGGCAGTTATGGTGGAAGTGCATTTGGTCCAACTTCAAATGGTCATAACTCTTAGCATAAAATGAATTAGTTAACTCATGACCTATCCACACATTGATAATTGAATTAGATTTTTATATCGATCGACCATTCTAAAATCAGACCTCAGAGTAAAAAGTTATACTCGTGTTAGTAAAGGCTTGTTGAACAGGACAAACCTACAGACCAAATGACAGATCATCGATGGAATGACGACCGTCTGTCAAGGTCATTGTTTCGTTTGACAAAAACTTACCCATAGGTCTTTTGGTCTTTTCCCAGTATTTCTAGTCCTGTTTATATCATTTTTAGCATGGATTTATCCCTATCTTTTAATTATAAATTTTGAATTAACTTCTGCATCAGTTTATTATCTTTAGTATGCTCATGATCATGCAATTAGGGTTAACTTGGGATCACTTGTTATCCTAGGTTTGGTATCTGGGTCTCGAAAATTAATGCAGGGACTGACAAAATATGCTATCAGAGCACTAGGTTTAAGTGTCCTAGGATGTCTGTAAAGCTGCACTAAGTAGTGTCCTTTTAATGGGTTTGAAGTGCACCACATCTAATGATAGGAAGGATATGAAGTGTCTTAGGAAAAATTTCACTTTCTTGGAATTCTTATCGTGCATGAGGTATGATTTTATTCTATTATAACTTGAGGTTCTACGTTTTAGTTCATGCCTCCTTATAGAGCTAACGCTACGAATTTGAATGCCATGAATGGAAAGGTAGCTCCTCCTATCCCAGATCAAGAAGTCTACAAAGCTTAGTTTAGAAATTCTATACAGATGTTGGCTCAAATTATGACTAACCACAACCATCAGGTTCATACTTGTGTGAATTAAATTGTGGGTCAGTAGTAGAAAGGGTCCATTACTTTGTTGGGATGAATTCTCCTGAGTTCTTTAGATCACAGACTAATGCGGATCCTCAAAACGTCATGGATGAGATCAAGAAACTCTTTTAGGTAATACAAGTAATTTGGTATGCTCCGATTAAGTTAGTATCATACCTTTTGAGGGATGTTGCTCATATTTGGTACACTCAGTGGACGGAGAATAGGGGTGCAAATGCAGCTCCAATCACATGGAATTTCTTTAAAGATACTTTTCTTGAAATGATTTTCTTAATAAAGTAGAGAGAGGCAAAGGCTCACGAATTCATGAACTTGAGAAAGGGTAACATGACATTCCAAGAGTATGGGCTGAAGTTTAACCAACCGTCCAAGTATGCTCCTCATATGGTTTCTGACTCCAAGGCTCAGATGAACAAGTTCTTTTATGGAGTGTCGGATTTGGTGAAATTTGAGTGCATAATTTCTATGTTACTAGGAGATATAAACATCTCTAGGATTATGACTCATTCTTAATAGGATGAGGGTGATAAGCTTAGGGAACAGTCTAAGGAGAATAAGAAGGCTAGGACTAGGAATTATGACTATTCTCACCAGAAATTAGGTAGTGGAAATTGCTCGTAGAGTTAACAAAAGTTTTCAGCTCCAGCCATTTGGTCGGATAGTGTTTCAACCTCCAAGAACATGTATGACCAGAATGGTATATCAGCATGCTCTAAATCTCAGGAAAGTGTTACAAGCACAAAAATTTACCCAACTTGTCCTAAGTATGGTAAAAACCATCCGATCGGCTGTCTTACAAGAAAAAAGGGAAGTTTTGGGTGCGGTCAGTCTTCTCAAAAGTTGAGGGATTGTCCTTATAGACATGGTAAAAGAGGTGGTAATGGTAGAGCTCAGTCTACTGCTTTAGTAGCACCAGCAAGTCGCCCTACTCAGCAACATAAATTACCTAGTATTGGTGGCGGTCAACACCAGAACAGGTTGTATGCTCTTCAAGCTCGCCAGGATAAGGAATGTTTCCTGATGTAGTCACTGGTTCGGTACGAGTCCTTGACCTTGATGTTTATGCACTTTTATATCAAGGGTCTACTCTTTATTTTGTAATTTCTTACATAGCATTCCAATTAAATGTCAGTCCAGAAACTCTATCTGAACCTTTATCAGACTCTACTCCTGCCGGTGACCCAGTTGTAGCTAAACGGGTATACAGAAATTGCTCTGTCATAGTCTCTCAGAAAATTACCTTAGTAGTCTAGTAGAGATAGGAATGGTAGACTTCGATGTCATTCTAGGAATGTATTGGTTACACTTATGTAATGCCTCTGTCGATTGTTTAACTAGGATTGATCAATTTCATTTTCTAGACAAACAAATGTTACAATGGAAGGGTAGTAGCTTAGCACCTACGGGTCCATTTATTTTTTTCCTATGGGTCCATTTATTTCTTACTTTAAGGCAAGAAAGATTATATCTAACGATTATTTTTATTATCTAGTTTGGGTTAAGGATTCTATCCTTGATACCCAAACTCTTGAGTCAGTTCCAGTAGTTTCTGAGTTAAACAAAAGTATTTCCAGAAGATCTTCCTAGAGTCCATCGCGGAAGGGAAATCAACATTGGAATTGATCTCCTTCAAGATACCCATCATATTTGAAATTCTCCTTATAGAATAGCTCCAGCAGAGACTTAAGGAATGGAAAGAGCAGTTGAAAGACCTTCTAGATAAGGGATTCATCAAACCTAGTATTTCACCATGGGCTGCACCAAAGTTGTATGTAAGGAACAAAGATGGTTCTCTCAGAGTTTACATTGAATATTTACAGTTCAACAAGGTCACAATAAAAAATAGTATCCTATCCCCACTATTTATAACTTGTTTTACCAACTGCATTGTGCTAGTCACTTCTTAAAGATAGACCTCAGATCGGGTTAAAATCAACTTAGAGTCATAGATGTGACATTCTAAAAACAGCCTACATAACTCTGTATGGTCATTACGAATTTGTAGTTATGTCATTTTTATTATCAAAATGCTCCTATAGCTTTCATGGATTCAAAGAAATGACTGTTCCGACAGTACTTGGACTTGTTTTTTATCGTTTTCATTGAAGATATCCTCATTTACTCTAGGAATAAGGAAGAAAATGTGAGTCATTTGAGAATCATTTTACAGACTCTCGAAGATCACCAGTTATTCGCCAAGTATAGTAAATGTGAGGTTTGGTTGAAATCTGTTCCTATCCTTGGTCAGATTTTATCTAGCGAAGGGATCCGCGTATATTAACAGAAGATTGAAGCAATGACACAATGTCCTAGACCCAACAGTGCTACAGATATCAGAAGTTTCCTAGGCCTAGCGGGTTATTACATAAAGTTCGTGAAAGGATATTCATTTGTTACTCACCATTGACTAGGTTGACTAAAAATATGGTCATGTTTCAATAGTAAGATGATTATGAGAAAAGCATTGCAGAATTAAAAACTAGATTGACTACTTCTCCCTTCTTGACTCTACAGTGGGTTCATATGGTTATGTGATCTATTGTGATGAATCAATAGTTTTCCCCGGTTGTGTGTTGATGCATCCAAATTAGGTTATAACATATGCCTCTAGACAACTTAAGATGCATTAGAAGAACTATCCAACTCATGACCTGGAGATTGCAGTAGTGGTGTTTGTACTCAAGATACGCAGACACTACTTGTATTGTGTTCATGTAGATGTGTTCACCGATCATAAAGTCCTTTACTATGTGTTTACCCAGAAAGAGTTTAATCTTTGACAAAGGATATGGCTTAACTTCCTTAAGGATTATGATATGAGTATGCATTATCAACCTATTAAGGCGAATGTAGTAGCCGATGCTCTTCGTAGATTACCAATGGGTAGTATAGCCCATGTTGAGGAAGAAAGGAAGGATCTAGTGAAAGATGTTCACAGGCTTGATCTCTTGGGAATTCCCGTTATGAGTATATCAGACAACGGTGCAACAATTCAAAATGACGCAGAATTGTCTTTGGTAGTGGAGGTTAAGGAAAAGAAAGACAGTGATTCAATCTTTCCTGACTTTAAGGGTGCAATCCATAATCACAGAGTTGGGGTTTTCTCCCAAGGGGGTGATGGTGTACTTCGTTACCAGAGTATAATGTGTATTCCTGATGTAGGAGAGTTGAGACAACTTATTCTTGAAGAAACCCACAACTGTAGGTATTGTATTCATCCAGGTGCCACTAAGATGTACTGCAATCTACGCGAAGTCTATTGGTTGAATGACATGAAGAGGGATATAGAAGACTTTGTGAGTAAGTGCCCCAATTGTAAGCAAGTCAAGGTAGAATATCAGAAACAAGGAGCTATAACTCAAGAGATCTACATTCCTACTTGGAAGTGTGTAGTGATCAATTTGTATTTCATCACAAGGTTACCGTGTACTCGCAGACAGCATGACACCATTTGGGTGATCGTTGATACGATTACTTAGTAATCTCACTTTTTGGCAGTCAGGACTACAGATTTGGTAGAGGATTATGCCAAGCTTTACACTGATTAGATTTTCAGGTTACATGGGGCTCCTTTGTCTATCGTATCAGATAGAGGTCCTCAGTTTACCTCTCAATTATGGAAGTCATTTTTGATTTGTCTTGGTACTCAAGTCAGCCTTAGTACATTATTTCATCAACAGATGGATGGGCAGGTAGAGCATACCATTCAATCCTTAGAGTATATGTTGAGATCTTGTGTGATCGATTTCAAAAATAGTTAGGATGATCACCTTCCTCTTATTGAGTTCGCCTACAACAACATCTACCATTCCGACATTCAGATGGACCCTTATGAGGTTTTATATGCGCATATATGTAGATATTATGTTGCTTTGTTTGAAGTAGGTGAAGCATCTTTTATAGGGCCAGATTCAGTCATTTATGATATGTAGAATGTGCAACTCATTACAGATAGAGTTAAGACAGGACAAAGTTGTTAGAAATATTATGCATATGTAAGGAGAAGGGAAGTAGAGTTCCAAGTTTATGATTAGGTTTTTTTCTAAACGTCTCACCTTTGAAAGGAGTGATGAGATTTGGAAATAAAGGAAAGCTCAATACAAGATATGTAGGCCCTTATAAGAGTGATGAGGTTTGACAGGTGGCATATGAGTTAGAGTTGCCAGCAAAATTTGAAGTTGTGCATCAAGTCTTCCACATCTCACTCTTGAAGAAGTGTGATACGCTCAAACTTACTTCTCAAATGAGAAGTAAAGCGGTCGCGTCAAGTAAATAACCCAACTAGTGAGGTTGGGATCGTTCCCACGAGGAAAATAGTCTAGACTTAACTCCAACTTGTTATTACTATTGTTTGGTTGATGACTTCCTTAAAAAGTAAAAGCATAAAAGGGGGGTTTTGTACTTCCTAATAAAATAAAAAATAACTAACAAACTTGACAGAGACACTTAACAGATTTTAATGTTGAGTTTTAATCAAGTAATCACAGTAACAAGGGTTTACGTGTTCCCCACAGGTTCATAACTTGATAATTCTAGCTATAACAATTCTTTCCTAGTATCTTGCATGCAAAGTGATAAGTTATGTATTTCTAAATCCTTGGTCCGGCATCTAGAAAATCCTACTCCGCACCTTGGTCTGGCTACATGTGTTGCTTTCCTAACCCTTATCCTTACCTCATATTAAGCATCATATTCGATATTTGACTCAGTTATTACCTCGTACCAATCAATACTAGCCTATTAGATAGTATACACTAAATCTATGTTAATAATTCTTTTCCTATTATCTACCTCCTTGGTCCGGCAAGTAGCATTAAGGCGAGTTCTAACGTTGATCATCCGTTAAAAAGATTTCTAAGCGAAAGAATTATTAATACATGCAAGACACTATTCTAGAATTGTTATTTTAGCTAGGGTTTATCTCATTATTTGCCTATGGTTCCCACAACCCTAGTTATAGAGTTTAGTTCCTCATATCCATAAACACAATATTCAAATATATTAAACAAGAAGTCATGTACTTACTTTGATGAGAAAGAATAAAGTCTGAAAATTTGCTTGATTAATCAACAAGAGTTACTTGTAAGAATCTCCAACAATCAAAAACTCCGAAAAACAAAGTCTAATAATCTGATGTTAAATCTTCCAGGGTCTAACCTCAAAAACTAGGTTTTTCGAACTATTTATAAAAAAATAAAAACCTAATTAAACAAGGATTCTAATTACTGGAAATCTGCCAAAACGCGGCTGGGTCGACGGACCACGCGACGGAACGTCGTGGTCATGACGGACCGTCGTGGGCTCCGTCGCCCCATACTTGGGTGCAATTCTTCTGCTGCTTTCTTCATTCCCCTCGACGGCAAGTGTGACGGACTGTCACAGGCACGACGGTCCGTCGAGGGTCTTCGTTACAAAATACTTCAACTTTTGGAATTTGGGTACTGGGATCACTTCTCTGATCTTCGCGACGAACCTGCAGGACGGACCGTCATATCCATGACGGACCATCACAAGCTTCGTAATCCCACCCTTGGTTAGACTTCCCCATCTTCCTTCAGCAGCTTCTCTACGCTGCCACCTACGGACCGTCACAAGCACGACGGACCGTCATAAGCTCCGTAGGTGGTCTCTTCTGCATTTTTCGCTCAAAATCTCCGCATTCAGCCTTAGACAGATTTCCTGCAAAACAAAGAAAAACTTATATCAAAATTAGCACAAAAAGGGCTTTCGGACACACTAAACTTAAGGAAAAAGTATTAATTATACCGTGAAACCACGGTATATCAACACCCTCAACTTAAATTCGTTGTTTGTCCTCAAGCGACGCACTATGACTCACTACACAATCTTTGTACAATAGTATTCATGTTTTATCCTTTGCAATCATTTGGCTATCAATCCCGACTAATCCCATCAAATCTATGCATGCTATCACTATTAGGCTTGACTTTTGTGGGATTCGAACATGACACAGACTCACCATGGACTAACGCCTATCCTCTTCAATTGCTCACCGAGGTGCTAACAATTCCGGTATTGCAACTAGTGTCCTTGCTTTAGAACAAAATCCTCATTTTTCACACAATGATTTCAGTTTGAATATAAGGATTACATTTCAACACTCGCTCTCAGAACAAAGTCACACTCATTCATACCTATTGCCATAAGCTTGCCCTTATTTTCACTGCCTTAAGTTCGCTATACAACCCTTAGGATCACGATAGGACTTTTTTAGCTTGTATCGTAGGCTCAGAGTCAGGTAGGGTATATTTAGGTATACTTTAGTAACTTTTTTCCCTCCTTGACATGTCGGCTAAACCTTCCACTCTATATCAATTTATCTCGCCCAGTTTCTCCTATTCTTTCACCTTGCTGTTTCCCTTCTTTCTTCATTTGTGTAAGTGACTCGTTTCTTTTCTTGTTTGTAATTCTTGAATATTTCCCTCTTTTTTTTCAACAAGTTCTTGAGTCACTTTACTTTTGTTCTTTCTCTCTCTTTGTTCTTTCAACCCCACTTTCCAGAGCATTCCTCAAAACAGCCACCCTCAACTCATGGCTTTGCCATGATTCAAGGTACACAATACCCAAAATCGGGTCAGGGCCATAACGAAGGTTGTTAATACATTAGCCACCCTCAACTTATGCTTTTGGCATTAGCTGAGGTGCACATGTCCAAGGAGGGACCAGGGCCAACATATTGTTCCCAGAAAAGATCAGTTGGGGTGAAAAAGAAAGGTCTAATTTTAAGCTCAAATTATTTGGATCAACGAAGGATAACTTTCATTTGGTTTCTTTTATTTAGGCTAGAAATGGGCTATATTGAATAAGGGCCTATGATCCTTTCAAAATTGTATGTTACAGCTTACTTTTAGCAGGACTAACCAGGTAAGTTCTAGCTCAGTATCAGTAGTGGACTATTCAACTTTCCTCACACTCACTTGACATCTCATCACTATACCAGATTATCAGACACCTAGTTCGACTTGAAGGTTTAGGGTAGTGCAATGGTGTAACTCTATTTCATGTTTAGATCCACACAATTATCAGTTACTACGCCTTTTCATGCAACCTTTTCTAGTTTTATCGGGATATCATTTAAGCCATCATGCTTCAGAGTTAAACTATATACAAAAGATATAACGTGCCAGTTCAACAAAAAAAGTAATCAGTCTTTTGGGGAAAAAGAACACAGGCAAGAAAACCCCAAAAGAGGATAGTGAGTTGGGCTACTCAGACTTCACCCTAACACTCACTTTCCATTTACCCCACCCCCAACAAAAAGCATGCAATTGTCCCCAATGCATAAAAAACTGTAAAGATTAGAGGGGTAGGTGAAGCAAACCTGTGGCGCATAGCGCCGTCGATCAACAAGCTGGTGGGTCTAGTTTCCCAGAACCCACATCCTCTGCAATCTGGACACCCTCAGTGATGTCCTCAACAACAACTGCACCCTCAGTAGTGCCTCCTGCTGTCTCTATAGTGCGGGAGCTAGACGCCCCAGCCGCTATCTGTGATGCTCTGATCTGGTGTGCCTCCGCCTCAGCAAGTGAGGCTCTCCTCGCGGCCTCCATCTCTCGGCGCTCCTTCTTTCTTGCTCGCGCCTCATCCTCTGATCGACCCCTCCGCCTCTTGGCACTCTCTCTTGGGGAAGATGGGGGAATGTCTGGAGTAGAAAACAGAGCCGCCAATACAGTATCCTCAGCAGGCTCGACAGACTCTGACACTCTTGTCGCTAGGATCGTGTCGATGTCTGCACGAAGACTAGCGACTGCAGCCTGGAGAGTCGACACATCTACCGGAGGGGCTGGTCAAGCTAATACTCTCAATTCAAAGGCATCGAGGCGCTGGTTAACCTCAACAATCTTCCGCTGCATCTGCCTCTCCATACGCGCCTCAGACTCAGCAATAGACTTCTGCATCCACGGTTTGATATGATGCAGAAGAGTGCCCATTTGTGCCTCCAGTTTTTGTACTCGGGCAAGCGGGGCCGGTGTCGGTAGAGGGGCTGTGCTGCTACCCAAGATAGACTCGACCAGGGTAGTGTCCGTTGATGCCTGTGTAGCTGTGCGAGCCTGGGCCACCGTATCCGCAAGGTCATCAGATAGTGGTGGCAGCTCTGGACGGGGCCCTCGACGTGGGGCCAACTCATTGGCCTCGTCTCTGATGAGGCCGACATCAACGGTACCCGGCGGGGTCCTCAACTGATCTATGTGCCATATGGGCACACCTGCAGACCTGCAAAGGGCAAAGATCATGCACGGAAAGGGGTAGGTGGTGGTGACCTTGAATGCCCTCTCGTGCATGACTGCTTGGAGAAGCCATGCATAGTCCACCTCGAGGCCGGCTATCATCGCCGCCATCAGCACTGCTCGATCCCAGGTGACTATGTTATCAGCAGCTATGGGGGAAAGGTAGTGACGCACGAGCAGCCACAAGAACTTGGCGACGAACGTGAGGTTGGCCTTCTTGATGGCCCCCTTCGGCTCGGTGACCCAATCTGCACCCTCTCCGTCGACTGATAAGTGTAGGGCCATCCACCGCTTGGTGGTCTCCCTCAGTGCAGGCTCTCGCAGGAACTGTCCATCCTTCACTACCTGCCAGCGGTAGTCAAACTCGGCAGTGATGGGGGTCCGAGTAGCATCTGGAATCTCGCCGTATAGGAACCGGCGGATGGCGGGCAGGGAAATGTCAACCTGCACGCCCCGGACTAGAACCTGCTCCAATGGGGCCTGTTTCGCGGGAGCAGCCCGCCTGTCGATCTGTGATCAGAGAGTCGCTACGTAGGACGCGTAGAACTCTCCGACCGTCTCCTCACTGTATCGTCCCAAGGGATGGGATGTCCACTCTAGGCGATGCCTGGTGAATATGTTGTGGATCTCCGGCATCGAGGGGAGACTCCCTGTAAGTACCCGCCGCTCCAGGGTGAGTGTTCGAGTGATTACTCCTTTATCGGTCAACAACTTCGCGTCAGAGTAAACCAAAAACTGGCCTTCAACGCACCACTGGTTTGGCTGGTCAGAGGCTGGGGTGGGGACCGGGGCTGGTGCGCCGGATGTGGAGTCTAAACTGTCAGCCTCATAAGACGAGGCCGACGCTGCAGCAGTGGCGGGTGCGGGAACCTCAGCAGATCCTGAAGCTTCCTCGGACCAGGATGCTCCAAAGGAGCCAGACGCTCCTTCCTCGTTTGTGGCCGACCCAGAGGGTGTGCCGGTGAGTGTGCGCTCCTCATCAGACTGGGAGGCAGTGACTACGCCGGACGCCACCGTCTTGGGTGTGGCTCTGGGGGCACGTGTAGCACGGGAAGGAGCGGAGGTGCCTGGGGGCATGTATTCAGGGTCCCGCTCATCATCAGACCTGATTATCAAGCGTGCAGACGGGGCGACAGACTTAGATCGCCCGCGTGCATAAGTGCGGTCTTGCTTGGGTGCCATAGTCGATGGTACCTGTAAAGGGGCAATGTTAGTATGAGTAGTGGCAATCAAATCAGGCAAGATCATATGACATGAAACTTTTAAAAAAAATGTGTTAGTAATATTTAAACTGTACCACACGACGGGACCTATGACGGCTCGTCGTGACTATGACGGACCGTCATGAGGTCCGTCGTGTTATACTTGGTATATGTATATATAAGGAACCCTGAAGGAGGGGTCGCTACCATCATGACGGTTAAGCAGGACGGACCGTCGTGGGTATGACGGTCCGTCGTAGGGGTCCGTCGTTGGACACTTAGAAAATGATGGGAGAACCTCAGAAGAGGGTTCTCTGACTATCATGACGGTCGTGCAGGACGGACCGTCCTGGGTGTGACGGTCCGTCGTAAGTGGCCGTCGTTAGACACTTGGAAAATTTTTGGAGACCCTTTTCAAAGGGGTCTCTGACCATCATGACGACCGTGCAGGACGGACCGTCGTGAAGACAACGGTCTGTCACATGCGTCGTTGGGGAGGGTGCTAGGGCTTATGCGACGGACCCTACGACGGTCCGTCGTGAATATGACGGACCATCATCGGGGTCTCGTTCTGAGTATCAAAAACAGAGCTGTAGGTACCTTAAGCAATCCCAATGAACACATATGGTCGTGTAGTGTTGTGGACCTCTATGTGTCTATCCCAACTACCTAGGAAACTATTAATGTGAAATCACCTATGTCTGGGGTTATTATCATGGCAAATTCAAACATTTAGAGTCTATGTCTAGACATAATCATATCAAGGTAACAACAGACGACTAGGAACGAAATAATAACTAGTAAACAAAAATACAAGAGAAATGAGTACAAATTTAGAGACACATACCTTGGAAATGGAGAAAACACAAGTGGGGAATGATTCAGGTGGCAAGGTAGATACCAAAAACAGCAGCACCGACAAGTAACTGATAGTAATAAGGTTGGGGAGATTGTGGAAGTAATGATCAGTGGGGGAAGTGTGGAAGTGGAAAAGAGAGGGGAGATGAGAGGAAGTGGAAGTAATGGGGTGGAATATGGAGGGATGGGGAGTATAAACGGTCAAACTTTGAAAAGGGGTCCAGCCGGGTCGGGTTGGGTTAATTTCATTAATCGCGCGATGGTACCCCGACGACGGTCCGTCTCACATGCGACGCCCCGTAGTGGTATCCGTCGTGTGTGCCCTAATTTCAAAAAATGACAGAAATACGTACCTGGTGTGACGGTGCATACGACGGTCCGTTTCACAGGCGACGGTTCGTCGTTGTATCCGTCAGTGGCTACTGTGGAGTAGTTTTCTGCAGAATTTCCTGGTGATGTGCCTGCAAATTTAAAACCCATTTATAGAAAAATGCTACCATTATTAAAAAGACGACAAGTATTGGGTTGCCTCCCAACAAGCGCCAGATTTAACGTCGCGGCACGACTGGGGCCACTTGATTACTCAGAATTCATCAAGATGGCATGCCTCTATCACTTTATTCCCCGATGCTTTATGCCCAAAATAGAGTTTTATTCTATCTCTATTCTTCTTAAACCACACTCCCTCCTTGGCTTTTAACTCAACTGCCCCATGAGGAAATATTTGGGTAATCAAGTAAGGGCCAGTCCATTTGGACTTGAGCCTACCTGGAAGACAAGGCGCCCTAGAACTGTCTACAAGTACCAAATCCCCAACCACAAACTCTTGTTTTGCAAAATTTTGTTCAGTCCCCTTCTTCATCTTTTCTTTGTGGGATATGGCAGATACCGATTGGAGCTCACCCCTCTGCCTCATGGTCCTACAAATGTTGAAGGTTGCTTCTTCATTATTCAACCGAAATGTCATCTGTCCCTTCTCCATGTCAACTAAGGCTCTACCTGTAGCAAGAAATGGCCTCCCAAGAATAATGGGCACCTCGAAATCGACTTCGCAATCAAGAATCACAAAATCTGCTGGAAAGATGAATGACTCCACATTTACTAGCACATCATGGAGTATCCCTATGGGCTTTTTCACAGTCCGATCAGCCATTAGTAGCCGCATCGCAGTGGGTTTTGGATCCCCCAAACCTAACTTCTTGTAAATTGAGAGGGGCATTAGATTTATGCGTGCCCCCAGACCACATAATGCTTTCGTAAAATGTAATGACCCAACTGTGCAAGGAATAGAGAACGCACCCGGATCTTCTTTCTTTTGTACTAGGGATCTTGTAGCGATAGCACTACAATGTTGCAATCTATCATCATCCTCAAACGTGACCGATCTTTTCTTGGTGACCAGATCTTTCATAAATTTTGCATAACCGGGCATTTGTTCTAGAGCTTCTACCAAAGGGACATTGATAGAGAGCTGCTTCAACATTGTTATGAAGCGCCGGTATTTACCATCCTCAGTCTTTTTCACTAATCTCTGAGGGAAGGGTGGTGGTGGCCTAGGCATGGGGATTACCTTGATAGGTACTTCTGCATATGTTCCATTACTTTCATCTGTTTCACCACTACCCTTTACAACCTTATCATTATCCTTTCTTACATTTTTCTCAGCAGATGGCATGGGTGGGTCAATGGTTTTCCTACCACCCCGAGTAGTAATTGCCATACAGTGTGCATCATTCTTTGGATTTTGTACAGTGTTGCTAGGAAGAGTGCCCGGTTGCCATGTGTTCACTGTCGCAGATAATTGGGCCACTTGCAATTCGATCTGTTTAATCGAAATTGCGTGTGTGTCCACTTTTTGCCCAATACTAGCTAACTCACCTCTTAATTCTTTAATGTGCTCATCACTAGCATCGAACCTCCTCATCATTTTGTGCAACATATCCTCAACTCGCGCCATACTATCTCCACCATCCCTAGGAGTAACTTCACGATTTTGAGGAGGAACATAGGGTCCACTCCTGTCGTTTCTATTACCATAGTTACTCCTGTTGAAGTTGTTGTCGCGGTTGTAGTTACCATCTCGGACATAATGACCCTCACGGTTGTAGTTACCGTAGTTCCGACCTTGGTTACCTTGACCTTGGCGCCAATTATCCTGATTTGAGCCTTGGGCGCTTGGTCGGAAACCCCCCATTTGTTCATTGACTGCATAGGAATCCTCCTCATAGTAACATTCACCGTTAGGGGGTGGTGGTTTTGCCAAGTAGTTGACTGCATTAATCTTTTCTGCACCCCCAGTGACATGTTTTAGTACCAACCCAAGCTCAGTTCTCATCTGAGCCATTTCTTCCCGAATATCATCTGTGGCTGGGTTGTGAGTGGACTGCACTGCGAAGGTGTTTCTCCCTGTATCGGACTTCCTAGTACTCCAAGCTTTGTTGTTATGGGAGATTTTCTCTAATTTCTCAGCAATCTCAGCATAAGGGCATTCTCCATTAGATCCACCTGCTATAGTTTCCAACACCGCATTATTGTTATCATCTTGTCCCCTATAGAAGTATTCCTTTAGTGACTCATCATCAATACGGTGATTTGGGACACTTCTCAAGAATGAGGTGAATCTATCCCAAGAACTACTAACTGACTCTCCTGGTAGTGCCACAAAGTTATTCACCCTGTCTTTGTGGTTTAATTTCTTGGAGACCAGATAGTAGCGTGCTAAGAAGACATCCCGTAATTGGTTCCAGGTGAAAATAGAGTTGTATGGGAGCTCAGTAAACCACATAGCAGCCTCTCCCGTCAGTGAGAGAGGAAACACTCTGAGACCTATTACATCTAGATCCAAATCAGGCCTCCCCACACAACTCTTACACACTGCCCTTACCTTAGCTATATGGGCATGTGGATCCTCAGAAGGTAGCCCTGAAAACAAACCTCTGGCAGTGAGCATTTGCATCAGACTACTGGTTACCACAAAAGTATGGCCTGTAGGTAGAGGAGGCAAAACCAGTGGCCCGTCCGAATCTGCTATGTTATCATAGCCTCTGTAGTATGCTTGGGGCCGTGGAGCGGGATTCTGTCCCCTCTGTTGATGTTCACCCGGAGCATCGGGTAACATCTGACCATGAACATCAGCCGGAGCTGGGATGTTCTGGTTTGGATCCTCATCATTGATTCCCAAGTTACGATTCATGTTTCGCAGTGTACGTTCTAGCTCGTGATCGTAGGGGAACAACAGTTCTCTTCCTCTCCGTGTATTTGGCATACAAGGAGGATAATTCTGAAAAGAAAACAAAAACAATAAAACAAAGTAAAATCAAGAAAATATCAACTAAACTATAGTAAGAAGTTCAAGTTAATCTAAAAGCTAAATTCCCCGGCAACGGCGCCAAAATTTGATATGCTCAAACTTACTTCTCAAATGAGAAGTAAAGCGGTCGCGTCAAGTAAATAACCCAACTAGTGAGGTTGGGATCGTTCCCACGAGGAAAATAGTCTAGACTTAACTCCAACTTGTTATTACTATTGTTTGGTTGATGACTTCCTTAAAAAGTAAAAGCATAAAAGGGGGGTTTTGTACTTCTTTAATAAAGTAAAAAATAACTAACGAACTTGACAGAGACACTTAACAGCTTTTAATGTTGAGTTTTAATCAAGTAATCAAAGTAACTAGGGTTTACGTGTTCCCCACAGGTTCATAACTTGATAATTCTAGCTATAACAATTCTTTCCTAGTATCTTGCATGCAAAGTGATAAGTTATGTATTTCTAAATCCTTGGTCCGGCATCTAGAAAATCTCACTCCGCACCTTGGTCCGGCTACGTGTGTTGCTTTCCTAACCCTTATCCTTACCTCATATTAAGCATCATATTCGATATTTAACTCAGTTATTACCTCGTACCAATCAATACTAGCCTATTAGATAGTATACACTAAATCTATGTTAATAGTTCTTTTCCTATTATCTACCTCCTTGGTCCGGCAAGTAGAATTAAGGCGAGTTCTAACGTTGATCATCCGTTAAAAAGATTTCTAAGCGAAAGAATTATTAATACATGCAAGACACTATTCTAGAATTGTTATTTTAGCTAGGGTTTATCTCATTATTTGCCTATGGTTCCCACAACCCTAGTTATAGAGTTTAGTTCCTCATATCCATAAACACAATATTCAAATATATTAAACAAGAAGTCATGTACTTACTTTGATGAGAAAGAATAAAGTCTGAAAATTTGCTTGATTAATCAACAAGAGTTACTTGTAAGAATCTCCAACAATCAAAAACTCCGAAAAACAAAGTCTAATAATCTGATGTTAAATCTCCCAGGGTCTAACCTCAAAAACGAGGTTTTTCGAACTATTTATAAAAAAATAAAAACCTAATTAAACAAGGATTCTAATTACTAGAAATCTGCCAAAACGCGGCTGGGTCGACGGACCACGCGACGGAACGTCGTGGTCATGACGGACCGTCGTGGGCTCCGTCGCCCCATACTTGGGTGCAATTCTTCTGCTGCTTTCTTCATTCCCCTCGATGGCAAGTGTGACGGACCGTCACAGGCACGACGGTCCGTCGAGGGTCTTCGTTACAAAATACTTCAACTTTTGGAATTTGGGTACTGGGATCACTTCTCTGATCTTCGCGACGAACCTGCAGGACGGACCGTAATATCCATGACGGACCGTCACAAGCTTCGTAATCCCACACTTGGTCAGACTTCCCCATCTTCCTTCAGCAGCTTCTCTACGCTGCCACCTACGGACCGTCACAAGCACGACGGACTGTCATAAGCTCTGTAGGTGGTCTCTTCTGCATTTTTCGCTCAAAATCTCCGCATTCAGCTTTAGACAGATTTCCTGCAAAACAAAGAAAAACTTATATCAAAATTAGCACAAAAAGGGCTTTCGGACACACTAAACTTAAGGAAAAAGTATTAATTATACCGTGAAACCACGGTATATAAAAGTGTGTGGGTGATCCAGCCTCTGTAGATCCATTAGAGAGTGAAGAGGTGAAAGATATTTTTGTTATAAGGATATACCAGCTGAGATTCTTAAAAATAAGATTAGAAGGTTAAGAACTAAAGAAGTCGCTTCAGTCAAGGTTTTTTGGAAGAGTCACTCTGTCGAGGGAGCTACTTTTGAAGAAAAAGCAACCATGAAAGACAAGTATCCTCACCTCTTTCCTTCCAATTCCACTTCATCTTTAGTTAATAGTTCCTCTTAAGTTTTGCAGTCATTCATGCATGAATTTAGTCTTAGAATCATGTTCCCTATGTTTGTACTTGCATTTTAAGCGTAGTTGGATGTTTTCGAAACTCCATTCAATAATAGTGTTAGTTCTCAATGTTTAGTAGTATGGTTTGCAGCTCTCTCCCTTTATTCCAGTTAGTTTATTATTCATTCGAAGAAGAATGTTCGAAAAGGGGAGATAATATAACACATCATTTGCAAAACAGGCCAAAAAATTGCTTTATAGAAAAATTTGTAGGTGCAACCAATAGTGGTATCGATGGACCGTAGCCTGACCCACAGTCTGTCCTGCACATCCGTCGATGGGGTAAGAAACTCTCAAAAATCTGAACCAGGAAAATTGGTTAAGTCTTGGTCGACGGACGGATCTACGGTTCGTAGGTCACACAATGGTCTATAGTCTATGACCGTCTATTGAGACCCCATTCACCCGCTCTCTAACAATAGCCACGCATGTCCAGCATGGTCCGTAGGTGGACCCACTATCCGTAGGTCTGACTGTAGGTTCGAATTAGCAGGAAATTAAAAGGTATGTATAGTTCATAATTCTTAGCACAAAAACAATTAGGTATCCAATAAGCTATCCATTGATAAATTATTGAATTAGCTTTCCATAACCACCAACCTTGCTCTAATCAAACCTCCGAGTAAAATTTTATACCCGTTTTAGTAAAGACCTATCAAACAGGCCCAACCTAAAGAACAAACAAAGGACCGTCGATGGAACGACTGACCGTGTGTCTAGGTCGTCTTTTGGTCTGACTGAAACTTATCTAGGGGTCTTTTGGTCTTTTTCCACTTTGTTTAAATCATACGATACATCATTTTTATTCTAAATAATCATATTTCATTTAGTTTAAGCCTAGAAACATAACTAAACCTTACCCTTCGTCAAATCATTAATCAAACCATAGAAAATTAGTAGCAAGAAATGAGAAAAACTTCCAGAATCCTAGTTCAAGAACGTAGAAAGGCTCCAGCAGTTCCAGCCTAGATATCTAAATACTTCTCCGTGAAATTAATCACCAGGTATGTGGGATTTCACCTGTGGATGCCTTTCACCCATTGGGTCCCTAGTTTTAAGTCAGATTTTTTATTCCTGTATCATTATTAGACTTAGGGTTTCTAGAACTTCAACAGAACTTCATTAATTTATTAGTTATACGTTCCAAATCAGATTATCATGTTATTTTTTTCAGTATATTGCATGAATTTCAGAACCCTAGCTATTTATTTTTTTAGTTCTTTAATTACACATGCTAGGTCAGATATTTCAGTTACTTTAGATATGTATGCCTTAGTTTTTAATGCATCATGATTAGATTTAATGTTGCATTCCCAGTTTGCATATTCATTTTTGAGCCATCCTGTAATTACAGAAAATTTAGACATAATAAGTTAGTTATATAATTTATGGGAGTAGCATAATACCCAGTTTTACTAGGGTTCAGCGTACCCAATTAGTCCCATAACTACTAGCCAAGTAGTTTGTAAGTCCCTTCTATGGGCAATTAGTTTAGTGATCACGGCAGCATAACTTTATACCTTTTTCAATATATATTGGTTCCTCTTGATGGGGCGTATACATCGGACTCTAAATTTAGCTCAAGTGGTTCTGCTATAGGTTATTAGTAGCTCCCACAGTTCAGTCAGACTCTTTTGCATTGACTGTTTATCAGTATACTAAATATTCAGTTTAAGTATGTTATAAATTAGTCATTGCATTCAATTATCTAAGTATTCGTAATCTATATCATGTTAACATTATTGTACTTGCTTTGTTCTTGTTCAATTATACTATTTTTCAACATTATTCGATTCTACATGCTCAGTTACTTTCAAGTACTAACGCATACGTGCACTACATCTTCTCGTGATGTAGGTTTCAGGTTCTCAACATCCAGATCACACATAGATCGATTTCCGATCTACAGTTTATCAGATTCAGTGGTGAGTCCTCATTTCCGATGACAACAATCATGAGTTTCATTTCAGTCTTTAGTAATTTAATTGCAGTTTTGCTAGATTTAGCTGGGGTTTGTCCAATTATTTCCAGTCCAGTTTAGAGGCTTATTAAAGACATAGTTATTTTCAGCTAAGTCTTGAGTTAGTAACTTTATTTTATTAAACTCATCAGACTTCATATTATATAAGTTTTAGCATATAGGAATTTTCCATCTTTTCATTATAAATATTGATTTATGTTCTTCATCACTTTTTTATTTTTAGTATGCTCATGATCATGCCAGTAAGATTAGCTTGGGATTGCTTGATCCTAGGTTCCGTGTCTTCGCTTTGGTGGTATCTCAAGGTGTGACATATGATAGAATCATTCTAATTTAACAAATCAACCCGTATATAATATGAATTCTCATTCCAAAGGCTATAGAAAGACTAACTTAAGTAAATCAAGAAGATAATGTCCTTGATTGACCTCTTCAAGACTACCTAAATAATCTTTAAGACTACCTAAGTCCTAGATCATCTCCACATAATCGACATCTTCCCTGACTAGAGTCATTCTTAGGACAATTCTAGGTTAGATATAAAGTGACCATTCATATGTTCCCTTCACAACTTAACTAGACAACCCTTAACTACTCTAGGTATGTACTTATTCATTTAACATAATTTATTAACTTAAGTCATTACATTCATTCGTTCATTTAAGACTCATTCATCACATAAAGACATTCAGGTAATGGTCTTGGATAAGACCTTGGGACTCTAACTAACCCAATGTCCAGATAGCGCCACATACCACTACCTAAACTTCATAGAACTCCTCTATTTATAGTAGGTATCCCATGGTAGAACTTAGACTTCGGATACCATACTCACTCGGTGCTACCATTTGTTCTCATTGATTAATTTACATAAAGGTTCATATTAAATGGTTTTATATCTAGTTCATAACCCAATAGCATTTACCCTACAAAAGAAAGGACCATTAGAGCTACCTTACAATGGCGACAAGAAGCTCATAATGACTTTCCTAAGGTGTTATATGATGTTGTTCCATCCAACAAACCTTATGTCTATCATTCCATTACTTGAAAGATACCATTACAGGTTTCAACTTCAACATATAACCTTACAACTAGGTTCAAAGTTTCACAAAAAGAACTCTCTTATAATCATTTAAGGTCTCATGTCATTCATACATACAAGAATGAAAGTCTTTAGCATCCTAAGTCATGAAATCTCATATTCATTTTCATACATGCATCATGTAAGGGACCTAAATCAACAAAGTCAAGACACAAGATACTTCACTTTAATACATATTACATGTCATTCTAGAAGCATATAGCAGTAACCATTATCATATTAAATTTATCCTATATACTACCATATATTATCAATACGATCATCATAGACTTACACAGTAAGGTAGGAATAACCATGCATCAATGCTAAGACTAAACACATATTCATAGTTTAACATGATCACCCTAAATAGCTCGAATAGAGGAACAAATATACATTCAAATTACTCATCATGTAGATAGACATTATCAAACTTTACAGAATCAACTATACAAATAAACAATACTTCAAGTAGATTCCAACAAGGCGATGATCATCATAGTACATAAAATAACGCCAACAAGGATGCATCAGTTGTAAGCAAAGCACATAACACCGCCGCCATAAATGGACCATACCAATCATAACATAATTGAAGTCTAATTAACATAAAATAAATGAAATTAGGGCAGCGTACCACCAACTCCATCCTTAACACTTCAATCAAATACTAAACCATCCAATTCAATACCATAAGGCCCTTACCAATGGCCATGACATCAACTCAATATAAAAACTATCATATTCAATGAAAATAGAACAATTCAATATAGATTCATCAATCTAAGACGACCTAGATATCAATTTAATACAATTATTACATCATTCAATAGCACATAGAAAACTACACGAGAATTCATAAACATTAATTTAAATTACTTAATCCATAAAGAAGTCAAAAACTAGGGTTCATTAATTATATGGGTTTATAGGTAATTTTAGTTTAAATAGTATAATTAATAATATTTCAATCAATATTCAATTCTTAAAAACCTTTAATGCAAGAACCCATGGATATATCAGGAAATTCGACAATTCATCTTTTTAAACTTTTAGGAAACATGTTTGAAAGTTGGGATTCTTGATGAATTGTGTTTCAAGGATAAAAAATCATACCTCAATGAAGCTAATTCTTCAAATTGATTATCATATCTACTCAATTCTCCAATCCAAGCCTTTTCATGATTTTTTGCTCCAATAGAGTTCTACAGAATTTCTAAGGGAATTCGGATTTTGATTCTGAAGAATGAAATCATATATGTATTTTAGGCTTGTAAACATATTAAAAATACACAAAAGACCCTTTAGGAACTTACCTTTCTAATATTTTGAATTAGGGTGAATTTACAACTTCACCCCCTAAATTTAACAGTGATTGTGCTAGAGAAATAGATCATCGATGGTTGCCCATCAATGGCCCTTCCCTTGACCAATGGACCATCCTATTTTTCTAGGGTCTGCAAATGAGTTTTGTTTTCGTCTTCCTCTCCTTGCACGTCTAAGTATCCCCCAACGGCACCCATCGACAGGGCATCGACAAGACTACAAGACGTCCTTTGCCTCTGTCATTTGGGTCTGTCTTGAACAATCTTGGACACCAACTTAGTTCCTTCCTCAAGGACCCCTAGATGGTCCTTCAGGATGTTTTACCAGAAGTTTCCAACCCAAAAGTCATTGTGTACGAGTTTTGTACCAATCACATGAATTTCATCTAAAACGCAGATGTAAAACTTGACGAAAATTGTCTAGACACTCAATGTCTATTCAAGGCAAACCTTTCGACTGTCATGGAAATTCTTGGACGTTTGATCTTCAAACTTCCCCAAAGTTTACACCCTGACTATATACACCATAATAACTCATTATAGGACCTTATAACCTCATTAACTACACAAAAACACAAATAAGGCACATAGATGACTTTGTCATCGAACGTTTTAGTCGTCCCTTGACGTTTGACTTCTAATACAACTAAATTCTTAGAAACATAATCAATAAAACATTTTAGACAAATTTAGGACCTTATACCATCATGAAAAACATGTTAGGATCTACCTTCACCTATGTCATTTTTGGGATTTTACAAAATTTCTTATTGTGCCTTGAATGCAAGTATGGCTTTATATGATGTTATGATCATTGTATATATCTATATTCGTATATGAAGTATATGATCTATGTTGTGATTATTGTATAATATTTTTATGAAGATTTAACAAAAATAATGATGCATGGTTTTCTAATTAAACGTCCTCCTTAAATGCATTTTTTGAATGGTTGTCATACTTAGTGCTTTCTTGTAGTGATACAATTCTTCTTTACCTTTTTACACAAAGTGTAGGTTATGGATCTTAAAAGATGTATCTAAAGTGAAGGGTTTCATATGTTTTTCCCAAGAATAAGAAAGAGATCCTTACGATTCAAGGATTTCTTATGTCAAGGTTTTCTATTCAAATTTATGTGATAAATTAGTTATTTTTATATATTGATAAGGGTTATGCCCCTATTCTATTATATTCTCGGATTTTGAGTCTAAGATGGCAAAAGAGACATAGAGTCTAAATATGTGTTATGCCTTATATTTTATATATATATGAAGTTATGTTTCTAGCCTACAATGTGCTATGAGAAGTTGTAAAATTTCATTTAAATTCCTATGAAAATACAATGAATGATGTATATGTTCTTGTAATAGACCTCCAAGAGGTAGAGTATGTCATGTTACTTCTAGGGGGTGCTACCTGGTCGTGACAGTAATGAGTTAGGAGATCCATAAGATATAAATTGAATCCCTTCAAACCCTAATTCCAATGCTACTGAGATTGATATATTTCAAGCTCTAATGAAAAAGTTATGATTAATTTAGTAACGATGCAAAAACCTGGCAGCAGCTCTGCGATGGGTGGCAGCGGAGCTAATATAAACCTCACTGCTCGCTTAAAAATGATTATGAATGTCAGATCAATTTATTTATTTTTAGGGGTATTTTTGTCCTAAAATCATTAGGATATCATCTAAACATCCCTAAGCTTATTGAAAATCAGTTTTAATAATTCAAACCATCTCATTCACTCCAAAAACTCTGTGTTCAAGAAAATCAAGAATGCTAGGGTTCACCTTTAGAGGTTTTCGTTCATGTTTTTTCATGAAGATGGTTCCTTCAGGTATGTAAGCTTTGATAGTTTTGGGTTCGTTCACTAACATGTCACTCATGTTAATTGCGTATATATGGAATTCTTGACGGGTTTGCTGAAGTTCCATTAATTTCTTATTTTGTTGAGTTCATTGAGGAGTTGTTTGATCCAAGCTGTGATATTAGTTTCAATCCATGGAAGAATCTAATGTACTTTGGACATATAATTGATTCTAAGTACTTGGGAGAAGCACCCATGGTGTTTAGAGATTAAAAAGGAAGAAAAAATCCCGTTGGATAAAATCCAGGGGTGGTGGCCGTCACAAGGATATTTTCCAGATATGGGAATTTTCGTTTCATTTCGTGGAGCCGTCACTAGCGCTCTGCCTCAAAAGACATTTCCAAAACTAAATTTTAAAAACCCCTCCACGTCGCGGAACCACATTAAAATATTGATTTATAGTCTTTTCTCATGTTAAGCTATCTAAAATCATTCCTAATAATTATAAGATGTTTCATAAAACAAGTTATAATCCTTGAATCCATAATTCAATACAACGACCAGTTAAGAGAGAAGCAAAGATGTCAAGATCTAAGTGAAGAAATTAAGAGTAAGGTGTAAAATTCATAAAGTAAGTCACAAGAAGTTCATTATGTTTTACAAAGTCTTTCACAAACATTTTAAATTCAATTTAAGAGGTAAGTTTCAAGTTAAGCAAAGAGTAAAAACTAGAGTTCAAGAGAGCCTTTGACTTCAATTTTCATTACTTTTAGATCAATTATTCATTTGACCTATCTTTTCCAGAAGTAGGTAATATAAATCGAAGAGTTGTATGCATGAAGTTACATGTAATTATGTAGACCTTCGAGTTGAGTCGTTCATCATCATATATTCTGCATGGACTCCATAAATTGAATATCATTAATGGGACTAGTATCTTCAAGTTCAAATTCTTGGCCATTGAGTTTCTAACGCTTTAAGATTATATTCCTAATCATAGGACTGTTACATGATACACATGAAGTCCTTGAGTTGAGCTGCTCATGCCCATAATTATGCATGAACCCTATATGTCGAACAGTCTTGACATGAAAAGATTACGAGACTTTACAAGGATTATTCCTCTTATTTTCACAGTGTCTAAGACTTCATAGGATTTTCAAGAATTCATGGATGAAGTACAAAAGAATGTGGTAGCATGGGATCCACAGATACTGTGAAGGCTGAGTTGGCTTCCTATCAGCTCAAGGATGTTGCACAGACTTTATGCAAGATGTGGAAGGATAGCCTAGCTTTGGGCGAAGTTACATTCACGTGGGAGCTGTTTAAGACAGCCTTCCTGGATATATTTTTCCCTAGGGAGATGAGAGAGGCCAAGTTCGAGAAGTTTATCAACCTTAAACAGGGATCGATGACAGTCAAGGAGTATTCCCTGAAATTTTTGAAATTATACAGGTATGCTACTTCTCTTGTGTCTAAGCGTAGAGACGAGATAAGTAGATTCTTCACAGGGATTGCTGAGGATCTTGAGGAGGAGCGTAGGGCAGCTATGCTGCATGAGAACATGCACATTTTCAAGCTTATGGTCCATATCTAGCGAGTTGAGGAAAGCAAGAAGAGGAAAAACAGTAGGGCAAACAATAGGTCAAGGCAAGCTAAGGAGAATTTTTTCAAGGAAGAGTAGTATTAGAATCCGGGATAAGCCCAAGTTTAAGGAGGGACTGTCCCACAAAGGGGAGTCAAATTCATCCAAGGGTCGCTATCATAGGGATTCCAAGTCCAGAGTTAAAATAAAAAATGAAATAGATACACCTCGAAGAGACCACCTTGCAGGAAGTGTGTCAAACTACATGTAGAAGAGTGTATGATGGGCATTAATGCTTGTTACAGGTTTGGCAAATCGGGACACATTGTGAAGGATTGTCCGTCCGAATTGGAGAAGTCAAGAACAAGGGAAGGAGAGAGCTCTGCCTAATGATCCAACTGAAGAGGCTCCAAGGAGGAAACGATTCTTTGCACTCAATTCTAGTGGTGCAGGGGAAGGCACCTCTGGTGAAGTCTCGGGTGAGTAGCCTTAATTAGTCCTTTGGGTATTTGACTGTTTATGGGTTTTAGTAACTAGTATGAGGTTAATAAGTTTGATTCGTCATGTTTGTTGCTGATATATATGACTTACATGTTTAGTAATGTTGCACGCTTTGATGAGACTAGTTTAGGAAAGAGTTCCTTAGTATATTAATGTGAAGCTACTAGATGGTTTGAAGGATGTGCACCAACATGTTAATATGTGAATCAGATATCGACCAATGGACATTATTTAATTACCTTTGTATGCATACATTCTATAGATGACTTACTTATTGGTAGTAAAGAGTAGTGTCATTCAGGGATGAATGTTCCTGGGGGGGGGGGGGATAATGTAACAACCCTAAAAATGGATAAAATAAGAAATGCTTAATGTGTCAAGAATGCCTACAATTAGACTGAGTTCACACGTATTGATGCGCGTAGAACCAGGTCTCTGAACCCTTGAAAAATCCAAGCTAACTAACTTGTGGAGTTAGTTAATCTAGGAAAGGTTGGGTGCAGTCATGTAGGGCTCCCGAATATGAAGATTTGCCCGAATGAGTCTTTACCGCACTTAAAAGAGGGAAATCATAAGCTTGGAGGGTCTAGGGGTAAAATGGTCTTTTTCTAGGGTAAGGGTAGTGTCGTAATTAACCTAAATATGTAATTAATTATTTAATTAATATGGTGGAGGGGCATTTTGGGTAGAGAGGGCCAAAATTACCCATTAAGCAAAATCTTGTTCCACCCGGTTTCGAACATTGGTGAGGGAAATGATTTAATTTTTTTTAATTAATTTTGTAGCTTAATTTAATAAATTAATAACTAATTTCTGATTAATGAAAATACGAAAGTAAGATTTTTATTTATTGATTATTAATTAGTAATTAATTTGACGAAGACTTGCCAAAAAGTTCTAGTTCTAAGGGAACGCAACCTCACACTTCTCTCTTTCACGCTTATCCATGTAACTCACACATCTGTTTTCACATTTTCTCCGTTAACAAAGCTGCAACAAAATCATAAATAACAACAAAAGTTCTTCACACTTGAAGAACTTGTAAAAATACAAAAACAATCCACCAAAGTAAAGCTAAACGTGACATTCTCGATGAGTAAGGTGGGTGTTTCTGTGTTGGACGTTGGGTTGGTGGTGATTCTGGGCAGCAACATTGAGTGTTTAACAACACAATAACAGGTATGGGTGTTCTCTCTTGGAATCCTTCCTCCAAGAGAAATTTTGTTCTACAAAATTCAACGTGTGAAACTAGGGTTGTCCCCTTTATTGCCGAATTCCTTATCCCTAGTCTCCTTCCGACTTAAATCTAAATTAGGTTAGAAATCATGTTGTTTGTATGGCTGTCGGTAGCTAAGTGTGAAATATGATGTTCTTTTTGATTTTATGTTTGGAAATAGCAAGCATGTTCAATGATGTCAACCGAAAATGATGTGGTGTAATGTGTAAAATGTTTGTTGTTGTTCTCCGTTTTGAAGTCTAACACTAGCTTGTGTAATGATTGCAATTAAGGTAGTAATTAAGATGTGTAACTTTTAACGTTTAAATGAAGTGTAACATGTCTAATATTAAGTGGAAAAATCTAAGCTAAAACAACAATGAATCTACACTTAAAAACGTGTTAAACAAATTGTGAAAATACTACAAAACGATGTATGAATGTTGCTAAATCAAGGATAGAAAATTTACTAAAATTTCCAGAACTTAGTGATGGAGTTTCTCCCAAAAAAGTTGAGGTTTGAGAAGCTTAAAGTAAATTTAAAACATGTGAGGTTAGTGGGAATTGAACCCGAGATCTCACTACATGATAGGTGAAAAAAATTGAGAGGTGTGGGATTCAAACCCACAACTTCTCGCCCAAACAAGAGAGTAAAGAGAAATTTTACAATAATAAAAAGAATTAGTGGAGTGGGATTCGAACCCACCACCTCTTGGCAGAATGAGAAGGTAAGGAGAAACTGTAAATTAAAATAAGGTGAGGTTGTGGGGATTCGAACCCACAACCTCTTGAATAGATGAGAGAGTTAGTAGAAAAATAAATGAGAAAATAAATTGTGGAGAGTGGGGATTGAACCCACAACCTCTTTAATGTATGAGAGAGGTAGGATCAAAATAAACGAGAAATAAATGTGGAGAGTGGGGATTGAAACCACAACCTCTTGGATAGGTGAGAAAGTTATGAGATAAAATAAAAGAAAAATAATGTGCTTGTGGGGGATTAAACCCACAACCTCCTTGCCTTAAAATGAAAAAAAGGGAGGATAACAAGAAAGAAATATTATGGGGTTGATGGGAATCGAACTAGAGTCTCGCAAATCTGAAAAATGCAATTATCAAGTTTAAAATAAGATTAAGTGTTCTTCAAGGTATTCGAAATCGGGTTTGCTTGAGAAATTTCGTATTGACACATAAATCATATATAAACAAATATTTTATGAATGGTGCCTCTAAATATCAAAATTAATGTATTCGCATATCTACAAAATGAATAAGTCTTGTAGCACATAATCTTGGGTAAACATGAATTACTTAGACAAACTATGAATGAAGCCTCATGGCTTGTATGTGTTGACTCATAAGTCTAGCATAAGTTTAAAATTAAGTGAACCTAAGATTTATGTAATGAAATGATGTAAACCTAGAGCGGATTAAGTAAGGGTGTGAAAAACACTAAATGGTCAAGTGCATTGGCATATGATTAAATGAACATTCTTGTAAAGGGGTGAGTAATTATTATGAAGATCAAATGTGCTAAAGTTAATGAATGTGGTGACACCATGATAAGAGGCTAATGTGAAATATGAAAGCAATCTCAAATTAGCCTAAGTAAATATTACCAAATGTACTCACCTATGAGAGTGTAAACTTAATAAAGAGACCAGTCTCTGTGAACATTCAAATAAAAGTATTGAAGTTAGGCATAATTAATACTAATAATGAGATGAAAAATCATCGAATGAGCTATGATGTCCTCGTGCTAGAATCCAGTTTCCATGATGTATTAGTTAAATGTAATTGAACTTTATACTAAGCACCGATAAGCTATCTATGAGTGGTGATGCATTCTTTCGGGAAGGGCGAAGGTTCATGTAACTCTAATGAGATGAGATTGCCTGGTATACTGGGTATGGGTCTCCTTATATCTCCTAGTTTTCAAACTTATACTGCTAATATAGGGATTTTCAAAATTTTCAAACTTAACGTAATGTTCCTAAAACTCAGTACGGAGGATTTTGTAAAGATTTTGCTGATGAATCAACCAAAAGTCTTATCACCAAAATATATGATGGGCTAAGAATATTGAGAAAACTCCCTAAATCATTATACAAATGACCCCTAGCCCAAAAAAGTCATAAAAAGGTGGGGCTTCACGTGTTGTTCCTCAGTGTCCCTATAGTGGGTTCCATAATTGTTTTTTAAAAAATGACATAATTTATATTACCAAAATATTCATGGACTAATTATAACCCTTGAATTATTTATTATATAACCTTTAGGAAACCATCCTTGCGAAGTAGAGACCTAAGTATGTAAAGTCTTAGCATTTTTGCACCATTTTTAGTGTAGAAGAAGTCTCACAATCTTTATAGAGTATTTGGACATTCGAAATCCTAACATGATGTCTCAAATATACTATTGTATACTTATTTTCTCTAAATTTATTTAATCAAGTGCCCTTTGGACTTCATTTAAAAATATGATCACTCACTGATTTGTCATTGGCAACTTCACATGTTAACTCAAATAGACAATCAAGAGTATACCCTCTTCAATCAAACGTTTTTTTTAATCATTGTGTTATTAGAAGAAATAAAAAAATTGAGAAAATTGAATGAACTTACTAGTAAAATTAAAAAAAACATATATTAAGTTGGCTTGATTTGGTTTATACTTCTAATAAACCACTATAACTAATTTAGTTATTTACTTAGTAAAAAAGATCAAATAAAACTGACGTAAGTTTTCATGAAAGAAGTTTCAACTCTAGCTGAGAGACAATGTTTTGACCCATAAATGATCCCAAGCTAACCATTGGTATAACATATCTAAGCAGATCACATGAGAATTGAACTGGATAAAACAAGTAAACATCGTAACATAAATTGATTTGAAAAATAAATCTATTACAAATACATACTATTGTCTGAAAGTCACTAAAATGAATGAGATAAGTTTCTAGGACAACACCCTGGGCATCCTAAAAGATAATTTAAAAAGAATAACGTATACTAACTAAGATTTGAAGTCCTATGAATGATAGGAAGAATATCCACAGTGCTTAAAGTAGATGTACTTAGTGTAACATCTCACAGGAAATTAGAATATGGGTGCTGAAATCAACATTATAAATGAAGTAACACAAACTAGAATTAATACATGAAAAAGTTTTGGTAAAGAAGGTATGGGATAAGATAAACAATTAACCAAAAATTGAAAGAAATATAATTCTGAGCATGAGTATTAGACGACAAATTGATGTGAGTGCAATTGTTTTTTTCTCACAAAGACAAGTCTGCCTTAACCCAACAGAAATGAAATAAAAACGGAACAACATCAAAAATAAGAATAAGATAAAGCAACAAATGTATTCTTCTTGTAAAACCCCCAAAATATAGTTTTCACTTGTACAAACCACTAAACACGGATGTACGAAATTACAAACAAAATACAAGTCTCAGTCTTTGTTTCTCCAGTAGAACAAATTTACGAAAATGAAAAAAAAGGGTCCTTCGAAAGACAAGATAGCAACTACCTCTTCAAGTCCTTGACAGGTCTTAATAGTTCTCAAAAGAGAGAGATTAGGCAGGCCTGGGCTCACAACCTACTAAAGTATGTAACTAAGGGAAGAGTACAAACAACACGGTACAAAAAAGCAACCTACTAAACATAGCAACTAGCTAAAAAATTATCATCTCTTAAACTCCAACCTAACCTCCGCAAACTACAACCTGCAAGCTCAATATTCACAGTTCAAACTTCACAATTAAACAATCTACCAAATCAAATAGGTCAATCTCAAGAAAAAGTTGTTCAGTTACACACAACAAGTATATCGATCTCGAGAACCTAGTAATTCATGAATAATCGTTTATAAACCCATTCACAATAATTAATCTATTGTCGGACCTATTTCCCACTGTCTTTATATCACTAGCCAGAAACATTTCCCATCATCTTTATAACCACTCACAAAATCACTTCTTAATATTAACACTCACCTCTAATGACCTTGCTAAAGTCATCCTAACGCTGAAAATAACCTCAAACTGATAACACTTGTTGTTAGAGACCTTGGCTTCATAATCATCACAAGTCTGATCACGATGTTCAAGGATCAATGTATGCAAGTAATATTGTACTACACTTAAAAGACAATGTTTACATTATTCAAGTCCATTATTATGCTTTCAAGCATAATATCAATCAACGAATAAGGGTTACATTAAGTAAAAACATATCATCATGTTCAACACATATATTTTTTCATTTCATCTCCTTTTTGGTTCAGTTAAACTTAACAAGTTATCAATTATACTATTCATCTCATTTCCATTACTGTTAATTGACAAGCAATAAAGGAAATTTATGAATTCAATTAGATTAGAAGGTTTAAGAAGTCACTTGCCTTAACTTAATCAACAATCAATTCAATAGATAAGTCTTCCCCTTTCGAAAGACTTCCCAAGACACACAATATATGCAAAAGCTCACAAAATTTCTTGAAACAACAATACCCACATCAATAATCTTGAAATGTTGGTAATTCAACTTAAAACCCAATTCTAAAGTTGACATTGGAATCTGAAACATAATACTCAAAAATTATTTTTAATAATTTACAAACTCATTAGTGAAAATAATTTCAAAAAAGAAATCAACACTCTTCAGAATCTGTATATTAGTTAAGAACTTGGGTTCTTGAAAAACCTTGACATTAGCAAAAAAATGGTCATTTTAATTGTATAACTCATAATAATTCAATAGAAACTTATTTTTTAGGATCAAACAAACTTATCCAAAAATTTAGAACAGGATTTTTTTAAAAAAAATCACCACTATTGGTCCCCAAAGCTCAAAAATGGTGAATGGGGCTTAAACATTGAAGATGGCAGCAAAAAAATTCTCCATTTCGCAAAACATACCACCAAGATAAAATGGAGGACGCCGCTTAAGCGACATTCAAATAGCTTAAATCAAGGTTACCTAAGCTGATGACTTTCTCAAAAGCAAAGCCAGAAGGCAATATCAATTCTAGAAAATTTTGAATATATCAAAAGGACAATCGAGATTGATCCAAATCCCAAAGCACAATCCAAATATAAAAATTCATTATACATGATGTTACTGAATCAATGTACAATCAAAGCAAAAATATAATGTCTCCTAGACCCAAAATCTATGAAAACCACAAAAAAACTAACTAAACGCTTAAAACGGTAAAAAAACTCAGGACCTCTCATAAATCAACCAAGACCTCACCAAAAAATCAAATAATCCCCCTGAATCCACCGAAACTCTCAAATTTTGATTCTAGAATCAAAACTGTAACATATCATAACTCGTAATAGACAAGAATACGATATTAAACAAAAAAATTTTACTTTTGGAAAGAAAAGGGAAAATCTGAAAAATTTCCTAAGCTTAAAAAGTGTGTTTTGGTCATTTTAAAATAGTCATAACTTGTAGCTCATGATGAGTTCCAGGTAGTTCTTGTTATGGTTGGAAAGACTTCTATGGCGATGAGTTGGCAAAATTTTGATAGAGTATGAGGGATATATGCCTTTTAGAAGATGGGTTGTTGAATTAAGGAAAGTTCAATTCGGATATAAAGAAGGACAAACTAGTCTTTTCACCCAACTATTTAATAATTCATTTTAAGGGTTTAATTGGCTTGAAAATAAGCCTTATGTTAGTTTTAGAAAAGTTTTTCATGCTTAGATTTTTGGAGAAAAGGACAGAAGAAGAAGAGAGAAAGATAATGATTTCTCCAAGAACACTAAGGGATTCTATGTGAGATCTTTTGTCTTGGATTAATTCATCCGCACACCAATCTTTCTTAAGTTTTGTATTTATAAAGACGTTCTTATGATTTGAAGTGAGTTCTTGATAAATCTTGTCGATTTCCTTTTAGTTGAGTTTACTGAATAACCATTGATGTTAATTAGTATTTTCCGAGGTTGTTTTTAGTTAGATTTGTTGAAGATTGGAAGTATTGATAATTCTAATGGATTGGGTATTCGACTATGGAGGTATAGGCTTTTTAGAATTAGAAAACAAGCTGAAAAGTTTGACTGACGCACCAAGGCAAGCCATGCGTGTCGCATATGCAGTGCGCAAAAAAGGTACTTCGGTCAACTAGGGCCTGGCGCGGCTTGTCACCATTGCTCTAGAACAAAGCCTCAAACAGCTGAGGCAGGCGTGGCGCGGCACCAGTGCGTGGAACCCCACATTTTCTGTCCAATTATCATATTTTAGTCCTTTTAAGTCATTCGAAGGGACATTAAAACCTTCAAGTGATTCTTATTACTTCAAATGATTTCTTAACAACTAGATATCATTAAACAACTCAACCAATAACCTTGAATCCATAATTCAATTCATGAAAAGTTAAGTTCAAAGTAAAGGAATTTAATAATCAAATACACAACTATGAAATCAGTTAAAGTGATGCCTTAAGGTTTTCAAGAGTCTTATTTAATCATTTTAAATTTGTTTTAATACTCAAGTTTCAAGCTTAGCCAA
This sequence comes from Solanum lycopersicum, assembly GCF_036512215.1. Classification (NCBI taxonomy): domain Eukaryota; kingdom Viridiplantae; phylum Streptophyta; class Magnoliopsida; order Solanales; family Solanaceae; genus Solanum; species Solanum lycopersicum. Next base: position 46,602,290 of record NC_090804.1, on the reverse strand, counting down.
GAGATAAGATGAAGTTATTTTATTCAAGGTATATGGCTACTAGTATTCCCAAGGCTACTTGAAATGTTTTCCATATTTGAACATGTAAGGAAAGACAAATTTTCTATCAGCCTTATTGCGAGTTTTCTGAAAAAGAACTACCACTTTCTAACAAAAGCAAGCAGGGAAACTAAGATTTTCATATAGACTTTGAACTAAGAATTTTGAAAACAAAAATCAATAACGCAGATTTAGTATGTTTCTAAAACATTAGAGCCAACAAATTTTTCTTAGTAGTATTAAGCATCGATATGGGGGAGAATTCAGACAACTCACAACACTCATAAATCATGCATCCACCATGAATATAAAATGGGTCATACTTTTTAGATGAATCCTTCTCACAGTAGACTAGTAGATCCATTAGGCAGTTTAGGTCATATACCTTTTGCCAATTACAGGATGTGATGGCAACATGAGGTAGATTGTTATATTATCACTGTTGCGCTTAAGTGATGGGTATATATTAGAGAACTCCCACAACAATTATCATATTTATATACATCTGTTTACTTTTAGTTTATATAAATCTCGGAGTTAATTGTATCCTTCTATACATTAAAAATTTACAAAATGTTTTCAAATAACTTTTTTTATATTGAACTTACTTTTAAATTACAATATATCTAAATGTGTTAGTTATTCATGAGTTGGGCAGAGCTAAGGTATGTCTTCCTTCTTATTATTTTTGCAATCTTAAGTTTCATTAGCATTCCAACTCGCATACTAGTACATTAAATGTACTAATGCTTGTTGGTCTACATAATATTTTGATGCAGAAATAGGTAAATTGGATCAACATTTAGCGTACCATTGATGTAGTGAGAAACTTAGGAACAAAAGTTACCCAATGCACTTAAAGTGCAACCTCAAGGGGAAGTTATCAACGTTGAGTTATATGAGGCTATAAGGATGTTGATTAAACCTATGATTAACTAGGTTTTTCAACAGCTAAGAGCTCGATTAAAAGGGGCTGACACTTCGAGGATTCATGAATTTATGAGGATGAATACCCCAAGCTTCACTAGTTCCTGCACTACTAAGGACCTAGAGAACTTTACTGAGAAACTGTGAAAGGTGTTCGAGGTGATAGATGTTGCTATCATTGGGAGAGTTAAACTAGATTCTTATCAGCTCCACGACATTTCTAGAACTTTGTTTGGTAAGTGGAAAGAGGGTAGAGATAAAGATGCACCACCTGCGAGTTGGGCTTGGTTTGAAGGGGACTTCTTGGGGTTTTTCTTTCCTCTAGAACTGAGAGAGTCCAAGGTACGTTAGTAACTTACCCTTAAGACGGATTCACTAAATGTGCAAGAGTATGGTTTAAAATTCACTCAACTATCTCTTTATGATCCGGAGACGGTTATGGACATGAAGAGTAGGATGAGTTTGTTCGTTGTCGGATAAGGTAACTCTTCAAGAAAATAGGGTTGGGCTGCAATGCTTATTGGAGACATGAACATTTTGAGGTTTATGATCTATGTAATACATATAGAGGAGGAAAAGCTAAGCGACCAACAGGCAGACAAAAAGAAGAAATCTAAGACTGGGATTGAGTCTGGGTAGCACAAAGGTTGTTCAAATCGGTCACTGTTTCGGAAATAAAAGGGGTATGCACCATCATCTGCTAGTGCACCTATGCTTAGGGAATAGTTCAGCATCATCGTAAAAATCCCGAACTATGCATGAATATTCATAGGGTAGTGTGGGGCATGAAGGATGTAAGCCTCCTGCCAGCACCTAGTGTTGTAGAAATGATTGTGGTGTTTGTTGTGAGGCTCTACATCTTGCTTCATGTATGGTCAGAAGGAGCGTTAAATGAAATAGTATCTAATGAAGAAAGGTTGTAGAAATTTGGAAAGAGAGATCTGTCTTCATCAATTGCTCCACCCGATAAGCTTGCACCTGGGTCTTGTGTTTGCAGAGGAACAACCTGTTTGTATACTCTCAATAATTGTCAAGAACATGAGAATCTTCAAGGCTTTGTTAGTTGTATGATTCGAGTCTTTGGCTTTACTGTTTATGCATTGTTAGACCTAGGAGTGATTTTATCTTTTGTAACTCTATATGTATCCTTGAACTTTGATATTCAACTTAATGAACCATTCAATGTTTCTACCCCAATTGGAGAATCTATTCAAACTGAAAGGGTCTATCATGATTATACTTCTTACATCAATCAGAAGAAAACTATGACTAATTTAGTTGTGTTAGACATGGTAGAATTTCATGTCATTCTTTGAATGGAATGGCTTCATGCCTGTTGTGCCTCAATTGATTGAAGAAGTTGAGTAGTCAAGTTTCAATTTCCAAATGAGTCAGTCTTAGAGTAGTAAAGCAGTTCAATACTTCCTAAATGTCTATTCATTTAGTATCTTAAGGCGAAGAAGTTAGTTACTAAGGGGTGTGTCTACCACTATGTCTTAGTTAAAAAATCAAGTGTTGAGATACCTCCAATTCATTCAGTTATAGTAGTGAAAAAGTTTCCTGAAGTCTTCCTAGATGGTCTTCACGGAGTCCTTCCTAAGAGAGAGAGAGATTTTGGTATTTATCTTCTTCTAGATACTCATCCTATCGAATGTCCTCAGCAGAGATAAAAGAGTTTAAAGAACAACTGAAAAATCTGTTAGATAAGGGTTTTATTCCACCAAGTATCTCACCTTGGGGTGCTCCACTCTTGTTTGTGAAAAGAAGGATTATTCCATTAGGTTGTGTTTAGACTACAGGTAATACAATAATGTTAAATTCTAGAATAAGTATCCTCTTCCAAGGATAATTGATAGTTTGGACCTGCTTCAGTTTGCTTGTTGCTTCTCAAAAAATGATATCATGTTTGGCTACCATTAGTTTAAAGTTGGGGAATGTGATATTGCAAAGACAAGTTTTAGAACTAGATATTGGCATTCTAAGTTTTGCGTCATGTCATTTGGTTTGACAAACGTGCCTGGCGTATTCATGGATCTTATGAACAAAGTCTTCAAAACTTATTTATATATGCTGGTTATCAACTTTATTGGTGACATACTAATCTATTCGATAAATGAAGAAGATCATGCTAGTCATCTCAACATAATTCTTTAGACTTTGAAAAAGATAAGGAGTTATATGAAAATACCTTAAAGTGATAGTTTTGGCTTAAGTATGTGACATTCTTGGGCCACATCGTTTCTGGTGATGGAATTAGGGTTGACCCAAAAGATTATATCAATTAAGATTTCGCCTAGACCTAGACCGCTAACATATATATGGAGTTTCTTTGATTTGGATTTCTAGTACAGAAGGTTTGTTGATGGTTTTTCATCTATCTTATCTTCTTTGAAAAACCTAACATTTATGTATAAATGGTGTGAAGCTTGTGAGTAAAGCTTTTAGGTGTTGAAAAATAGGTTGACTACTGCTTTAGTTATGACCGTACTAGAAGGTACTCCAGATTTTGTAGTGCACTATGATGTATCAAGAGTTAGTTTGGGATGTGTGTTAATGGAGAATGTCAAGGTTACGAATTATTCCTCTAAACAATTGAATGTTCATGAGAAGAATTATCCAACCAATGACTTAGAGTTGGCTGTTGTAGTTTTTCCTTGAAGTTATAGGGCCATTACTTGTATGGTGTTCATGTTGACATATTCACTCACAACAAGTACTCACAATATGTGTTCACCGAGAAGTATCTCAATCTAAGACAAAGAGGTAGTCGAATTACTCAAAGACTATGACATGAGTATTGTATACCACCCATGTAAAGCTAATGTGGTTGTTGATGTTTTATGCAAGTTATCTTTCCATGGGGATACTGCCCATGTTGAAGAAGAAAAGAAAGAGTTAGACGAAGTTGGGTGCAGACTTGCACGCATTGTAATAAAACTTATCATTACACAAAAAGAGATATAGTTGTGACCAATAGGCGAATTCATTACTAGTTTCAGAACTGAAAAAGAAGCAAGACCAAGCCCCCATTTTTCTTGACTAGAAGGCAAATGTTCATAAGCAAAGAGGTTTGGCTTTTGAACAAGGGGGAGATGGTGTGCTAAAGTAGCAAGGAAGATTATTGTACCTAGGGTGGATAGAATCCAAGAGAAGATCATGGATGAAACTCATACTCCACATATTCAATTCATCTGGATTCCAAAAAGGTGTAATACAATATGAGAGAGGTATATTTATTGGAAGGCAAGAAGAAGGGCATTGCTGAGTTTTTTGCCAAGTACCCAAATTGCCAAGAAGTTAAAGTCAAGTACCAAAGGCCTTGATTGTTGGCTCATAATATATATCTTCAAGAATGGAAGTGGGAAATGATTAAAATGGGCTTCAATAAAGGGTTTACAAAGTCTCACACACAACATGATTGTATTTGGTCATTGTCGATACAATGAAAAAATTATCCCACTTATTGCCGGGAAAGGCCAATTATTCGGCAGAGCATTATGCAAAGTTATACATTCTATAGGTGGTGAGGCTTCACGGGTCCCATTTTCATTCCTTTCAGATAGCGGTGCACAATCCACTACACTGTTCAGGCAGTCTTTCTAAAAATGTTTGGGTTCAATGTTGAACCTATGCAGTGCTTTTCATCCTTATACGAATAGGAAAGCAGAGCATACTATCAAGACTTTAGAATGTATAATTAGGTATTGTTTGATCGATTTCAAGGGGGAAATGGGATGATCACCTAACTCTTCTTGAGTTCTCTTATAACAACAATTAGCATTCAAGCATCAAATGGCCCCATTTGAAGATCTTTATGCGAGAAGATGCAGTCATCTATTAGGTGGTTTGAAGTTGGTGAAGTAGGGTTGATAAGAACAGATCTAGTTCACCAAGCCATGGAGAAGGTGCAGCTGATCCAAGAAAGATTGAATATGGAATAGTGTCTTCAGAAATCCTACACATATATTACGAGAAGTCGTTGGAGTATGAGGTTTATTATTGGGTATATCAGAAAGTTTCACCCATGAAGGGTGTTATGAGGTTAGGTAAGAAAGGGAAACTTAGGTTCACCCATGAAGGGTGTTATAGAATATCCAAGAGAATTGACAATGTAGATTATGAGTTGGAGCTACCGCAACATTTAGTAGTAGTTCATCAAGTATTTTACATTTCTATGTTGTGATTAAGGATAGCTTATATTATGAAGAAATTCCAGTTCATATTTTAGATCGTCAAGTTCACAAGTTAAGCATAATAGAAGTTTCATCTGTCAAGGTTCTTTGGACTAATCAACTTTTTTCGAAAGCAAATTGGGAAGCTTAACATGATATAAATATGAGATATCCACATCTCTTTGAATCCGGAGAGAATGTGGATCAAAGTATTAATTTCTCTTCATGTTAATTTATAAACTATGAGTAAGTATGGTGTTGCCTTCTTTGATTATTGAGTGTTAAAGTTGAGGTTACCATGCTTAGCATAGTTAAACAAATCCTATTTTGAGGATGAATTTTCCCAAAAGAGAGAAATTATAGCATTTCATAACTTTTATTGGCCAAGAATAAGCTGAGAAACAAAAATTTATCACTTTGAAAAGGAACAGGGAAATTTTGGAAATTTTCGTATGTTTAAAGTGTAAGTTTTAGTCATTTTAAAATGACCATATCTTCTATCTCAAGATGACTTAGAGGTAGTTCATGTTATGGTTATAAGGGACATACGTCTTTTAGAAGATGGACTATTGAATTAATGAAAGTCCTAGCAAGATTTAAAGAAGGGAAAACTAGTCTTTTCGTTAAATTATTTCCTAATTCATTTTAAGGGTTTAATTGGGGTGAAATAATCCTTAAGTCAGTTTTAGGAAAGTTCTTCCCGCTTAGTTCTTGGGAGAAAAGAGAAGAGAAGAATAAAAAGAAAGAAAGATCAAGATTCGCCAAGAACGCCAAATGATTCGAATGGAATTCGTCGGAGCTTATCCTATTATGGTATGTGAGATATTTCATGTTGGATTAATGTTATGCATACTCTAATGTAGCCATAACTTTGTAGTTTTGGACATGTTCATATGATTTGAAGTGATTTCTTGATAAATCTAGTCAATCGGTTTTGGTTGAGTTGATTGAACACCCATTGAAGTTAATTAGTAGTTTCCGAGGTTATTTTGAATTAGTTCTGTTTGGTATATATAGTATTGATGATCCTAATGGTCTAGGGATTTTAATATGGCGGTTTATGCATTTTAGAATAAGGAAACGAGTTGAAAAAATCATTAGACACACATGGAAAAGCTAGGCATGCCGCGACTGTAGTGCGCCACAAAGTGGCTTTAGTCAACAGGGGCCTGGCGCGGTGCACCGCTAGTGTGCAAAAACCAAGCCTTAGTCAACTTAGTTTATCGCGGCGCGCCCAACCCAACTTTTTTCGTCTAGTGTTTGTACTTCATTCCTTTTAAATCCTTCCAATGCACATAAACGCCTTGTAGTGATTCTAATTACGTCAAATGAAATCTAAGCACCTAGATATTATTAAAGAACTAAACCAATAAACTTGAATCCGTAATTCAATTTCAACGAAAGTTAAGATCAATGTAAGGGAAGTTAAAATTCAAGTATTAAGTTAAGAAGTAAGTTAATGTAAAGTATTAAAGGTTATTGAAAGTATTATTTGAACATTTTAACTTTGTTTTAAGACTCAAGTTTCAGGCTAAGTAATGAAATCTAATTTAAAATTTTAACATTTTAATTTAAAATGTTCAAATAATACTTTCAATAACCTTTAATACTTTACATTAACTTACTTCTTAACTTAATACTTGAATTTTAACTTCCCTTACATTGATCTTAACTTTCGTTGAAATTGAATTACGGATTCAAGTTTATTGGTTTAGTTCTTTAATAATATCTAGGTGCTTAGATTTCATTTGACGTAATTAGAATCATTACTTAGCTTTTAAATTAAAGTATTAAAGGTTATTGAAAGTATTATTTGAACATTTTAACTTTGTTTTAAGACTCAAGTTTCAGGCTAAGTAATGATTAAAGATGAAATTCTTTTCTTCAACGTACATCGGGAATAAGTATTCCAAGGATACTTCAAATGTTTTCCGCATTTATGAAATTAAGGAAACTTTTATTCACAAGGAGCCTTAGTGAGAGTTTTTAGAAAAGAACTATAGATTTGTTAAAGAAGTATGCATCAAAACTAAGATTTCCAAGAAATCCTTTGATTAAGTATGTTGATCAGAATCTCAAACCATATAATAAGTATGTTTTGAAACATAAGAGCCAATATATATTTTTTGAGTAGTATTGAGAACTATATAGCGGAGAGCTTACACATTTCAAAGCCCACATGAACAATGTAGCCACCATTGGTAGAAAAAGGGTCATACTTTTTAGATGAATCATTTTCACAAAAGACTAGTGGATCCATAGGTAGTTTTGGTCTTATACCTTTGTCCGGGTAAAAGATGCACTGGCAGAGTGAGGTAAGTTGCTTTATAATTACTCTAGCTCTAAAGCGATGATTGTCGCTTAGAGAAACACCCACAACAATTATTTTATTTTTATATACATGAGTTTATTTGTATTTTATATAAATCAAGAGTTAACTATATCATTTTATACATTCAGTGATTATAACATGTTTTCACATAGCTTTCTTTATATAGCACTTACTTTTAAATTAAAATATATTTAAATGAGTTAGTGCTTCATGAGTTGAGCAGAGCCAAGGTAAGTGTTCCTTCTTACTCCTTTTTCAAGATTAAGTGTCGTTAGATTCAATCTCATATACTTGTACATGCAATGCAATGATGACAGTCGACCTATAGCATATCATGATGCAGACACAGGTAACTAGGATCATTATTCGACGTACTGTTGATATAGTGTGCAACTCAGAGTTAGTTGGTGAGCCTCCCTTCACTCTAGAGGACATCTTTACAATTTAGTTATTGTGTTAGTTTTCACGTGTTAGGATTATTGGGGGTCCTACTCCAATATCCATTTTTATTTTAGAGGCTTCATAGACAGATGGTATTAGTTTTCTTCATCTTTTTCTTTCAGTTTTAATCAACTAAGAATTGGGCTGCCACTTTGGATAATTATAATCTTTAAGTTATTTCATTGAATTATATGTTGTTTTTAAGTCTTTCGCTGAGTTAAGTAAGTCATGTCGAGGGTTCGCTCACAGCCACCAATGGTGATTGGGTGCTTGCAACGTCCTTTGTGTAAGCCTTGGGGCGTGAAACGAACTCTAAATGTTTACTAAAGTCAATTCAAATACTAAAATCCTACAAAATCACAACTTGTAACCTCAGAACCTAAAAAATATTCGGAATCTAAAATTGACAACTCTCGTGGATCAAATTTCACATTTTGGGATTAATGGAATCGACGAAATTCCATTCCGGCACTTGAAATTCAGAAAGACCCCAAAACCAATTTCTTTAGAAATTATCCTTTAAAACTCAAACACATTACAAAATTCTTAACTTTTAAAGCAAAGTTCAAAACAAACTTTTAAAATACAAATAAAAAATGATCCGCAATCGATAACGGGAGGGTAAAAATGGTAAAATTATGGAACTTTTCAATAATATATGACTATAAAATTATAGAGTAATGCATAAAACAATAACAAAAGCAGACACTTCAAATTGGAAAGAATGTAATAATATTACAGAACATAAATAAATATCTATGATCATATTTTATCATATCATATCTAAAAGGATGCATATCTTAATATGTTTTAATGATAATATCAAGAAAATATAAAATAAATGAACAAAATCTTTTATTTTCAAGTATCTTTTAATCAATATACGTAATGTTAGATCACAGTGCACCAATGAATGTCTTACTTTGGAGTGTGCCCTATATCTTTCTACTTGCTAGAGTATAAAATAATCTAAGACTCTTAGAGTGAAATAATCTATCTGAAAAGTGGTGAAACATAACCCTATGGAGGCATTTATTTCTGGAACATTGGCTATCTAGAAGACTTATTCAATCAGTCTAAGCATATACTATTCATATAAATGATATATATATATATATATATATATATATATATATATATATATATATATATATATATATATATTTGTTAAGCTTATGATGATTCTTGTTCAAAATCTCTTTCTAGGATATATCTTTAGACAATGCTAAAATCTATGAGAAACTCAATTCTTTCTTTCTAAAATGAATTGTTGAAATGTATTTCTTAAACCTATCTCTCAAATCATGGGAAAGTTTTCTAGAACATGCATAACCTATAGATCCTCCAAATATGTTTCACAACAATATAAAGGCTCTAAAATCATTTTTTTATAAGATATGATTCAAGAATCACATACAAAATAATGTCAAAAATGAATACGTATGACTATGGAAAATCTGGTTAAATATAAAGGCTCTAAAATCATTTTTTTAAAATATATGATTCAAGACTCACACACAAAATAATGTCAAAAACGAATACGTATGACTATGGAAAATCTGGTTAAATATAAAAGGGAAATATAGCAAAAAAATCCATAAAACATAATCATGACCAAGTACGTTCAAGATATCATGCAATTGAATATTATAAATCGGTGATGAGGAAAGTCAATTTGTAAACCCTATCAATGAAATAAATTTATAAAAACTTAGAATTTTGGAAATCAGGATAAAAGTAATTCCTCATTTACTTCCAACATACCTAAATCTTACGAATTATTTGGGAAAACTTATGATCTTGAGAAATCCATCTATTAATTTCTTGGAGATGAAGGTTGGGGAAGAATCTTGATACAAAACCATAGGATTCTAAAAGAAAGCCCAGAACGTTTAGCCTTTAGATCTTGTAAAATTGAAAAAAAATAATTGAAATCTTTTATCTCTGGGAAATAGGAGAATTGGAGATTTTGAGAGTTACTATAGACTTTATTAAAGTTAATTGAGGGTAAATGGTCAAGAATACTCTTTTAAAAACTTAAGAAGACCAAAAATATTGTTGAAAATGACCATTCAAAAAACCCGTTGGTCAACTTATTGATTTGGAGGTACCATTGCCTTAGTAGGGCTTTGACTCACCAAAATAAACATGTTTTGCAGGTTTTGGTGACCTTTTCTACCAATATTATTTAGAGACAGGAAAAAAACATTCAGTGAGTCACCGAATGGACAGATTTTAATATGATAGGTCATGGAACACTTAAACCTTTTTATGTTGAGAGTAATATCATATGTGTATTAGGGTTCTAAGGTACTTCAAACATCAAGTAAAATTCTAGGCATTTTTATCGACTTAGTTTTCATATGAGTTCATACAAGGTTGTATCACCCCAGAAAATTTTTCAAACTAAACTCAAACAATCCTTCGTAATTAGTGAGATATTTGCAGGGAAAATAAAATTTCTTGTATATTTAGGTCACCATATTTATCACCTTAATTTTTTCAAAAAGAACAAAACAGAAAAGCATTAAAGGCAGTCAAAAGTTTTTTTAAGTTTTTGGTCAACTTCAAACGACAATAACTTTTAGTGCACTATGATTATGAAATACATAAGATATTAAATTGAATCCCTTCAAATCCTATTTTCAACGCCGCTAAGTTTGCTAGATTCCAATCTCTGAGTAAGTAGTTATGTCTAATTTACTAACAACACATAAACCTGATGGTAACTCCTCAATGGATCCGCAACGCAGAGCCAATATGGTCCTCACTGCGTGGTGAAAAATTAATACGACTACAAACTCATTTTATTATTTTTCTGGAGGAATTATGTCCCAAAACCCCTTAGGATCTCTCTTAATTACCCTAAACGTATAGAAAATTATTTTGCATAAGTCAGACCATATCATTCACTTCAAATATTCAGTGCTCAAGAAAATCAAGAAACATTAAGTGTAGGGTTAACCTTTCGAGGTTTTCCTTCAAGTTCATCAAGAAAATGATTCCTTCACGTATATATGCTTGCATTTTTTTAGGTTCACTCACCACACAACAGAAATGTTAATTTCAGCAAATTTAAGTGTTCTTGAAAGCATAGAAATTTAAGTCTTGATGGGTTTGTTGAAGTTCCATTAATGTCTTGTTTCATTGAATACGTTGAGGAGTTGTTTTATCTTATTTCTTTATATTATGTTTAATTTTGCATAGGATCTGATATTCTTGGATATTAATTTGATTCTAAGTGTTTTACAGAAGAACAATGGGGTTTAGAGGGTTCAGAGCTCAAAAATAAATAAGAAATTTTGTGAGACGAAATCCGGAGGTGGTGGTTTTTCACAAGGCTGTTTCCCATATTTGGAAAAAAAAATTTCGTGTTATGAAGCCATCACGGAGCATTGTGCCTCAAATTACATGTTTGAAACTAAATTTTAAAACATTTCCACATTGCGGATCCACTTTCAAATATTAATTTATTGTCTTTTCCTATGTTTAGCTATCTAAAATCATTCCTACTCACCATAAGAACTTTTCCATCACAAATTACAATTCTTGAATCTATAATTCAATTGAAGGACCAGTTAAGAGTCAAATGAAGAAGTCGAGAGCTAAGTCAAGAGGTTAAGAATAAAGTATAAAAGTTAAGAAGTAAATCAAAATAGTTTCATAAAGTTTTCAAAGACTTTCACAAACATGTTAACAATGTTTTAAGAGATATGTTCAAATCAAGCAAAAAGTAAAAATTAGAGTTCAAGAAAACATTTAAGTTTAATTGTGAATCATTTTAGGTCAACTATTGAGTTCAACTAACTTTTGAGAAAGTAGGTAAAATAATTATTAAGTTTTACACATGAAGTTCCATTTAATTATGTATACACACTTTTCATGCTAGTTTGGTAAAGCTTCATTTAATAAGTGTACAAGACATCATATTAGTCATCATCTACATACAAGGTAATGCTTTAATAATTCTCAACGTATAGACACATTCATCAAGTAACCCATTAATCTTTTAGAACCTCTATCCAAATTTATTCTAAGACTCACCTAGGTAAGTGATGAAGAGAGCGTCCATAAAACTTCTTCAATACACACCTAAATGATCCTTAAGACTACCAAAGCTAATGATATTTCATCTCAATTAAACAAGTTAACATTCATTACTAGAGGTACATTCATGCATTGAAGAACTTTATATAAACTCCATCCCCTAAGATAATTTCAAGTTACTCTAGTGCAATGTGAAATTTGCATCCCCTTTTACTACTCCCAGTAGTGATCCTTAGGAATCACCCTAGACTAGGCAAATCACAATCAATCATTCACACAGCCTTCATTAGCATTAGACATGAGAGTAACATGATTCATTAACATTAGACATAAAGTCCACATGCATAATTAACATCATATAATAACCCATTAATTCATTAACATTACAACGACACACCAAGACTACCTCAATATGTCTGCTTGTGTAATGCATAGATGGTGCCCCATTCCACCACCTACCTTTGTAGTACACCCATAGGAAGACTTAGTTCATTACATTAATTTGTTGGGCTGGAATTAATTGAAATAGATAATGACATTTTGACATGGAATCAAGGTTTTAACCCCTACTGGATGAGAGATCCCCACTTGCCTAAGGTAGGGTCATTCTTTTTGCCTTTACATGGAAAACCACTAGCTAGTCCTCTTTAGGCACATAATTAATGGATAGGGAGATTGCTTATAAGTACTACATCTCAACTCACGAAGAGTATTCATCCCAAGAGGTATATTTGGATACTATATCTCAACTCAGAAAGCATATCCACCCATATTTCAAATCCTCTCGGTGCTAAACATAAATCCCCATGGATTTTAGACATTCATTCATTCATTGGCTATAGATTATGAGATTTTTACTAAGTACTACATATAAACTCAATAAGAGTACTCATCTCAATCTATCATTCATTTATTTAAAAGCTCTTAGCAATAGTGAGGTTGCTACTAAAAAGTTTATTTCAACTCACGAAGAGTTTCAACCACGAAATCATCCATTTTCATCCATTAGACTTCGATTGAGAAAACCTTTCAATAAACTCTCACTCATTATATTTTCTTTATCTTCATTCATTCATTCATTGTATTTGTATGTAAAAAGACCTTTCACATAACATCCATAACTCATGACATTATCTCATAACCATGACCGTACAACATTCGGCATAATCCACACACAATCATACTTTATATTCACATCATACTTGAAGTAGTCATACTATCTTCAAGATATATTCTCATAACTTCATAGGACATTTCTATGAATAAACATCATAACAACACTTTATTTCACCTTCATTTACTTCAAGAATATAATCACAATTCACATATATTAACGAAACATCTCCACCATAAGTGAACCATACTACACAAGATCAATTCAAAAAGACTAGAACAATTTAGACCAACTTACACTTCATCCAAGCCATGAAAACCTTATGTCAGTTCTCAAACAATTCATCATCATTAGGAATAATTGGAAGTAGGTAACCCTGATACAACATAGTATAAACACAATTCTAACATTATTCGATTACATTCATCAAACCTACTTCATATAATATATTTAGACAATTAGGATGTTCATGGTTTCATAGATTTTTTATTATAAAATAATAAATTAACATTGGAAACATCATAATTCATCCATTAAAACCTTTTGATGAAAGAACCCATGCTTAGAATTAGAGGAAGGAGATTCTATGGTTTTGAAACCTTTTGAAAAGAATTTGGATTGACTCCTTCAATGAAAGAAGAATCACGAATTAATAACTATGCCATATTAGAAGAAACTCCACGAATTTGATGAAGAAACCACTAAAAATCTTCAATTCAAGCTTGAACTTGTGATCTAGCTACGATGGAGTCTTGAGAGAGCTTTACTTGGGAAAGGGGTTTTGATTTTAAAAATGTGAAGTAGAAATTAAAGTCTAGATATTTAAAATAAATTATAATACATTAAAACATATCAAAATAACCTTCAATGACTTAATTAGTATGTGGGTTAATTTTCCAATTCACCCCTAGGCTAACTCTACAAAATTACAGGTGCCGAACGATGCTCCTAATCCACGTACCTTGGATAGATTGACGGGGCCATGATGCAGGACGTAATTTTGGTCAACCCTAATTTGAGGGGTAAGATCCCATGGCTAAGTGGGATCCATGCCCCCTTATGATGAGGCGTCAATCGATCTACTAGGTGTAAACTAGGTCATCGATTGGGTCTGTTTTAGCAGCTTCATTGCCAACATTCTAGTCCTTTTTAAAGACCCTTAGAGTGGTCCTTCGAGAGTCGTACCCAAACGTTTAGACCCTAAACATGACCATCTAGATTACATGGTCATTTAAGCTAATTTTATATTCTAAAAAAACATTAAAACACATAAAACATGCAAACGCATACTAGCACACACAAATATCTTGGTCGTTCATTGACGTTTCACTTCCAAAGTGTTTTAAACTAACTCCTAAAGCTACTATTCGCTATATTAACACATTATTAACTCATAAAATTCATGTTAATACTTAGATTGTCCTATTTCATTTTGAGGGTTGTTAGCCACATCATGATCTAGCCTTCACATCAAAAATAACAAGTGATTTTGAACCATTTTGAAAAATTATACCACCTTGAATAAATCCAGTTCACACATTATCGGGCTCACCTATGAAAAGGATCACAACTAAATTTTTCTTTCCATCCCCAATATGAACAACACTACATATTGATATTCGACAAGGACTGTTTGCCACCATATTCACTTTACCCGGATGATAGAGGACACACAACTTTTAATCACTCAATAAATGAAGACACCTTTTTTGGAGAAGATTCAAGTACTACTAATGAACTCATATTTTAAGATCTAACAATCTGTGAACACATCAAAATGAATACCATATAGATAATGCCTTCATATCTTTTAAAAAAACCACCACCAATAACTCAAGTCACGAATTGTGTAATGTTTTCGTCAACATACAATTTCCTTAAAGCATACACAATAAAATTTCCATGTTTAATCAAAATACAACCAAGGAAAATCCTTGAAGTATTACAATAACCGAAAAAAATAATTCATTCAACAATCCTTAAACTCTTGGAAACTCTTCCCACAAGCTTTTGAATATACAAATTTCATATTCTTTTGGGTCAACATCATCAAATGCAGAGCAATCTAAGAAAATACTTCACAAACCTTCGAAAGTAACCGACCAAATCCAAGAAATTCTAGATATCCGAAGCATATAAAATTGTAGGCTAGTTCTTAATTTCATTAGTATTATTAGGATCAAGTTTGATACAATCACCACAAACAATACTAAAAGACTCAACTAAAACGATCATTGAGAATATTAAACTCAATCCTTAAATGATCAAAATGCTCAAACTCACACCGAGAGCAAATAAAAATATCATCACTAAAAACAATCATGAATATGTCAACATAATATTTTTACACTATATTCATTAGTTACGTTAAATCTGTTGGGGAATAAGTTAAGCCAAATGACATCACCGGGAACTCATACTGACTAAATCAAATCAAAAATCCATTATCTAAATGTAACTTTCCTTTAGTCTTAATAGATGATACCCTTATCGAAGATTGATCTTTGAGAAGAAATTTTCACCTTGGAGTTTATAAAACAAGTCAACAATCCTTTGAACATGATTCTCTTTTGAATATTATTCTCATTCTGTAATGTGGTCTTATTTAGTTGTTGATAATTAATACAAATTCAAAGCAACAAAAATTTCTTTCGAACTAACAACTCCGTACCACCCCATTGAGACATACTCGGTATAATAAAACCCTAATAAGAAATTCCTTCAATTGATCCATTAATTATTTCACATTTGTTAGTGCCATACAATAAAAGGTACAAAATTGGGTATTGGGAGAAAGTCAATATTAAAGTATATTTCCCCGATCGGCATACTAGGAAGACCATTAAGCTATACTTTTAGAAACTCATTTACAATTGGAACAAATTCAAAAGTCAGGGTTTCATAAATGTTATCCGTAAAACTAACAAGATGATATATGAAACCCTTAGAAATCATATGACAAGCTATTAGGCAAGATTTGAACTTTTCCTTTGACGCTAAATTTCCCCCTTTCCAATTTAAGATAGCTTTATTCAAAATATGATGTGCCCAATCGAGTCCTATAAACTATGGAATCATCAAAAGAGTTAAGTCAATACATCCGTAGAATGACATCTAAGGCAAACATGTCAAGCTCTAACATCAGCACTACTAACTTTATGAAAAACATAAATACGGATATTTCTATAAAATAGTTTAGTTATAATAGAGCCTCAAACATGTGTAGAATTGAAAAAAGGTTCTAAAAATATCCAAAAAGACATCAAATCTTACTTTAATATAAGGGACCATAATTAAAACGTATCACCCAGATTAAGAAAAACATATACATCAAGGTTAAAGACTTTTAACATAATGGTCACCACATCTGTAGAACTCTTATAATTATATCATGTTTAAATTACAAGAAACATGTGATAATGAGGAGCACCACTTGATATGAACCACAAGGCTAAGCTTACATGTCATTCTTACTTTTTCTATCTTGTACTGGACTAGTGTCTAACTTTTGACCACTATTTCCAGAACAAAAGTAGATTTCCAACCCAACTAAGTATTTTTGTTAGTGACTCTTATTATGTTTTATGTAAACGGGAATTCAAGATGCAACACCACAACCTACTTAAAGCATAGTTTTAGACACCCTGTCCTTATTGAACTTTACAACCGAAACATATTATGAGTTATGTGTGTACAATTTTTTACAAACCTGAGTATGTCCATGTTAACTAGACCTAGAATGATAGAAGTTATTATAACCCTTCCGTGACATCGTTGAATCTTCTGATTATCCATTATCTTCTACTCTTTGATATATTAGTATTTTTTAATCAAATTTAAGATATCCATACCCTTTATAAATACAATGTTAAGACTATCTTTGACCACCATCTTATACGAATGCAATAAAAACATACTCATCCTTAACCCTAGAGTTGACAATAATAGAACGAGCATACGTTGACAATTGAATGAACATCAATGCATACTGTATCACACTCATATTCCCTTTTTTCAGAGATTACTAAAATGATGAACTTTCACTTCCCTCATCTCAAGGGGAAAATGGGAAGGAAAATATTGATAAGTGGAAAATATCACCTTGTCCACACTTGAGAAGCACCCTTCTGTTGATAAGAGAAAAATATCACTTTGTCCACCAGTGTAACACTGAAAATCTCCACGAGCATGTGGGTTTTTTTAATGAACTCTTGAGGATCTTTCTCAAGATTGGAACCAAAGAACTTTAGGTGATTTGATGTATCGTGGTTTCACGATGTTTTCAATGCATTTTTCTTAAGATTTGTGTATGCCTAAAGACTTTTTGTAGTAGTTTTAACATGCTTTTGTGTTTATTTTATAGGAAAGATGTCCAGGCAGCAAAATGAGGAAACAGCTGAAAAAATACAGAACAGGACTTATGAGGAGATTAAAGGTCTATCGTTCCATCGACGGACAGTAGTTGGGAACCGTAGATGAGAAATTAAGAACCTTGGAGATAAATCGGGGAAATCAGACTAAGTGTGGAACCACGAAAGGGAACGACCATCCATCTATTGATCGACGGACCATACTGCACAACCATTTTTTTAATCAGAGAAGGTTTCAGTACCCGTAGTTGGAAATATTATAAGGATGGAGCAACGGAGGGAATGGATGGATCGTACTGTTGGTCCGTCGATTTATTCAAAGAGGGTGTCGCGTAAAGTGAGAAAACTTTCCTTATTTAAATTCCTTTTAGATTAGGACAATGCTTTGTAGAAATAAGGATTAAGAACATCGTTCATGGGGTTAGATATTGTTAGTATTGTTCTAGTTTTGTTTGGAGATTGGTTTTTGTAAACTTTGACAATAGTTCATTTTCTGGATTTGGTTTGAAGATTTATGTTGAAATTTCAAGTTGATTTTCTTGTTTTATTTTTATTGTGGAAGTAAGTTCATGATTTCTTCTCAAAAAATTATGAATTGTGATATTTCTTGCATGGATAACTAAATCCAAAACTAAGGTGGTGTGAACTATGGGTAATTAACAAAGTATACCTAGCAAATGCACAATTGTCAAATAGATTCTTGCATGTATTCATAATTCTTTCATTTTGAAATATTTTTAACCAGTGCACTCATTAGAACTAGCTTTGTTGCTACTTGATGGATTGAGGAGGTAGTAATAGGAAAAGAACTATCAATATAATTTTTTTGGGATATGATCTTATAGGCTAGTATTTATTGGTGCGAAGTAATAACTAAGCCATACATCAATTATGATTTCTAATATGAAGTAAAGGCAAGGATTAGTATTTGATACACGCGTAGCCGGACCAAGGTACGGGTTCAAATTCCCTAGATGTCGGACCAAGGATTTACAGATACATAACTTATAACTTTACATACAAAATACTAGGGAAGAATTGCTATATCTAGGGATATGACGTTATGAACCTCTGTGGAACACATATACCCTAGTTAGTCGCACAACATGATAAAAACTACCTTTTTTACTTTTGTTTACTTGTTAACTTAGACGTGTTAAAGAAACTTGTTTCAGAAAACACCCCTTTAGTTTCTTGTTTTTCAGAAAAACCTTGGTTAAATAGAGATAATTGTACATTGAAGTTATGTTTGAACCATTTTCCTCATGGGATCGACCCCAACCTACTAGTTGGGTTCTCTACATAATTACCAGCACTAATACTTCTTTAGGGATATGTAATTTGAGTGTATCAGGATTCGTTCTAGTAATGTCCCAACCCTTGTTACTGAACACCCACCATTAGGATCAGCATTCATGGGAGCAATGCTTTTCCTAATGTGTTGGGTATTTGTAGCTTCATAAAACACTTGATTAGTTATCCAAAAAAAGGCATCTAGCACTTTCTCAGCCAAATGATTACTAGCACTTGAGGATACTTGAGATCCATATTTTCACTCATTTCTCTTATTGTATTGGCTATTTAAGGAGGCCTATAATTAACAGCACCAAAGAAGAGTCATTATTCATTAGAAAGACCTTTATAGAGAAGAACTTATCACACGACCATAGAGTACTGAAAGATGTCATAAAATATATAATAGAGTATATAAGAGAATACATGTAATGCTACTAAGTCTAACCTAAGACTTATACTATCATAGATGCGAGTAGAACAAACTTCTAAGTCATGAATATAAATCTGAAAATTCAAAAAAGATTCAATGGTTTTACCCTCGAACCATGAGGACTCAAAAGTGTTTAATAGAGGAGGGCCCCGATCTAGCCACATTAAAGAGGAGGAGTGTTAGGCCGTATATTATGAAATAAAATAGACAAAATATGCATTAGTATTTTGAATGCACCAAGTAAAGAGAAATGCATAAAAACAAAGGCATGGTAATATAATGAACTAAGATACGCATGACCTAACAGAATGTAGTAAAAGCCTATAAAAAGAAAGCATGATAAAGATTAATGCATATTAGAAATCATAGAAAAACTTTGGAAATATTTTTGAAGAGAACATAATTAATTTGAGGGATGTTTACCAATAATTGAAAATAAAACCATGTAAACTATAACATGGAGTCGAGTTACACACTAACAACTAAAATAGAGAGTCCACATGTCGAGGTAAGAACTCAATATTATTCTTATTAATAAAGTTGATCCAGTAGCTAGGTTATTAAAGATAATCGTATGGGGGCATGCAGTTTGGGAATACAAAATTCCTACAAAAGTCAAAACCTATACTTAGTGTAAGTCCTATATAAAAGTCGTCTTAGTGATAAGTAAATCAAAATGGAAAATACATAATCATTATCATATTAAAATACTTTGAAAGAAAATAAATTTAGGCTACCATTCCAATCATAAATTTATATTCCAATGGCTCCTTTAAAAATCAAGATTTCATATTAAGACACTCACCTTCCTAAGCATCTAAATCGTGATCTCTTTGCAAATGTGAGGAGAATATTAACAATTCAGTGAAAATTTACCTTAAAATATCTTTTAATCCTTAGTCATTAATTTAATAACATATGCAAAGATTCATAATATTTCATAAGTTCATAATAACAGTTAATATTCATAAAATTGGCATAGGCATGGGTCCATATGAAATCTTTAGTAAATTATGTAATTAAGTTAAATCACAGTCAATTAGATTTAATTTGAGAAATTTAAGGTAATGAATTTAAGTAATAGAGAATTGCACGAAGCCTTATATTTTGGGTGAAGATCAAATTAGAAAATTGAGATTCTTTTGGAACTTAATGGTTGAAAAGAATTTATTGATGAAATTCCGACATACCTTATAATGAAAGACCTAAAATAAGGTGAGAATAAGGTTGAAACCCTTGAAATGCTAGTTCTTCTCTTTGGAGCTTAAGGGTTCAAGTTAATGTGAGATAATGGGTAGCCTTGGGAGTATAAAATATATAATAGGTCATTAGAATATTCTATTTACAATGCAGTTCAGTGTTTAAAGGATAGGAAAATACCAAATTAAACTTGATTTAAACTTTCCGGATGACTTGTACTTTTTTGATCTATGATCCGAAAGAATTTATGCAGCTTCTAGTCAACTGTAAAGTCAAGTATTGTGGACCAAAATACTGAAAAAATTTATGCGGGACCCTTTCACGGATCTTTAATCATTGTATGGCAATAACCCATAGAAACAAGTATCCAAAAATCCTTTTAAGTACAATCTATTTCCATGAAAGCCATTCTAAGCCCCCAAAATCTTTCCTATGACCTATGGGTTATTTTTGTTTATCCAAAGTCCATATTTCACTATGTCTGGACCATGATTACGATACTTCCTACGACCCATAAAAGTTATATAAGTCATATTTTTCATCCATAGACTATCATCTAGACTTGTATTTTCCAAAATCCAACTCAGCTCCTACAATTTCCTTCCTACGACCTATATAAAATCCTACGGCTATTAGGTTGGCTCAAAAAAAATACTTTAATACCAAAAATGCAATATTTCCTTTCTAATTTGACTTTTAATTTTCTTAATTGTTGCTTTTAATGAAAAAAAATGTCGAAAAGTGGTGGATGTTCATGTATGATAACCTCAATTCTATGTGGCTTTTATAAAGGTTCTACAAAATATTGATGTGAATTCATATCACCAAATTATTGGTAGGATAAAAGTAGAATACCTAAAAAATCACTTAATTCGTATAAATGGTCCCTATATGTCATAACAACTATAAGTCTTCATGAAATCCCTACAGAAGGTACATTAAAGGTTTTCCGAGAAAATTGTTCGTAAGTTGTATCAAAAAACATGTTCATGGGTTAAACAAATGAAACACTATAAAAATTGCTTAATTAGTTTAAATTAGCTCCTAAATCCCCGTAAATGCCTTAAAGTTAAGAGGCTTTATGTACCACTTCCCAACAGCTTTCCGTATGGTTTATAATGATTTCAAAAACATTTAAACCAAAATTCATACACCAAAAATTTTATTGGATAAAACACACAAATTATTGAGAAAATTGCCTATATTTGTTTTTGGAAAATTTCCTGAAAATGTTCAAAAATATGTTTAAAATGGCGAGACTTCACGTACGAATCCTCCAACTCCCTACTGAGGGTTTTGTAATGATTTTGTGTAAGAATCAACCAAATGTCATATCTACCAAATATACATGGGTTAAAACAAAAAATTGATCAAATTGCCTAATCCCTATAAAAATAACCCCTAGACCAAAAAAAAGTCGTAAGAAGGTGTGTCTACACATAGTGCTCCTTAATTTCCCTATAGAGAGTTCTGTAATGGTTTTTTATAGAATAATGTCACCAAAATATTCATGGACTAAGACATTAGAGAACAGAGAAAGTCATCTATATCATGAAAACAGGCTCTTAAATGTAAAAATATTCAACAAAAATTGTGAGACTTCTTCTCCCCTAAAAATGTTGTAAAAATACTAAGACCTCACGGACTTAGTTCTCAACTTCGTGATGAGGGTTTCGTGAAGATTGTATCAAAATAATTGAAATTCATATAACCAAAATATTTATGGGCTAACAAACATAAAAAACCAAAATATTAGGAGAAGGCACATGTACTCCACCTAGAGTATGACCGAAATCACAAATTCTTTAACTGAATTAAGGTCCTATGAGTTTGACCGAAATCACAAATTCGTTAACTAGCTAAGGTCCTATTACACCCCCCCCCCCAAACACATATTTTTGTATTTTTTTACTCTTTTTTACTTAAGTAGCATACTGTGTGACTCAACATAATTGAGGTGCATGAAAGATACTTGGATGCCACGTTAGTCAAAGAGCTGTTCATAATTATTTTTGAAAATGGGGTTAGGGGAGTAATAGGACCTTATTTTAGTTAAGGGGTGTATCTATTATTTAGGTCATAGTCTAGGGGATTACTTGTACCTTATAAAAAACAATCACCTAATTCTTATAAAACGATACATAAATTCCCAAAAAGTCGTAAAATGGTGAGGTTGGTACACTATTCTTCCAACTCCCTACCGATGGTTCAAAACTGTTCTGCGAGAAAATGAATTGGAAGTCATATAACCAAAATATTCATGGGCTAGCACAGAAAAAAAGGATTTATTAGAATCTACATTACCAGTATTTTTAAAATTTGTTATGGATTTCAATGTTTGTATATAATTTCGTATTGGGTCTTTTAAAATTACTTAAAAAGCATACATGGATTGTGTTTTTTCGTGAGTTTCTTTTTTATATATTTTCCAAACATGACGTCTTAGATATTTTATTGTATACTAATTTTCTGATTTTTTTTATTCAAGTGTCCTTTAAATTTCATTAAACAATATAATCACTCACTCATTTGTCAATGGTATCATGTCTCTTTAATTTGGAAATTACAATGTTTAATGAAATACACTGTCAAGAGAGTACCCTCTTCAATTTGACATCTTCTATGATCATGGTGTGATTAGAAAAAATAAATAAAAATAGAACATTGAGAAATAGGACGAACTGAGTACTAAAATTATAAATACATACTTTAAGTTTGCTTGATTTGATTTATAGAGTTTATAAACCACAACAACTAATTTACTTATTTGCTTAATGAAAAAAATCAATTTAAACCGACCTCAAGTGTCATTACCGAAGCTTCAACTCTAACTGAGATAGAATGTAGAACCACAAATGATCCCAACCTAACACTTGATATAACATATGTATGCAGGTAACTGAGAACAATACTGGAAGCTATGAGTAAACATCATAAATGAAATAGATTCAAAAAATATATTTGTTAAAACTAAATAGTAATGTCAAAAAGTCGTTAAACTAAATGACATAACTTTTTAGGAAAACACCCTGGGCCTCCTAAAAGCTAATAAATTGAAGTGAATGACATATACTAACTCATAATTGAAGTCCTATGAATGTGAGGATGACTCTCCACAATGCTGAAAATAAGTGAAATTAGTGGAACATCTGGCCACAAATTTTAATATGGGTACTGAAATCAAAATCGTGAAACAAGTAACACAAAATAAAATTAATATATGAAACGTATTGGAATACAAAGTAAAGGATGAGATCAACAATTAACCAAACAACCGACAGATATATAAATATGAGCATGAGTATGTCACGACCAAAAAAATTGACATGATGACATTTGTCTTTTCCCACCAACACAAGTCAGCCTCAAGCAAACAAAAACAAAAGAAAACCAGAATAACATAAAAAATAAGAATAGGATAAAGAGAAAAACTTATTCTTCTTTCTAAAACCCATAAAATTTAGTTCTCATGTGTACAAGTCACTAAATACACAAGTACAAAATTAAGAAATAAATACAAGTCTCAATCTTTTTTTCTCAAATAGATCAAACTGCAAGAAAAGGAAAAAAAGAGGGTCCTCCTAATCAAAAGCTAGGAACTGCCTCTTGAAGTCTTTTCGAGCCTCAAGAGAGATGAAAAGAGGAAGAGATTACAGAGGTCCGAGCTCAGAACCTACACAAGTATAGAAATAAGAGGTGAGTACCAACAACACAATACCAAACAAGAAACCTACTAAACAAAGCAACTAGCTATAAATTGAGCATCTCTTATACGCCAACCGAAGCTCATCACACTACAACCTTTATAGAAATCAACCCAACTTAGAAACTTAAAATTCACAGCTAAAGTGCTCAATATTCATAGTTCATGTTGGGTTTTAGCAAGTGTGAATGGGAAAAGAAAAGAGAGAATATTAAAAGTGAGGGAACTACTTTGGACAGAAAATGAAAAGTCATTTGCAAAGTGCAAATGAAAAGTCATTTCTTTAGATTTGGATTTGGATTTGGCAAATGATGTGATTGATTGATAAATTTTTTGGACAAAATTTATTTAATCAATTTTTGTTAAATCAAATAAATCCTGTTAATATTATCTCTTATAAATTTGTGGGTAACAGTAACATTCCGAAAAGTCGTTACTTTCCAAAAAGTAGTTATTTTCCTAACAGACACAATTTTTCAAAAAAGTTGTTATTTTTTCCAAAAGATGCAACTTTCTGGATAAAATGGGTCTGAACAGATTTCACCGAACAGACATGTTCCTTGCTGAAAATGGCTATAAAAGGAAGTCAATTTTTTATTTTTTAATCACTGAAAATTTTTCTTTCTCTACATTTATTTTTTTTCTCAAAATAAAATCGAAGTGTCGATCGACTGAGTGTGTGTGACTTGTTGTTGTTCTTCAGCTCATTGAAGTTAAAGAAGTTTGAGGTACTGCTATTTCTTTAACAGGTTTAATACGTTTTATCTTGGGAGAAATTAATCCATAACCTTGGGTACAGTGAGGGGATTAAATTTCATAAGGACACACAGTAGTTTCTGTGGACTCGGATTAATTCTTCTATTTTAATTTTTTCTGCTTCATCTTGTTTCTGTTTCTCTTCATTAACTTCATAAATACAAGTTATTGTAAGAATAACAATCTTAAGAAATTTAACAGTTTCTGTATTTGAGGTTTCTGGAGATTAAAACCTTTATGCTTTTCTACTCTGCTTGAAATTTTAAAATTCATTCGATTAACGATTAAAAGAACATAAAAACTTTATCGTTAAATCAGAAACAGTTTGTGTAAAGATTTGTTATTTACTGTTAGTATTTTAAATACTTAATTTATCTGCCATTTGTGACAGAAAAAATGACTAATTCAAGTCAAACAAATGCTGGAACAGTAAGTGCTGCAACAACAACGGTTGCACATAATCGTTCAAATGGTGCCTTAGCACCGGCTGAGAAACCTGCAAAGTTTTCTGGAGTCGACTTTAAGAGATGGCAGCAAAAGATGTTCTTCTTATCTCACTACGTTGAGTCTACAGAAGTTCATCAATGAGAATGTTCCTATTATGTCAGATGAAACTCCAGCTGATGAACGATTCTTGGTAACAGAAGCATGGACACACTAAGATTTTTTGTGTAAAAATTATATTTTGAGTGGTCTGCAAGATGATCTGTACAATGTGTACAGCAATGCAAAAACCTCAAAAGAATTCTTGGATGCTTTAGAAAAGAAGTACAAAAACAGAAGATGCCGGAATGAAGAAATTCATTGCGGCAAAATTTCTGGACTTTAAGATGATAGACAGTAAGACTGTCGTCACCCAGGTTCAAGAATTGCAGGTCATAATCCATGATCTCCTTGCTGAAGGATTAATTGTGAATGATGCTTTTCAAGTGGCTGCAATTATTGAAAAGTTACCTTCATTGTGGAAGGACTTTAAAAACTACTTGAAACACACTGTTGAAGATCTCATAGTAAGGTTGAGAATCGAAGAGGATAATAAGGCTGCAGAAAAGAGGTCACGTGGTAATTCAGCAATATCTGGAGTAAATTTTGTTGAAGAATATTCCATAAAATTAAAGAAAAGAAAGAAAGCATCTGGTCCAAAAAGCAATCATCCTAAGAAGAAATTCAATGGAAAATGCTTTAATTGTGGTAAACATGGTCATAGGGCTAATGAATGCTGGGTCCTAAGAAGGACAAGAAAAAGAAAGATCAAGCAAATTTGGCTGAATCCAAAGGAGAAATGGATTATCTTTGTGCAATGCTTTCAGAATGTAACTTGGTTGGAAATCCAAGAGAATGGTGGATAGATTCTGGTGCCTCATGCCATGTTTGTGCCAACAAAGAAATATTTTCATCATATACTCCAGCACTTACAGATGAAAAATTGTTTATGGCAAACTCAGCTGTGGCAAAGGTGGAAGGAACTGGCAAAGTCCTATTAAAGATGACATCAGGCAAGGTGGTGACTTTGAATAGGGTCTCATATGTTCCAGAATTGAGAAAGAATTTAGTTTCAATTTCAGTTCTGACCAAGAATGGATTTAAATGTGTATTTGTTTCTGATAAAGTAGTAGTAAGCAAAAATGATATGTATGTAGGAAAAGTCTACCTTAGTGATGGCCTTTTCAAACTCAATGTAATTGCAGTTGATATGAATAAAGATTTGGCTTCTTCTTACTTGCTTGAGTCTAAATGTTTATGGCATGAACGTTTGGGACACGTTAATAACAAAACCTTGCGAAAACTGATTAACTTAAATATTTTGCCAAAATTTGAGTGCAATAAATCAAAATGTCAAATTTGTGTTGAATCTAAGTATTCTAAGCATTTTTATATATCTGTTGAAAGGAATTCAAATCCTTTAGAATTGATTCACACTGATATTTGTGACATGAAGTCAACACCATCATGTGGTGGGAAAAAGTATTTCATAACTTTTATTGATGATTGCACTAGATATTGTTATGTCTATTTGCTAAATAGTAAGGATGAAGCAATAGATGCATTTAGGCAATATAAAACTGAAGTTGAAAATCAGTTAGATAAAAAGACCAAAATGATCAGAAGTGATAGAGGTGGAGAATATGAATCTCCATTTGCATAAATATGTTTAGAAAATGGAATAATCCATCAAACTACTGCTCCCTACACTCCTCAGTCTAATGGAATTGCAGAAAGAAATAATCGAACTTTAAAAGAAATGATGAATGCATTACATATAAGTTCAGGTTTACCACAGAACTTGTGGGGGGAAGCTATCCTTACAGCAAATCAGATACTTAATAGAGTGCCTCACTCAAAGACAAATGTAATTCCATATGAAAAATGGAAAGGTAGAAAACGCAATTTGAAATATTTCAAAGTGTGGGGGTGTCTAGCCAAAGTCCAAGTTCCTATACCTAAGAGGGTAAAAATAGGACCTAAGACTGTGGATTGTGTATTCATTGGATTTGCCACAAACAATAAGGCATGTCGTTTTTTGGTTCATAAGTCCGAACATCCAGATATTCATGATAATACGGTAATGGAATCAGATAGTGCTGAATTTTTTGAACATATCTATCAGTATAAAACTAGACTTGAGTCATCTAGTGGGGGATCTAAACAACCCAGAGAAGAACCAAAAGAGAATGAACAAAATGAAGAAAGTCCAAGACGCAGTAAACGTCAAAAGGCATCTACTTCATTTGGATCAGATTTTGTAACATTTCTTCTTGAAAGTGAGCCTCAAACATTCAAGGAAGCAATGTTGTCTAGCGACTCAACCTCTTGGAAGGAGGCTGTTAATAGTGAAATTGGATCAATCTTAAGCAATCATACTTGGGAGTTGGTTGATCTTCCTCCAGGGAACAAACCCTTGGGTTCAAAATGGATCTTTAAAAGGAAGATGAAAGACGATGGAACTATTGACAAATATAAAGCAAGACTTGTTGTCAAAGGTTTTAGACAAAAAGAAGGTCTTGATTATTTTGACACATATTCGCCAGTGACTAGGATTACATCAATTCGGATGTTAATTGCACTAGCTGCACTATACGGTCTTGAAATTCATCAAATGGTTGTGAAAACAGCCTTCTTAAATGGAGAGCTTGAAGAGGAAATTTACATAGAACAACCTGAGGGTTTTGTAGTTCCTGGTAAAGAAAAAGAAAGTGTGCAAACTTGTTAAGTCACTTTATTGGCTAAAACAAGCACCAAAACAATGCCATGCAAAGTTTGATCAAACCATGTTGTGAAATGGATTAAAGATCAATGAATGTGATAAATCTGTTTACATTAAAGATACTCCAAATCAGGAAGTTATTTTATGCCTATATGTAGATGATATGCTTATAATGAGCAAAGACATTTCTAATACAAAAGCTACAAAGCGTATGCTTGCTAGTAAGTTTGATATGAAGGATTTAGGAGTTGCTGATGTGATATTAGGAATTAAAATTCTTAAAACTCCTAACGGTCTAGCATTGTCTCAAACTCATTATATTCAAAAGATACTTGAAAAATTCAAATTTTTGAATTTTAAAAGGGCAAAGACTCCAATTGATGTAAATCTTCATCTTGCAAAGAATAAAGGCGAAAGTCAGTCTCAATTGGAATGCTAGCGTATTGGGAAGCTTAATGTATGTCATGAATTGTACACGACCAGACATAGCTTGCGCTATCAATAAACTAAGTCGATACACAAGTAATCCTAATCATAATCATTGGTTGGCAATGAAGAGAGTATTGGGATACTTAGATGACACTCAAAACTATGTTTTACATTACAACAGATATCCAGCCGTTCTTGAAGGATATAGTGATGCAAATTGGATTACTGGGTCAACTGAAACAAAATCCACAAGTGGATACATTTTTAATATTGGTGGAGGAGCAATATCTTGGAAATCATCCAAACAAACATGTATAGCTCGCTCTACAACGGAGTCTGAATTCATTGGTTTAGACAAAGCAGGTGAAGAAGCTGAATGGCTCCGGAATTTCGTAGAAGATATTCCATTTTGGCCCAAACCAATGGCCCTTATATGCATACACTGTGATAGTCAAGCTGCAATAGGAAGGGCTGGAAGCATTATGTATAACGGCAAGTCTCGTCATATAAGACGAAGACATAACTCCGTGAGACAACTACTCTCTAGTGGAATTATCACGATTGACTATGTGAAGTCAAAAGATAATGTGTCGGATCCACTTACAAAAGGCCTAAATAGAGAGGGAGTTTAGAAATCATCAACGGGAATGGGACTATGGCCGAGAACAAGTCATCGTGGCGGTAACTCTACCTAGAAGACTGGAGATCCCAAGATCTAGGTTCAAGGAGAAAAAACAAAGTCATTGATGACGGTTCAATATTGTCAAAGAAAAAAAAATATTATTATTATTTTATGCTCCATTCTCATTATGAGACAATGTTTAGTAACTAGGAAAAAGACATAAGGACTTTTTAATGGTTTCTAAGTTTGATACAGGGAATATCAAATGGTGTATCTATGGGATAACACATTAAGAAATCACCTACGTAAGTGTCAAGTGTAAGCCGCTTCAAGGAGAATCCGGTAAGGCCAGTTCTTTAAGCACTTACTATCCAAGATGTGTTCATGGCTGAAACGAACAAAACAATGAGAACTAAGAATAGTTCAAGGGTTGATTGTGTGACATATGTTGTCTAGGTATACACCAAAGCTCGACGGTTCAAAGATATCAAATCTACCGATTGACCGAGTATATCCGATATATGTTCACTACGGAAAGTTTAAAGGGAAACCTACTTATCCTGATGCGATTAACCTTTACCTACAAGAAACACAAGTTTTTTCATGCATATGTTTTAACAATAGCCTTTCCCATTCATGTGGGGGATTGTTGGGTTTTAGCAAGTGTGAATGGGAAAAAGAAAAGAGAGAATATCAAAAGTGAGGGAAATACTTTGGAGAGAAAATGAAAAGTCATTTGCAAAGTGCAAATGAAAAGTCATTTCTTTGGATTTGGATTTGGATTTGGCAAATGATGTGATTGATTGATAAATTTTTTGGACAAAATTTATTTAATCAATTTTTGTTAAATCAAATAAATCTTGTTAATATTATCTCTTATAAATTTGCGGGTAACAGTAACATTTCGAAAAGTCTTTACTTTTACGAAAAGTTGCTACTTTCCAAAAAGTAGTTATTTTCTTAACAGACACAATTTTTCAAAAAAGTTGTTATTTTTCAAAAAGACACAACTTTCTGGATAAAATGGGTCTGAACAGATTTCACCAAACAGACATGTTCCTTGCTGAAAATTTCTATAAAAGGAAGTCAATTTTTGATTTTTTAATCACTGAAAATTTTTCTTTCTCTGCATTTATTTTTTTTCTCAAAATAAAATCAAAGTGTCGATAGACTGAGTTTGTGTGACTTGTTGTTGTTCTTTAGTTCGTTGAAGTTAAA
This sequence comes from Solanum lycopersicum, assembly GCF_036512215.1. Lineage (NCBI taxonomy): Eukaryota > Viridiplantae > Streptophyta > Magnoliopsida > Solanales > Solanaceae > Solanum > Solanum lycopersicum. The sequence continues at coordinate 46,571,989 of NC_090804.1, read as the reverse complement.
GAAGTTTGAGGTACCGCTATTTCTTTAACAGGTTTAATCTGTTTTATCTTGGGAGAAATTAATCCATAACCTTGGTACAGTGAGAGGATTAAATTTTTTAAGGACACACAGTAGTTTCTGTGGACTCGGATTAATTCTTCTATTTTAAATTTTTTCTGCTTCATCTTGTTTCTGTTTCTGTTCATTAACTTCATAAATACAAGTTATTGTAAGAGTTCAAACTTCACAATTAAGCAATCTAGCGAATCAAATAGGTCAATCTCAATGTGAAGTAGTTTATTCGCACACAACAAGTACATCAATCTTGAGAACAAGGCAATTAACTCATAATCGTTTATACACCCATTCACAATAATCAATATGTTGATAGAAATATTTCTCACCAGCTTTATATCACTAGTTGGAAGCATTTCCCATCATCTTTATAACCATTGCCAAAAATGACTTTGGCATATTAAGACTCACAGTTAATGACCTTTCCCAAATCATATTAACGGCGACAAAGACCTCGACATGATGATACTTGTTTGTAAGAACTGGGCCTCATAATCATCACATGTCTGATGATGGTGTTCAACAATCAGTGCATTCAAGTAATATCGCACCAAATAAAAGAGACATTTCTTGCAGAATTAATGTCTATTATTATGTTTTCAAGCGTATGATAAATTAATGATTAAGGGTTACATTATGGAAAACACATCATCATGTTCAACAGATAGTTTTTTCATTTCAATCCCTTTTTTGTTCGATTACAATTAACAAGTTGTCAATTTAATATTTGATCTCATTCCTATTACTCCCAATCGATAACTATAAAGGAAAGATATAAATCCAATAAAATTATAAGGTTTAAGAATTCACTTGCCATAAATCAATCAACAATCACTTCAATATTTAGTCTTCCCCTTCCGAACAACTCCGAAAGATACACATTCTATGCAGAAGCTCACAAAAATTTCAGAAACAAAAATACCCAAATCAATCCTCTTCAATGTGGGTCAATTAACTCAAAACCCCATTCTAAAATTTTTGGTTGGAATATACAACATAATTCTCAAAATTGATTTTTAAGACTTCACAAATTCATTAGTGAAAATAAATTTGGAGAAAAATACAACACCCTTTAGGATCAATATTTTAGTTAAGAACTTGGTTCTTGAAAAACCTAGACATTATTCAAAAAAATCTCACATTTTAATGTAAAATATTATATTAAACTAATGGAAAGTAAAGGTTTAGGTTCAAAAATACTGATCCAGAGATCTAGAACAGAATTCCCTTTCAAAATCACCACCATTTGTCCAGAAAGCACAAAAAATGGTGAAATGCGGCTTAAACCCCGAAAATGGCAGCAAAAACCCTCTCGATGTGGTAAAAGATACTACCAAGCTAAAAACGAGAGTGTGTCTTAAGCAACATGCCCATAAGTTAAGTGAAGGTCACCTAAGCGGATTACTTTCACAAAAACAAAGACGGCATACAATAACAACTTTAGCAAATTCTGAAAACAATGAAAGGACCTTGGAGATTCGCTGGAAACCCTAAACACACAAACTACATAACCAAATCAATTATACTCGATTTTTAGAGACTAAATACACTCCTTGACAATACATCTATGGAAACCAAAAATATTAACTCAATGCCTAAAAAGTCTAACACAAGAATAGGACCTCTCATACATCAACTAAGACCTCACCTACAACTAAAATCATCCCCTTGAATCCAGCAGAACTCTCGAAATCCAAATTCTAGCGTCCGAACCTTAAATATTGACCAAACTCAATTGAAAGACTCAAATTATACAAATTCACAACTTGTGACCTTAAATCCTACAAAAGAATCGAAATCTAAATCCAACAACACTCACGGATCAAATTTAACATTTTGGGACTCATGTAATCCACGACATAACATTCCGATACTCGATACTCCAAAAGACCTCAAAAGAAATTTCTTACAAAGTTAGCCTTTAAAACTCAAAAGTATGCCAAATTATCAAATTATAAAGAAAAGTTCAAAAGGAAATTTAAAAAATCAAACAGAAAATGATACGAGATAGATAATGAGAGGGGGAAAATGGTAAATTTATGGAACTTTTCAATGTATGACCAGTACAATATAGAGTAATACATAAAACAATTACTCAAGGATTGAGACTTCAAATTGGGACGTATGTCATAATATTATAAAAATAGAAATAAATATCTGTGATCAGATTTTCTCATATCATATCTAAAGGAAGGCATATCTTAAAATCTTATAATGATAATATCAATAAAATGTAGAAAAATAAACCCTATCTTTTATGTGGAAGTGTCTCTTGATCCACTTACATAATGTGAGATCACAATGAAACAACGAATTCCTTACTTTGGAGGGTCCCCTATAGCTTCCTACTTTATAGATTATAAAATATGCATCTCTAATGCGAATCCACTAATCTAAACCTCTTAGAGTGAAATGATCAATCAAAAAGTGGTGAAACATAACCCTATAGAGGCATTTAGTTATAGAACTTGGTCTATCTAGAACCCTTGTTCATTCAGTGCTATTTACTTATGTCATTTGCACTAACAAAGGCTCCTGTAGATTTCATGAATTTCATGAATAGAGTGTTCAAATAGTACTTGGACTTGTTTGTTATCATCTTTATTGATGATATCCTCATTTACTCTAAGAATGAGGAAGAACATGCGAGTCATTTGAGAATTGTTCTACTGACTCTCGAGGATCACCAATTATTCGCTAAGTTTAAGAAATGTGAGTTCTGGTTGCAATCCGTTGCTTTCTTTAGTCACATTTCATCTATCAAAGGGATCCGAATGGATTCACAGAAGATAGAAGCAGTGAAACAATGACCCAGACCTACATCTACTATAGATATAAGAAGTTTCATAGGTCTAGCGGGTTATTATATAAGGTTCGTAGAAGGATTCTCATCCATAGGCTCACCATTGACAAGGTTAACTCAAAAGATAGTCAAGTTTCACTAGTCAGATGATTGTTATAAAAGCTTTGTAGAATTGAAAACTAGATTGACTACAACTTCTATCTTGACTCTACTTGAGGATTCAGATGGTTATGTCATCTATTATGATACATCCAGAGTTGGCCTAGGTTGTGTGTTGATGCAATCAGATAAGGTTATAACTTATGCTTCTAGATAGCTAAAGGTGCATGAGAAGAACTATTCAATTCATGACCTCGATCTTGCAACAGTGGTGTTTGCACTCAAGATATGGAGACACTACTTGTATGGTGTTCATGTAGATGTGTTCACTGACCATAAACGCCTTCAGTATGTGTTCACCCAAAAAGAGTTGAATCTTCGACATAAGGATATGGCTTGAGTTCCTTAAGGATTATGATATGAGTGTACATTATCATCCTAGTAAGGCGGATGTAGTAGCAGATTATACATGGGTAGTGTAGCCCATGTTGAGAAAGAAAGGAAGGAGCTAGTGAAGGATGTTCACAGGCTTGTTCATTTAAGAGTTCGCCTTATGAGCATATCAGACAATGTTGTAACAGTTTAGAATGGGGACGAATCTTCTTTGGTATTAAAGTTTAATGAAAAGTAATATAGTGATCCAATCTTTCTTGTGCTTAAGGGTGCTGTCCACAATCAGAGAGTGGAGGTTTTCTCCCAAGAGGGAAATGGTGTACTTCGCTTCAAGGGTAGATTGTGTGTTTGTGATGTGGGAGAGTTTAGAAAGCATATCTTTGCAGAGGACCATAACCTAAGCTATTCTATTCATCCAGGTTCCACTAAGATGTACCGCAATCTGCGAGACGTGTATTGGTTGAGTGGCATGGAGAGGGTCATAGCAAATTTTGTGTGTAAGTGCCCCAATAGATAGTATGTCAAGGTAGGGGTATGACTCAAAAGATAGATATTTCTACTTGGAAGTGGGATGTGATCAATATGGATTTCATCATATAGTTCCCTCGTACTAGCTGATAGCATAACTCTATTTGGGTGATTATTGATAGGATGACTAAATCTTCCCAATTTTCAGCGGTCAAGACTACAGTTACTGTAGAGGACTATGTCAAGCTTTACATTAATAAAATTTTGAGGTTAAATAGGGTTCCTTTGTCAATCATCTCATATAGAGGTTCTCAGTTTCGGATGTCATTTCAGAAGGGTCTTGCTACTCAAGTTAACCTTAGCACAACATTTCATCCACAAACGGATGGACATGGAAAACGTACCATTGAAATCCTAGAGGATATGTTAAGAGATTGTGTGATCAATTTTAAGGGTAGTTGGGATGATCACCTTCATCTGATAGAGTTCGCCTAAAACAATATCTACCATTCAAGAATTCAGATGGTCCCTTGTAAAGCTTTGTATGGGCATAGATGTAGATCTCCTGTTTGTTGGTTTGAAATAGGTGAAACAGCTTTGATAGGGCCATATTCAGTCTTTTATGATATGGAGAAAGTGCAACTCATTAGAGATACACTTATGACAGCCCAAAGTCGTCAGAAATCTTATGCAGATGTAAGGTGAAGCGAACTAGGGTTCAAAGTTGATGATTGGGTCTTCTTGAAAGTGTCACCTATGAAAAGAGTGATGAGATTTGGAAAGAAAGGGAAGCTCACTCCTAGATATGTAGGACATTGCATGATCTTGAAATGTTTTTGAAAGGTGGCGTATGAGTTGGAGTTGCAAGCAAAATTAGCAACAGTACATGCGGTCTTCCATATATCACTCTTGAAGAAGTGTGTGAGTGATCCAGCCTCTGTAGTGACATGAGAGAGTGTGGAGGTGAAAAATAGTCTTTCTTATGAGGATGTACCAGTTAGATTCTTGACAGTCAGATTAGAAGGTTGAGAAATAATGAAGTCACTTCAGTCAAGGTTTTGTGGAGGAGTTAGTCCGTACAACAAGCTACATGGGAAGCACAAGCTGCCATGAAAGCCAATTATCCTTACCTCATTCCTTACGATTCCACTCCAACTTGAGTTAATAGTTCCTTTTCAGTTTTCCAATCATTCATATATGAATTCATTCTTAGAATCATGTTCCCTCAGTTTGTACTTGTATTTTAAGCATATTTGCATGTTCTCGGAACTCAATTCAGTTTGAAAGTTAGTTCTTAGTGTTTAATAGTAGGGTTTGCAGCTCTCTCTCTCTCTCTCTCTCTATTCAAGCTAGTTTAATCTTCATTCGAGAATGAATGTTCCCAAAGGGGAGATAATGTTACACCCCGTATCCAAAAAAGACGAAAAACTTGTTTTTCACAAAATATGCAGGTGCAATCGACGGTGGACATCAAAGGACTGTTTCCTGACCCACGGTAAGTCCTGCACATCTGTCGATGGAGTCAAAAAACCCATAATCTCAGCCAAGTAAAATTTGGTTGTGTTTTACGAAGGACGGACCTGCAGTCCGTAGACTGCGTCCGTCGATCAACACCTTATTTACCCATTCTATGCTACGAACGATGATGGACCATTATAATCATCGTTCGAGGTACGATCCGTAGGTATAACCGTATATGTAAATCAAGAGACAATTAGGGGGGAAATGCAGTTGGTTCAACTTCAATGATCATAACTTTTACGATAAAATGCATTAGGTGTCCCATGACATACCCCCCAGATAGATAATTGAATTATATTTCCATAGCAAATTATTAAATAAAATTGGAAGAAATAAAGGAGAAAAAAGGTCAAGAACCTTAGTTCACGAACGCAGCAAGGTTCTAGCAGTTCCAGCCTTTGAATCTGAATAATTTTTCGTGAATTTCATCACCATACATGTATGATTTTACTATTTGGTTTCTTTCACTCATTGGGTCCCTAGTTTTCAGTCAGATTCTTGATTCCCATATCATGATTAGACCTAGGGTTTCTAAAAATTCAACAACACTTCATGAATTAATTAGTTATATATTCCAAATCAGATTTACTTGTTATTACTAAGAATATTGCATGAATTTTAGAACCCTAACTATGTATTTCTTTGGTTGTTGAATTATACATGCTAGGTGAGATATTTCAGTTACTTCAGATATGCATGCCTCAGTTATAAACGCATAGTCAAGATTAATTGTTGCATTCTCAGTTTGCATGTTCAATTTTGAGCAATCCAGTATTTATATAAATTCTATCATATTCAGTTAATTGCATTATTCATTGGGAGTAGCAATATACCGAGTTGTATTAGGGTTCAACTTACCCAATAGTCCCAGAACTACTAGCCAAGAATTTTGTAAGTTCCCTCTGTAGGCAATCACTTTAGTGACCATGCCACCATGCCTTTATACCTCTGGTTGGGTATATTGGGTCCTCTCGATGGTGCATATACATCGGAATCAAAATTTAGATCGTGCGGTTTTATTATCGATTATTAGTAACTCCCAAACTTAAGTCAGACTCTATTGCATTTACCATTTAACAGTATATTGAATATTCAGTTTAAGCATGTTATAAATTGGTCATTTAATTCAATATATCATGTTTAGATCAGTATACTTGTTTTCATTCTTTTTCATTTATGTTTTATTTTATTTTAGTCTATCCAACATGTTAGTACCTTTGACTACTAAGGCATACATGTGCTACATCTTTTCCTGTTGTAGGTTCAGGTCTTTAACATCAAGATCATACATAGATCAATACGCGATCTCTAGTTCTGTAGATTTAGTGGTGAGTCCTCATTCTCCGAGAATAATAGTCATGAGTTTCTTTTCAGTATTTAGTCATTTAGTTTTTTTTTTAGACTTAGCTGGGGCTTGTCCCAGTATTTCTAGTGAATTGGAGACTTATTTCAGACATTGTTCATCTTAGTTTTGAGTCAATATTTTCTTTGTATTAAACTAATCACTATTTTAAAATATTTCATCTATAGTAAATGGGTATCCCCCATCTTATCATTTTAAGTATGATTTAGCTTCCAAAACAATTTATATTCTTTAGTATGCTCATGATCATGCCAGCCGGGTTAACTTGGGATCACTTGTGGTCCTAGGTTCCGTGTCTGCATTTCAGGTGTAGCTCGGGGTGTAACAATCATCATGGGTAGAAAAGGGTCATACTTTTTAGATGACTCCTTAGTGATTTTTTGCAAAGAATAGAGAATCCAGATAGTGATCTAGGTCTTATACCCCCGACAAGGTGTAGGATGGACTGTTGTAGTGTGAGGTAAGATATTATATCATCACATAGGCTCATAATGGTTTTTTCGGTTAGAGAATATGCCACACAAACTATATTACTTCATTCTATATGTAAATTGAGTTTGTTACTGAATTTTGTATAATGAACTACGTTGTTTTTACGGTTTTATAAAGCTTTCCATATTGGACTATTTACTAATCCATTATCTTTGAGTATCATATCAGTGAGTTGAGTTTCTTATTTCTAAGTTGAGTTGAGTTGAATTAAAAGAGTTGACAAGAAAAATGTACATTTCCTTTTTATCAAGTCCAAGCTTATGTTATACTTTAAAATTCCTCTTACATGCTCGTATAATCAATGTGCTGAGACATTTTGCATGTATCTTTTCATGATGAAGATTTTTGTATTGAAGATCGTTAACAAGAGTTTTATTGATATCACATGGATTTCAAGTTAGCTATTATGATCCTCCTTACTTTAAGAGGATTTCGTTTACCTTTCACCTATATCATTTGTTAGGATATCTTTAGTCTTGTCCCAAATTTTATCTTTGTAAGTTAGACGCTTCATAGATAGACAATAGAGTTTCACATATATGTTCTTTAATTTTATTAAGTTATTTCAAAACATAAGTTTCCTACTTTATGGCGAATTAAATATATCATATTATTCAGATAGTTCTTTTGAGTTAAATTTTTATATTTCAATTTCATGAATTTTTCTTTTGTGTTACACTTTCTTTGCTTGAGTTAGTCTTCCGCTTGTAGTCAGCTATGATGAGGGTTCTCTTGGGACCAAGAATGGTTGTAAAGTGTCGGCCAAGTCTAGGGTGTAGTCTCGAGTCCTGACAAAGTTGATGTTAGAGAACAGATTACATGTGTCCTAGGATGTCTATGAATCTATGTCGAAAGAATCTTGTTTATGGTTGTGAGGAACCTATTTCTATAAATGAGGAACTATAGACATTTTAAAAAAATTTCCCATATTTTATAATTTTAATCGTCCAATAGAGCTATATAATAGAGATTTATTTGTACTCGTGTGTTTCTCAAATTCATTTATTCAACTATGCATCATACTAGAGGTGGTTGAACATCAAGGTTAGACATTTATTAATGAATAAAGCATAGAAAAATCTTAAGAAAGTTATGAGACTCTACAAGGGCTTGAGAGAAGCAAAATCATAAGAAAGTTATGAGACTCTACAAGGGCTTGAGAAAAGCACAACAGTAAGTTAAGTGTTTAGTTTCAGAGTAATGCACTCATATTCATCCGCGTTGTGCATTTACAAAAACCAAGTTGTACTCGTTTTCGTTATCCTTTTTTCAGCTAAGATTCTTAAAGAAAGTATGTTAAAATCTTGGGTTGTATTTTCATCAGAAGTTGTAGAACGATTTACAATATTATGAGCAGCAATAGGGAAAAAGCTCAGAGTTTCAGGAAAGAATGCAGAGATTTAGTAATCCTAGAAAGGGAGATTGTGATGAGGTAAACTATGCTATTATAGTCATATACCCAGTATGTTTTGATGAGGATTTTTCCCTTATGGGTAGACTAAGGAATGATGAGTTGTGAAGATTCATTTATAGGAGGTAAAGTTTATTGTAGCTACAATGGAGTTTGTGTTGATGTGTCATTTTGTTAGTAATGACAAAGTGTAACTGGTGAATAAGGAGCAAGAATATTAATGAGATGATAAATCTAATCTAGAGTTATGATTTGTTTGAGATGATCATGATGTTCAGAATGTATTGGAAATAATTAAGTAATGACGCATCGTATAGTAGGCAAACAATCGCATTGATATTCATGTTTAGAAATCACCATTAACCCTGAATTTTTTATGAGTGTCATGATCCAAAGAGTGGTAACATGAGGGTGCTGATGTTAGTCTTGAGATATGATCGAATAGGCATCACATAGAGTTTGTGTGGAATTGAGGTTATTAGCTGTAATATATATGTGCAGTGCAAGTGAGAGACCCTAACATTTAGATAAGGGCATTGAAGTGTGGCTATGTCACAAGAGTAACAATAGATTGAAGAGGTATTCCGAGAGACTATGTAATCGTAAGAATCAAGAGAAACACCTTAAAAAGAGGTGTTAGTTCCTACTTATTCAGAGTTTGATATTCATGAGATAAGATTTTCCAGAAAGTTTTACTAAAAGAGGATGTAGACCAATTAAAGATGTTAGAATACGTCCATAGCTTTAAACTTTCAGCTTTAGATCTAATGGGGTGATGACGAGATAAAAAATAAAGTCTTGTGTTTGAGATTAATAAAGTAATGAGTTCGAAAGAGTCAAAGGGATATCTGCTTAGAGGTCCTTTTAGTGATTGAGGTGTTAGAGTAATAAGCTTGAACGTGGTGGTAAAGAGTCTTAGTTTGAGATGAGATTCCCTATCGATAGATATATAATTTGAACTTAAGGTTTGTGTTAAGATTGAACAAAGTAAGACTATACAATTAGAAATAGAGTTTACTAAAAGTAAAACCATTATATATCCAATCCATTCGTCATTCGAGGATGAATGATCCCAAGGGGAAGATACTGTAACATCCAAAAAAAATTTGAATGAAGACTCAACTCGTCCTTCGTAATGAGTGAGATTTTTGCAAGGAATTTTAAATTTCTTAAGTTTTCAGGTCACTAGATGTAGGACCTTAAGTTCTAAGAAGAACCAAGTATCAAATAATTCAAGTAATTCCTAATTTTCTTCAATTTGGGTAAACTTCAAATGGCAATAACTTTTCGTACACAATTATTTAGGAAATCGATATGATATTAAATTGAATCCTTTCAATATCTCTTTCCAATGCCACTGAGTTTTCTACATTCTATGCTCTGATTAAAACTTTATGATTGATTTACTAATGACATGAAAACCTGGAAGCAGATCTGCGATGGCGCCACGACACGGAGCTAATACAAACTTCACTATTTAGTGAAAAATCATTCTGACTCTGGTATCATTTAATTTATTTTTATTGGGTTATTTTGGTACTAAAAAACATTAGGAGTTCTTCTAAATCTCCCTAAACATATAGAAAATATGGTTTTATAAGTCAAACCCTCTCGTTTACTCTAAATATTCTGTGCTCAAGAAATTCAAGAAACGCTAAGGCTAAGGTTTACCTTTCAAGGTTTTCCTTCAAGTTCTTCACGCAGATGGTTCCACAAGGCATATAATTTTCCATAGATTTGGGTTTGTTCACTCACACTTCACTCATGTTAATTTCAGCAAATTTATGTTCTTGAAAGGGTAATGACAAAATTCTTATTTTGTTGAATTCATTGAGGAGTTGTTTGATCCTAGTCCATGATATAAGGTTCAATTTTGATAATCATCTAATGTACTTTGGATCTTTGATCGATTATATGTGTTTCGGAAAGGAACCCATGGGGTTTACAGATGAAAAACAAAGAAGAAATTTTGTCGGACAAAATCCTAAGGTGGTGGCGCATTGCAAGGCAATTCCCATATTTGGGAATTTTTGTTTAACTTCGCAGAACCGTCAGATAACATTCTGTCTCACAAGACATTTTTTAAAGTATATTTAAAAACCTCTTCGGGTCACGGACCAACTTTAAAATATTGATTTATTGTCTTTTCTTATGTTTAGCTATCTAAAATCAATCCTAAAATCATAAGATCCTTCCTATGCCAAAAAACAATCCTGAATCCATAATTAAATCACACGACCAATTAAGGGTCAAGCGAACAAGTCAAAGAGCTAAGACCAAAAGTTAAGAGTCAAGTCTAAAAGTTAATGAGTATGTCACAACAAGTTCATAATGTTTTCCGAAGTCTTTCACAAACATACTTCGTTTTTAGATTTAAGTTTCAAATTAAGGAAAGAGTAAAGAGTAGAATTCAAGAAAGTCTTTTACTTCAATTGTGAATCTTTTCAGATAATTTATTGATTTCAACTAACATTTTAGGAAGTAGGTAAGAGAATGACAATAGTTGTATGGATGAAGTTCAATGTAATAATATAGACCTTTGAGTTGAGTCTTTAATCCCCATAAATTCTGCATGGACTCCATACAATGAGTATCATTGAGGGGAATAGTATTATCAAGTTCTATGTCTTGGGTATTGAGTTACTAAATCTTTTAGATTATATTCCTAACCATGAGATTATTACATGATACCCATGGCCATAATTCCGCATGAATCCTCTAAGTCAAACAGTTTTGAGATGAGAAGTATGTTTGAGTCTTGAGTATAGTAATTCATGCTTATAATTCTTCATGAACCCTCTGAGTTAAGAATTCTTTGAATGAGTACTATCATTGAAGTTTTTGTGTTCAAAGTATTGAGTTTTATCTATGGTTATTGAAAACCTAGCATTGAGTTGTTCACGTCAATAATTCGGCATGAACCACATTTCAATAAGTCTCTTCCAATTTTTTGAACTTTTTAATATGATTTAAGCTTTGAACTTGATTAAACAATAAGATTAAAGATCTTTTTATTTAAAATGATATATGAGGACTACGTACTCCCAAGAGTAAATGTTTTTAAATTTGAGTTGAGAGGAATTTCAGATTTCCAAAGGTGTTTTGAGCAAGAAAGGGAACATCAATTTCGAGAGAGATTTTTACCTATATTTTCTGTAATTATCTCTAACAAATAAAGAGTTTTCTTTTTATATATGGATGAGCTTATTATATTTTAAGAGTTGTATGGAGTACCAATATGGGGATGCGGGTTTATTGATGATTCCTTACTTTTTTTGGCATAGACTAGTGGATTCACTTAATGAGTTCCTATATATAATCCCATCAAGGTATAGGACGGTAACGTTGTATCATGACCTATTCTCATAGTGGTTGTTCTGGGTTAGAGAATCTCCCACATAAACTATATTACTTTATTATGTATGTAAAGTTGAGTTTGTTCTTTCATTTTATTTAACGAACTTTATTTCTTTTACTGTTTTATAATGCTTTACATATATTGAAAGTTTTACTATTGCATTATTCTTTAGTATGAAAATATGAGTAGCCATAGTCGAGAATCATATCTTTGTGTTGTGTACCTTATTCCTGAGTTGAGTTGAACTGAGACGAATCTTTTTATCATGTACAATCTTACACTATGCTTTAGAGTTCTCCTTGCATGCTCGTACATTTCATGTACTTAGTCATTTGGCTAGCACTTTTTATGATGAAGATCAAGGCATTCAGAATCATCAACAAAGTTTCATTGATATCACATGGATTTCGAGTTAGATACTGTTAATTGCTTCCAGAATATTTCATTTACCTTTCAAAGATATGAGTTGCTATGATGTGGGTCTTCTCCCAACTTCCATCTTTGTCTATAAGTGGCTTCATATATCGACATAGAGTTTCAGACATTTCTTTTATGAAATGTTATAAATGTTACTTTGTGCTACTTAATTTTAAGATGTTGATTTCAGCATCCATATTCAGATTTTCACCGAGATGTTCCACAAAGTTTATATACTTTTAGTATTGTGATGAGTCCTCCATGAATTCACAGGACCTCAACTACGAGTAAACATATGTTATTCACTTCAATTGTGTTAGATCTTTGAAAGCCCATGGTTTTGTTCTAGCAAATAATCTCATTTAGTTTAGTGGCTTTCAGACATAAGTATTTTCATGTACTAAATTTATTTTTCTATATATTTCAATTATGATTTTTATTTTTAACTTCAACTTTAGTTCTCATGTGAATTTCTTAGATATGTTATACAAAGGGTTGTCTTGGGATTATTTGTGGTTCCAACATTGAGTCTAAATTCGGGTTGAGACTTTGTTCATGAAAACATTTTTCGATTCGATTTAAATTTTTTATTAAGCAAATTACTAAATTATTTATAGTAATTTATTACATCTATAAACCAATTAAGCCAGCATAAAGTATTTTTTATTTTGGTAGTCAGTTCGTCTGATTTTCTCAATCTTCTTTTATTTTTGTTATTTCTTCATCAACAACGTCAATCATTAACAATAAAGGATGAGATTTTATGTTCTACTTTAACTAAATTTTAGTAGCGGATATTTGAGTACATTAAGGATTGAAATTTTATTGAAGTATTGATCAATTTTTTGAGATATGCTATCTCAAAACATGAGAACTTTTCTAGTAAGAACGATTTGTTATCATAATTGACTATCTCATAGTTTACTCCATCTAATGTAACTTTATTCTCTCTCTTTTACTGTCTCCTTATAATTATATCCATATGCATATGATCTCACTTGGACAAAGCTTTCACCATTTTAAGGTCTTCCTTTTTTCCTGCTCATCCGACTCTTCTAAATATTTTTTTTGTGAGTTATGCCTATTATTTATTAGCTTAGTTACAAAGATATGAAACAAATTCTGCTCTAAATAAAAGTGATATCTTAAGCTATAAAAATATGTGTATTAAGATATAATTATTATCCTTCACGTCCCAAATCATTGTTGAGCATTTCGTTATCTTTGTTAGACTCATTTTTAGCCTTTTAATGTTAGAAATATTTATTTAACATGTGTCTAGATAATAACATTTAGATCTACTTGTACATTAATAGTGCAACAATTTGACATACATATTTTAAAAAATGTCGTAATGTTGCATTGATGAAGAATCTGGAAGGGTGTTCAGAGCATCAATTTATATGAAGAAAGAGTAACTAAAACGGTCAACAATATTATTTTGTTGTTGTTTAAAATTTAATTTTCTCCCTCTATAAGTTTGTTTTGAGTAACAAACAAAAAATAATGAAAAACGGTGAACGTTTGACCTTAGATAAGTATATTTTCTCTAAAAATATTATTTATGTTGTGTGTATATAACTGATAATGATTATAAAAATTATAACATAAATATTATGAAAATCTACAATTTTTATGTTTTAAAAAATAGAAAAAAATTATGTTTAATGGATACATAAAAACATCACACAGTTTTAAGAAGACAAAAATATCATCAAACATATATAATGATAAATTATGTAAAAAATAAAAATCATTCGATATGAATATATTTTTAATCATTTATTGTACATTACAATTCTTGAGATATGTGATAATGTCAAATCATGTAAATAATGTTGAAATATTTATTAAATGTACTATTTTTTCCTTATAACAATCAATTATAGAAAAGGTTGTTTGAAAGCTTAAAAAACTTATTTATGCCCGCGTAATGCCCGGAGAAGTTATCTAGTTTCTTATTGTTAGACCATGATTGAAAAAGATATATGTTAAAGAGGGTGTTATCTTGATAATGCATTTCATTAAACATGTGAAGTTTTCAATTGAAGAGACATATGATATCATTGTCGAATGAGTGACTGATTATATATTTCAATGGAATCTAAATGAAACTTGACTAAATAAAATTAGAAAAAATACTTAAAAAAAATACTAATTTGAAAAATACTTGTAAAGTGATTAAAATAAATACTTTTTTTAATAAAAAAATTAAAAATATAAATGTATTATGTCAGTTTGGTAGGAATTCTATTTGACTTTTTTTGCTATTACTAATAAATCTAACCAAGAATGATCAAGATTTTTATTTCTGTGTCGAATCAATGAATTTATACCGAATATCGAGTTCGTTGTCAATTTGACTTGTAAACCCAATATTTGTATTTATTCAAAGAGAAGAGCACATTAATATTATAAGAAGTGAAAGAGATTAAAATAAAATTATATGTTATTTTATTTATAGATACTAAACTAATAGATGGAAATTAAAGATTTTGTCATTAATGTAAATTTAAATACGAATGTAAACTAAATACTATATATTATTCAAGACTAAAAGGGATAATATTAAAATATTCTACCATTTATATTGATCATAGAATAGAAGGAAGTAAATTTCAACAATATTAACCTTTCATAAACTTATTTAAATATGCGAGATTCCAACTCCAACTTCAAGATTAATTATTATGACTTTAACTACAATTATTTCGGTAATAATTTTAATAAATATCTAAAAGACTAGATTGTGAAATTACTTCATTTCTATGTTTTGTCAGATTATCTCAATCAACTTTAAATTATTTAATTATGTGGTCATATAAAAGAACTATAAATATAAGTCAAAAACTCTTATTTTATATTCAAAGTTATATACTCACATATTTTATTCTTTTACCTTTTTGTACGAAATTAAGATTGGAAAGGGGTTATGTAGGACCACTAAAATGTTGATGAAAGAAAGAGAAAAAAGATTCTCGACCAAATATTGGCATCATTGTGTAAGAAATCATATGAGTTTTCTATTTTATGTGATATGAAGGTTAGTTGAAAATCTTTTATTCCTGGAAAACAGATGATTTTACTTGGTCGTCTTTAACTGAGGTTAATGAAATAGTAAATAATATTATCTTGTTTTCCCAAAAAACAAACACTAAACATGTTAGTTGAACATAAAGCCTACCTTCATCTATATTGATTGATAGAGAATTAGAGAAAATAGTTGAGGAGAAGGAAATGGAGAACCGTTTCAACAAAGTTGCTTGGGAAGAAAAAGGTTCGATGAAATTAATGTTTGTGACATCAAAGAGTTGTTTAATTAGAATGTTAATTGGGCATTTAGTAAATTTATTTTACCATTACCTAATTCTCCATCTTGTATTTTAATAGATCTCCTTGTTATAAATTTTTTGCTTATTATTAATATATTTATGTTATTGCTGTAATTTTTGTGATGTATGAAAGGGAAATTTTGAGAGACAACTAGCATTTGAAATTAAGTAAGGCTCATTAACTACAGTTTAAGTATTTATAATCCACAACTATATTTTTTATTTTGTACATGTTGTATCCATCATATTTTATGTTTTTTTCCTACAAAATTACAAATACAATTTAATTAATTGAGTAAAAAACGGAGAGGGTCTTTTCTTATATGGTAAGTTAGAGTATGTCACTCTCTAAACATACTCTTGTTTCAATTTTCACTCTGGAGTGTGTGATTCATCGTTAGTCTAGAGAATTCATAATCAAGTACAAAATCTTCCAAGTATCTTGTATTATTTTGAGTCATTTGTATTGGTGCAAAATCGGCAGGTTGGGTTGAAATTGAAAATATAAAAATGGGTTGAATAGAAATTGGGTTGGGTTTTGACTCGTCCAACTTTACTTTGGGCAGAAATGATCTAAAAATTGGGTTGGATTTTATCCACCCAATTGAACCCAATTAATCTAAATAATTTAATATATTGATATTTAACTTTTATAATCACAATTAAAATTTTCGCTCAAAAATTTTTTTTTTAAAAATAATAAATTGATACAGACATCCTAAAATATTTTAAATTGATAATAATTAATACCTTCAATATAGGAAAATATGTTAATAAAATATTTTAAAATGGATTGAAATTGAAGACTAAATTTAGTTCAACTGAGAATTCTTTTCAAATGGGTTAAGCTTGAATGGGTTGAGAATAAATCCAATTAAAATTATCTTGAACCCGACCCTTAAAATTCTGGGCGGATTATTCATGTTTGGTTTCATTTTTAACACACCTAATCATTTGTATTCAATTATTTCCAAATGTTATGATTCTCAAGGTCAAATAGAATTTTTTTCAAACTAACCATTTACCACTCTTCTTGTTATCCCGAGTCTTATTTGAACAAATTTTAAGATTATATATGAAATCAGTTGATTTTTTTTTGTAGTTTTGAAGTGGTAAAGTTATGGAAACTTTTGAGCTGAAACAGTTGACTTTAGTTAGATTTTGGAGTTCTGAATCTCATAATGAAATTAGGTCAAAATGGTATGGTTTCACATACAACACCCCAACTCCGTACTGAGGATTCAGTAAGAAAGATTTAAAATAATTGACTCAAAGCCATATTTCTAAAGTATACATTGATTAACACATAGGAAAAACTGAGAAAATCTCCTAATAACTATAAAATTGCTCCTAAATGCCCAATAAGCCATAAAAATGGTGAGGTGTAAACTCCCGAATTACCTATAGAGTTTAATTGTGTTCCTGTTAAATGTCACATCCGAAGTATACCCTAGATATGACATGGCGAATAAGACCCTGAGAGATCCAAAAAAAGACACTTCACATAAGTATGACGTGAAATACATATAATAAAGGAGATTATCAATAATATAAGTTTCAACCCCTAAAATGATATAAAAGATACCAATTTATTACTTTAAGAGAAAACACGGAATACTACTAAGTTTGACATAAACCTTCCAGTATCATAGACATGACTAGGACAAACCCGTAGGTCACAAACGTAAATAGGAACACTATCTAGCCACATTTGGGAAGACAAGCGTCATATCCTGTATTATGAAACAATACAGGCACAATATGCATCACTACTTTGAAAATACTTAATATAAGCAGATGCATAAAAATGTTAACATGATATTATTATGAATTCAAAAATGATAAGAATGACAAAACAAATCGAAGTAAAAACTTTTAAAGAGTAATCATAAATCATGAGCAAGGCCAATGCATATAGTAAACCATAGAAAAGATTTGAATATATTTTTTTCAAGAAAAGATATTTCATTTGTGGGATACTTACTATCAACCGACGGTAAGAGCATGTGAGCCATAACATGGAATATGGTCGAACCTTAAACTGAAAGAGAATGTCTAGTTGCCAACATAAGAACTCCGTATCATTCTTTATTACTAAAGTAGATCAACTGGCTAGGTTATTTAAGACAATTGTATTATGGCACACAGTTTGGGACAAGATAATTGTTAATAAACATCCAATCTATTCTAATGGTAAGGCCCTCATTCAAAAGTCCTCTCGATGCTAAGTAATTCCAACGGAAAAGACATAATCATATCAAATATACGTTGAAAGAAATCAGCATTAGACTAACTATCCAATCATAAATTCATATAACAACAACTCCTTTTATAACCAAAATTTCCTATTAATAGACTTACCTTCCAAAACATCTCAATCGTCATCTTTTTTCAACAGTGAGAAAATCATTCACAAATTATTGGCTCATTTAGGCATAACTCATCAATTTCATAAAACATAACTAGATTCATAATCATAATTCGTAAGTTCATATTCATTAAATAGGCATAGCCATTGGTCCATGTGAAAAAAATTGGAATTTATGCAATTGCGCCAACTCATGCATAATCGATTGAATTTTTAGCAATTGAATTACAATGAATTGAACTTATGGAGAATAGATTGAAACTCAAAATTTCTTGTGAAAATCAAATTGGAGAATTAAGATTTTTTTTAACCCAATAGATAAAAGGAGTGTGTTGGTAAAGTCCTCCCATACCTTGATTATCAAAGACATAAAAACAAAAGAGAAAACCATTGTAGCCCTTAACCCCTAACTCTTCATCTTTGAACATGAGAAAGAATTGGAGAAAATGAACTTGAAGGGAATTTCGGGGTTATGGGTAAATTTGAGGGAATAGTTAGGATTAGGAGTAGAAAATCATTGATAGGTCTAAGAATAGTCTAGAAATGGCGTAGTTTAAGCATTTAAAGGATAGAAAAAGTCTCAATTAACACTAACTTTAAATTGTTGGATCACTTCTACTGTTACATCCAACCATTTGTAAGAATTTCTATGAAATGTCAAGTTCAACTATAGATTAAAGTACCAGGGACAAAAATAATTAAAATTTTCTATGGGACCCTTTTATGAATAATAAAATATTCTATGGCTCGTAGAAATAACCTGTATAACCATGTATCAAAAAAGCCTCTAATTCCAATCACTTTCCACGAAAAACTTTATATGGTCCATAATCTTTCCTACAATCCATAAATATCCAAATTGTATTTTCCCCTATGTTTGGAACTGTCACATCCGGGTTTACCCCCTAGACGTAACAAACGTGGTCATCCTCTTTGAAGACTAATACTAGCCTCTTAGTTTACATCATTAAATTCATAACTCAAATTAGCGGAAAATTTAAAAAATTTCATTACTTCTAGTTTGAGGTTTACATAGACCTCTACATACACATATACAAACATATACATAGACCCTTCGTATATGAAGATTAATTAGTCTTCTACTTTTATAAATGTAAGTATATAAAATATAGCATAGTCAAATAGTCATATCATCTCATAAACATTTAATAAGAGTCAAATAACTTGGGCATAACCCATACATCAAAGTATGAGTGTCTCACATGGGTTATACAATGTTTCATACTTAATGGAAAATAAAGAACATAATAGTCTTAAACTCAAAAAAATTCCATAAGCTATATAGTTGCATCACCCTCGGAAAGTAAGGACCTACCCTACTTGGATGAATAAGAGATCCAAGCCTTCTTCAAAGAACTTCAACAACAAGAACCTAAAATGTTGGGGAAAATTAAAAAAATGGGGTTAGTACACCACTTGAACTAAGTATGAGACCATATGCACAAATACATTGATCTCATGCTTAGAAAAGGGACATTTCATAAAGATATGCAATTTACTTTGAAACACTTATGCATATTCAACAAGACCATACCAATCAATAGATCATGTTCATTAAGTAATAAGCATGTACATCACAAGACCAACATCATCATGTCTAGTAAAGTCAACATGCATAGCACGTAGTTTTATACTTATTCAAGTAAACCTATCATCAAGTTATATTAGCAAGAAGCATGTATAATAGTACATTTCAACGTAACTAAAGCAAGACAATTACATATGACCCTTATCAAGTCAACAAGTGCAATGACTAAGCAAAGACCCATAACCTTACTCAATAAAGTAACCGAACAAGAATCATGAATAACATCCTATCTCAAATGTCATAACATTAAGAGTACATAACCTCATACTTTAACAATATAGACCAACACATATTCATAAATGACACCAATAAACCTATAGTGTCATCTATTTGCGTGTTTCTCATATACATGTTCTATAGTATTATATGTATTTTCATACATAAGAACATACTCCTAAGACTCCCTTAAGTCTAACTAGTGCAATGCTTAGGTAGCGTCCCATACCCTTACCTAGACTAAGCTAGACCCCTTAGGTTATCATAGTTAGAGTTCAATCCTTTAGTTCATTTTACCTTTTGGGAACATCTTTCCCTAATAAACATAGACCACATTAACTAATGTGGAATCCAGTGTCATAGAACCATACACCGAAGGAAGGTGGACTACATCCCAAGGTAGAACAAAAACATAAACATAGCAACTACACTAGCTAGTATTCCTATGGGGGAAACATAGTTCAAGATCTAGGTGATATAGTTGGGACCTTTTTATGCTACATGTACTGTAGTCTCCAATATCAAGAGTAAATTAGTGATCCTACCTTCCCTATGTACGAACGGACACTCCTCACTCTAGTTCACTCAGTGGTAAGCTAGAGTACCTTTTTGAAATGTCTTTAAGACTTTGTTATCAATCATAGCTTAGCTTAGGTCATAGGGTCTAACCCTTGTATAATTATCATCATCATTAGCTCAATAATAAACATGATAAAAATTCTAGATGAATCACTACATCACAATTCAATACTAGATCTTAGCTTAAGACAAGATACTGCGGTCATTTCATAATATACTTTATAACTTAGATTATCTTCTCAAGAACTAGCATGAAAAACTGTAAAAATCATACCAAATTTGTTCATAATTAGTTTAACAACATTATCTAGTAGTAATTTAACCAATATCCAAGTCAATTGAACCAAATACAACCTAATTCATATCAAGATCTAACATAGGGTTAAGGGTTAAGGGTCATTTTCTATAAACTAGACCAAACTATCAAGATATATTATAATTAAGTTATAATACATGTTAATATACTCATAATATCCAAAATAAATCATAAAAAAGTCAATTCATAACATAATTTTCAAGATTGGGAAATACCCACATGAAAACTCAACTTCGGAAAATACATTGGAGGAACTCTTTGAGGAAAGAGGTCTCAAAGGTGAATTAGATCATATACCTTAATTTTTTATGAAACATTGGTGTTGAAATATTCCCTTTACATTCCCCAAATCACTCCCCTAGCTTGGTCTTCAAAAGTGTCTCCCAATAGAGAGAGAAAAAAGAGAGAAGAAAAAGAATTTGCTTTGTGAGTTGTTAGAGTTTTGTGTTAGTCTTATTTTAGGTGAGGGATTTATATAGGGTGTTAATCAACATAATAAATCTTCCGCATACCCCTAATTAAACTCCTAACAAATCCAAATAATAAAATATTTTAAGTGAAAACGTGCAACAATTTGCGGTGTAACATATGACACCACGATCGACGGATCGTGGGTCAATCGACGGACCTGCCCCCCTTCTGTACTGCACACCCATAGATTTTGTCAGAGACTGTGCACACAAGGCCCCCAACGACTTGGCTAAGTGTTTTTCTATGGATTAATCTATGCCCCATCGATCGACACACGACTTGTCGATAACCTCTCGTGGGTGCACACTGCCAGGCAGTGTTTTACTCCACTTGCAAGGGTCCTTTTCAAAGGCCCTCGATCGGTTCTTGGGGAGTCGTACCTGGAC
Source organism: Solanum lycopersicum (assembly GCF_036512215.1). Classification (NCBI taxonomy): domain Eukaryota; kingdom Viridiplantae; phylum Streptophyta; class Magnoliopsida; order Solanales; family Solanaceae; genus Solanum; species Solanum lycopersicum. The sequence continues at coordinate 46,550,333 of NC_090804.1, read as the reverse complement.
GTTTTGACCATTAATCATCTTAAACACATGTTAGACACCCTTCCACCAATTTTAATCATTTTCCAACTTCTAAAAGCTTGTCAAATATGCTAAAACACGCTAGTACCTCGTCAAACTAGTTTTCGAACGTCATGGACAATCTTGGACGTTTTGGTTCTTATACATTCTAATTGACTTATGTTCATTTAAGTGGACCTTAAAATAGTTTCTTAACCTTATGAAACATATGTTAGGCTCTAGAACACATCTTGGATTGTCGAAGTGTTATTATCCTCCATTAGGAACATTTGTTCCCGAATGACACTAAAAACTTTTGAAGGAATAGACTCACGACTAGCAGCCCACCCAACAAGAATGCATAACAATATTAACATATAACTTCCACAAGGAAATTCAAAATTTATATTACAACACATAAGACTCAACAATACATAATCAGGAATATCCTTCTCACAACAACAATATCTCAACATAGCATTTATGAGTCAATTATGTCAAAGTTCAACTTAGCAACATGCCACATATTATTTCATAAAGGCTCACCATATCAAAATACACAACATACTTCAAATCATGAGAAACTAAACAAATTTCAAGTTCAAATTCATAATTTCACAATAATTCTCTGTAACAATAACGAAAATGCCCTTTTTGCAAAACTTCACTAAAAATTAAAGCAACATCAATTTTTTGTCATCATTTTCATAGTTAGTAAGAATTACTAACCGTATTTATCATATATATGAGGGTAACGGGATTTCATATCGGACTCGGCCTTCCATGTGTCACTCTCAATTAGGTGATTCTTCCATAACACCATTATGGATGTGACTTCTTCATCCTTAAATTCTTAACTTGCTTATCATGAATTTTAACTGGAACTTCCTCATAAGAGAGATTATCCTTCACACCAAGATCCTAACTAGGGAGAATAGACTGGGTATCCCTGATACACTTCTTAAACATGGAAACATGGAAAACCGGATGAACCAAAGCAAATTCACTAGAAAGTTTCAATTCATAGGCCACCTTACCAACCCTTCGTGAGATTTCATATGGCCCGACTAACGAGGACTAAATTTCCCCTTCTTTCCAAATCCAACTACCCATTTCATTGGAAAAATTTTCGAATACACTTAATCACCTTCTTCAAACTCCAAATCCTTTCTCTTCTGATCGACATAAGACTTAGGCTGCCTATAGCCCATTTGCAACCGGTTCCTTATTATATTAACTTTCTCCAATGTCTTATAAATAAAATGGGGACTAAGAAGCGAAGAATCACCCACTTCAAACCATCCAATAGGAAACCTATGCCTCCTACCGTACGAGGCTTCATATGGAGCCATGGATATGGATGAATGAAAACTATTATTACAAGCAAACAACACTAAAAAAATGCTTATCCCAAATTCCCTTGAAATAAAAAATACAATCCTTTAGCATATCCTCAAGGGGTTTAATTGTAAGCTCTGCTTGACCATCCGTTCGAGGAGCCAAACGGTGCTTAACTTCACCTTAGTACCCAACCCTTCGTAGAATGACCTCCAAAATGTAGATGTGAATTTTGCACCTTATCTGATATGATGGATAACAGAATATTATGGCGTTACACAATCTCATTAATGAAGATCCTAGCACAATCTTCCATTGAATAAGTAGACTTGAAGGGAATTAAGTGACCGAACTTGGTCAACCTATCCAAAACCACCCATATAGAGTCATGTTGCCTTTGAGTCTGAAGTAAACCCACTAAAAAATCCATATTGATGTCTTCCCACTTCCAAGTAGGAACTTGGATTTCTTGTAGAAAGCCACCTGACTTTTGATGTTCCGGCTTTCACTTATTAGAAATTTGGACACTTAGCAACAAACTTCGCTATGCCCTTGTTCAAACCTTCCTACCAAAATACTTCACTAAGGTCATGGTACATTTTTATCGAACTCGAATGAATGGAATAGCAGGACCCATGGGATTCCTCAAGATTCCGATTCCTCAACTATCTACCTTGGGAACACACAACCACCAAGGGCGACTAAGAGTTATGATGGACCATAAAATTATATTTGGTAGAATCTTCCAAACTCACACCCAATCTAGACAACCTATGAACATCTTTAACAAGGTTTTTGTTGGCTTTATCTAAGTGAGATACACTATCCATAGTCATATGACCTAGAGCATTGAGCATTCGCAACCACATTGGCCTTGTTGAGGTGATAGAGAACACTCATGTCATAATCCTTCAACAATTCTAACCACCTTCTTAGTTCAAAGTAAGAATGTCTCACATGGGCTATATAATGTTTCATACATAATGGAAAATAATGAACATAATAGTCTTAAACTCAAAAAAATTCCATAAGCTAGATAGTGGCATCACCCTCGGAAAGTGAGGACCTACCCTACTTGGATGAATAAGAGGTCCAAGCCTTCTTCAAGTCATCTTCAAAGAGCTTCAACAAAAAGAACCTAAAATGTTTGGGAAAATGAAAAAATGGGGTTAGTACACCACTTGAACTAAGTATGAGACCATATGCACAAATACATTGAGATCATGCTTGGAAAAGGGACATTTCATAAAGATATGCAATTTACTTTGAAACACTTATGCATATTCAACAAGACCATACCAATCAATAGAGCATGTTCATTAAGTAATAAGCATGTACATCACAAAACCAACATCATCATGCCTAGTAAAGTCAACATGCATAGCACGTAGTTGAATACTTATTCAAGTAAACCTATCATCAAGTTATATTAGCAAAAAGCATGTATAAGAGTACATTTCAACATAACTAAAGCAAGACAATTACACATGACCCTTATCAAGTCAACAAGTGCAATGACTAAGCAAAGACCCATAACCTTACTCAATCAAGTAACCGAACAAGAATCATGACTAACATCCTATCTCAAATGTCATAACATTAAGAGTACATAACCTCATACTTTAACAATATAGACCAACACATATTCATAAATGACACCAATAAAACTATAGTATCATCTATTTGCGCGTTTCACATATACATGTCCTATAGTATTATATGTATTTTCATACATAAGAACATACTCCTAATACTCCCTCAAGTCTAACTAGTGCAATGCTTAGGTAGAGTCCCATACCCTTACCTAGACTAAGCTAGACCCTTAGGTTATCATAGTTAGAGTTCAATCCTTTAGTTCATTTTACCTTTTGGGAACATCTTTCCCTAATAAACATAGACCACATAAACTAATGTGGAATCCGTTGTCATAGAACCATACAACGAAGGAAGGTGGACTACATCCCAAGGTAGAACAAAAACATAAACATAGCAACTACGTGGATCCACTAGCTAGTATTCCTATGGGGGAAACATAGTTCAAGATCTAGGTGATATAGTTGGGACCTTTTTATGCTATATGTACTGTAGTCTCCAATATAAAGAGTAAATTAGTGATCCTACCTTCCCTATGTATGAAAGGACACTCCTCACTCTAGTTCACTCAGTGGTAAGCTAGAGTACCTTTTTGAAATGTCTTTAAGACTTTGTTATCAATCATAGCTTAGCTTAGGTCATAGGGTCTAACCCTTGTATAATTATCATCATCATTAGCTCAATAAGAATTGTATGAGTATAAATCCTTTCATTACAATTCATATTGCTGAGGTTAACACATTAACATCATCATATCATGATAAGGCACATTGATATATCATTCACCCTCCTTGTAACATTTACATCTTGAGACAACAACTCACAATCATAACCAAGACGTTTCAATTTAATATCACAATCAATCCTAATACATTTCATACTCAAATACAACATCATGACTTAATCATAATTAACCACAACTTTTATGTAAAGGATAGAGATCATAAGATTTAACAAATCTCCTTCATAGTTCATCATCAAGGTCTTACCATAAAGCATTAATTAAACCCAATTTGGGTATATGTAATCTTAAGTCAATAATAAACATGATAAAAAGGCTAGATGAATCATTACATCACAATTCAATACTAGATCTTAGCATAAGACAAGACACTTAGGTCATTTCACAATATATTTTATAACTTAGATCAATTACTCAGGAACTAGCATGAAACACTGCAAAAATCATACCAACTTTGTTCATAATTAGTTTAAAAACATCATCTAGTAGTAATTTAACAAATAGCTAAGTCAATTGAACCAAATACAACCTAATTCATATCAAGATGTAACATAGGGTTTAGGCTTAAGGGTCATTTTCTATAAACTAGACCAAACTATCAACATATTTATAAATAAGTTATAATTCATATTAATATACTCATAATATCCAAAAGAAATCATTAAAAAATCAATTCATAACATAATTTTAAAGATTGGGAAATACCCACATGAAACTAAACTTTGGAAAATACTTTGAAGGAACCCTTTGAGGAAAGAGGTCTCAAAGGTGAATTATATCACATACCTTTATTTTTTTTTGAAACATTGGTGGTGAAATCTTCCCTTTACATTCCCCAAAACACTCCCCTAGCTTTGTCTTCAATAGTGTCTCCCAATACAGAGAGAAAGAAGAGAGAAGAAAGAGAATTTTCTTTGTGAGTTGTTAGAGTTTTGTATTAGTCTTATTTTAGGTGAGGGATTTATATAAGGTTTTAATCAACTTAGTTAAGCTTCCACTTACCCCAAATTAAACTCCTAACAAAGCCAACTAATCAAATAATGTCGGTGAAAACGTGCAATAATTTGCAGTGTAAAATATGACACCACGATCGACGGATTGTGGGTCAATCGACGGACCTGCCCCCCTTCTGTACTGCACACCCATAGTTTTTGTCAGAGACTGTGCACACAAGGCCACCAACGACTTGGCTAAGTGTTTGTCTATGGATGAATCTATGCCCTGTCAATCGACACACCACTTGTCGATAACCTCTCGTGGGTGCACACTGCCAGGCAGTGTTTGATTCCACATGCAAGGGTCCTTTTCAAGGGCCCGCGATCGGTCCTTGGGGAGTCGTACCTGGACGTTTTAACCATTAATCATGTTAAAAAAATGTTAGACACCCTTCCACCAATTTTAATCATTTTCCAACTTCTAAAAGCTAGACAAATATGCTAAGGCACGCTAGTACCTCGTCGAACTAGTTTTTGAATGTCATGGACGTTCTTGGTCATTTTGGTTCTTATACATCCTAATTGACTTATATTCATTTAAATTGACCTTAAAATAGTGTCTACACCTTATGAAACTTATGTTAGTCTCTAGAACACATCTTGGATTGTCGAAGTGTTACATTATCCTCCCTTAGGAATATTCGTTCCCGAATGACACTAAAAACTTTTGAAGGAATAGACTCACGATTAGCAGCCCACCGAACAAGAATGCATAACAACATTAACATATCAATTGCACAAGGAAATTCAAAACTTCAATTTTAATACATAATGAGGAATATCCTTCTCACAACAACAAGATCTTAACATAGCATTTATGAGTCAAATATGTCATTGTTCTACATAGCAACATGCAAGATATTATTTCATAAAGGCTCACCATATCAAAATACGCAACATAACTCAAATTAAGACAAACTAAAAAAAATTCAAGTTCAAATGCTTAATTTCACAATAATTCACTGTAACAATAACGAAAATGCCCTTTTGCAAAACATCACTAAAAATTAAAGCAACATCAAATTGTTAGTAAGAATTACTAACCTTAGTTATCATATATATGAAGGTAACGGGACTTCATATTGGGCTCGGCCTTCCATGTTGCACTTTGAATTAGGTGATTCTTCCATAACACCATTATGGAAGTGACTTCTTCATCCTTAAATTCGCAACTTGCTTATCAAGAATTTTAATTGGAACTTCCTCATAATAGAGATTATCCTTCACACCAAGACCCAAAATAGGGAGAATAGGCTGGAAATCAATGATACACTTCTTAAACATGGAAATATGGAAAACTAGATGAACCAAAGAAAATTCACTAGGAAATTTCAATTCATAGGCAGCCTTACCAACCCGGTGTGAGATTTCATATGGCCCAACTAACGAAGACTAAATTTCCCCTTTTTCCAAATCTAACAACCCATTTCATTGGCAAAATTTTTGAATCCACTTTATCACCTTCTTTAGACTCCAAATCCTTTCTCCTATGATCGGCATAAGACTTATGCCGCCTATAGCCCGTTTGCAACCGAATTCTTATGATATATACTTTCTCCAATATCTTATAAATAAAATCGTGATGAAGAAGCGAAGGCTCACGCACTTCAAACCATCCAATAGGAAACCTAAACCTCCTACCATACAAGGTTTCATATGGAGCCATGGATATGGATGACTGAAAACTATTATTATAAGCAAACACCACTAAAGGCAAATGGTTATCCCAAATTTTCTTGAAATCAATAATACAAGCCTTAAGCATATCCTCAAGGGGTTTAATAGTAAGCTCCGCTTGACCATCCGTTTAGGGAGCCAAAGGGTACTTAACTTCACCTTATTACCCAACCCTTCGCGGAATGACCTCCAAATCGTAGATGTGAATTTTGCACCTAATCTGATATGATGGATAACGGAATATTATGGCGTCACACAATCTCATCTATGAAGATCCTAGCACAATATACCGCTGAATAAGTAGATTTGAAGGGAATAAAGTGAGCGAACTTGGTCACCCTATCAAAAACCACCCATATAGAGTCATATTGCCTTTGAGTCTGAAGTAAACCCACTAAAAAATCCATATTGATGTCTTCCCACTTCCAAGTAGGAACTTGGATTTCTTGTAGTATGCCACCTGACTTTTGATGTTCCAGCTTTCACTTGTTAGAAATTTGGACACATAGCAACAGACATCGCTATGCCCTTTTTCAAACCTTCCTACCAAAATACTTCCCTAAGGTCATGGTACATTTTTGTCGAACTCGAATGATTGGAATAGCAGGACCCATGGGATTTCTCAAGATTCTGGTTCCTCAACATATCTACCTTGGGAACACACAATCAACCTTGGTACCTCAAAACACGCTCATTCAACTCCATTAATGATTTATCAAGGTGTTGTTTGGACTTCACCTCAACCACCAAGGATGACTAAGAGTTATTATGGACCATAAAGCCACATTTAGGAGAATCTTCCAAACTCACACCCAATGTAGACAACCTATGAACATCTTTAACTAGGTTTTTGTTGGGTTTATCTATGTGAGATACACTATCCATAGTCATAAGACTTAGAGCATTGATCATTCACAACCACATTGGCCTTGTCGGGGTGATAGAAAACACTCATGTCGTAATCCTTCAACAATTCTAACCACCTTCTTTGTCTTAGATTTAACTATCTTGGGGTTAAAAGATATTGAAGACTCTTGTGGTCTGTATACACATCAACATGGACACCATACAAGCAATGCCTCCATATTTTCAAGGTAAATACCACAGCCGCTAACTCAAGTTCATGAGTTGGATAGTTTCTATGATGCACCTTAAGTTGCATAGAAGAATAAGATATTACCTTCCCATGTTGCATAAACACACACCCTAAACCCACTAGGGATGGGTAATAATACACAACAAAACCCTTGGTATCTCCGATAAGATCAACATCGGAGCAGAAATAATCCTATCTTTCAAGATTTGGAAGCTTCTCACACATGCCTCCGACCAATCAAATATCTCACACTTTTTGGTCGAAGTAGTCAAGGGAGATGCAATGGATACAAAGCCATCAACGAACCTCCTAAAATAACCCTCTAAACGCAAGAAACTCCTAATATCGGTTGGAGTCAGTAGCTTAGGCCAATTTTTCACCGCCTCCATTTTCCTTGGATAAACCACAACTCTCTCACTTGAGATGATATGACCAAGAAATGTCACAGACCTCAACAAAAACTCACATATTCTATACTTGGCAAACAACTGATTCTCCTTAAGCACTTGTAATACCACCCTTAAATGGTTCATGTGATCACCAATATACCAAGATATCATCAATGAAGACAATGACAAATGAATATATGTTACATGAAAACACTTTATACATGAGATGCATAAACGCTTCCGGGGCATTCGTGAGACTAAAGGACAATACTAAGAAACTCTTAATGACCATATCTAGTATGAAATTCCGTATTTTGTATATCCTTACCTCTCACCCTAAGTTACTGATACCCAATCTCAAGTCAATCGTAGAAAAATAGTTTTCCCCTTAGAGTTTATCAAACAAGTCGTCAATCCGAGGGAGAGAATACTTGTTCTTAATAGTGACTTTATTGAGTTGGCGATAATCAATATATATTCTTAAGAACTCATCCTTCTTATTCACAAACAAAACCAGAGCACCCCATGGAGAAATAATAGGTCTAATGAAGCCTTTGCCTAGTCATCAATCCTTTGAATATGACACTTATTCTTTATTGTGGTCTTATTTTGTTGCCAATCGTATATTAACAATAAGGTCAAACAATACTTCTTTCGAACAAATAACTCCAGACCACCTCATTGAGATATACTCGGTTGAATGAAACCATTATCAAAAATTCCTTCAATTGATCCTTTAATTCTTCAACATTTGTCGGTGACATATAAGAAAAAGGTACATAATTAGGTTGTGTATTTAGGATAAGTTCAATACTGAAGTTCGTTCCCTTTCTAGATGAATACTAGGAAGATCATTGAGCTATACTTTTGGAAACTCATTTACAATTTCAATTGATTCATAAGGGTCTCATAAATAGTATTTGTAAACCTAACAAAAGTAACCCTTTGTCGCTAAATTTTCCCCTTCCAATTTAAGGATAGGTTTATTCCAAACCTTATATGCCCAATCAAGTCCTACAGTATATGGAATCATAAAAAGAGAGAAGTCACTCTATCCCGAGAATTACATCTAAGTCAAATATATGAATATCTTATATTAGAACGACTGACTCTATGACAAACATAAGTAGAACAATTTCTTTAAACTCCTTTAGTTATAATAGAATCTCCAACATTTGTAGAATTGAAAAAAGGTTTTAAATCAACATTCTTCGTTCTTGATGATTATATGTTTTATTGGTGTTTGGGAAGTACGTGATATTTTATTACCTTTATTTGACAAACTTGACCTTGTATGTTGCTGATATTGTGAGTTCCTCTTTGTGAAAGTTTGTAAATATTTTTTGAATACTGAGTTGTAGTTAAGGATGTGTGATTTTTTAAAATGATTTTGAAGAGTTGGATGCTTTGAAAACTGTGAACTGTTAGGTTGGGCTGAATTTTATGCAGGTTGTCGTTGTGGAGGTTCAGTTGGTGCGTAAGTATTACCTATATTTTATTCCCTTAGCTTGTGTTTAGAAGTTTACTTGCTGGGTACCTTATGGTTTGGTACTAACCCCTTTCTACTACAATTTCTTTTGTAGGTTACTATCCCGGACCCTTGTGATATTTCTCTTCCCCTTGTCCCAGGATTCTTAGGGAGAATATTGAGGTAGCTGCTTCTTATCTCAGGAAACCTATTTATGATCTTATTCTATTCGAGAAACAATTTTTCTTCTTTTAATAAATTGTAATACTTTAGAGGCTTGTACATGTGACAACAAGATTTTTGGGGTATTTTCGAGTAAATTATAATGGTCATGTTTTAGGCTGGCTTGTCTTGGTGTGATAAGAAAAGTGTCATCACATCCATTTTTGGGACGTGACAATACATGGAATACTGCTACGTCTTACCTAAGCCTTATACTATCATAGATGTAACTAGAATAAACCTCTAAGTCATGAATATAATTCGTTTGTGGGATATTTTCCATTAATTGAAAATAAAACCATGTAAATTATAACATGGGATTTAGTGTACGCCCTCACATAAAAAATAGAGAGTCTACTTGTTGAGTAATTCTTATTGTTTAAGTGGATCTACTATCTAGGTCATTAAAGACAATCGTACGGCGTCATGTAGTTTTGAAAATGAGAATTGCTACTAAAGACAAAACCTATACTTATTTTAAGGCATATTCAAAAGTCTGTTGGGTGATAAATAAATTTCAACGGAAAGTACATAGTCATAATCATATTAAAATACTTTGAAATAAAATATATTTAGACTACCATTCCAATCATAAATTCATATTAGAATAGCACCTATTAAAATCATGATTTCATATTAAGAAAGATACCTTACTAAGAATCTAAATCGTGATATCTTTTCAAATGTGAGGAAAACATTTACAAATCAGTGACAATTTACCTTAAAAGTATCTTTTAGTCAAAAGTCATCAATTTTATAATATACGCAGAGATTCATAATAATAATTCATAAGTTCATAATAATAGTTAATATTTATAAAATAGGAATAGGCATGGGTCCAAAAGAAATAAATTGGAAATTATGTATTTAAGTCAAATCCCAGTTAATAATTTAAATTTGAGAAATAGAAGATAAAAAATTGAATCCACAAGGAGTTACATGAAGTCGTAAATTTAGGATTAAAATAAAATTAGAAAATTGAGATTCTTTCAGAACGTAATGGATAAAACGAATTTATTGATGAAATTCCCACATACCTTTATGATCAAATCCCTAAAATAAGGAGAGAATACCGTTGAAGCCCTTGAAATACTAGTTGTTCTCTTTGGAGCTTGAGGATGAATTTGAGGGGAATTTGGGGTTTTGAGTAAATTTGAGGGAATCAAAATAATAGGAAAAGACCCAATTAAACTTGACTCAAAACTATTGGATGACTTCTACGGTTTTGATCTATGATCTGAATAAATTTTTACGGACTCCTAGTCAACTGTAGAGTCAAGTAGTGGGGACCAGAATACAAAAAAAAATTTATGGGACCTTATCATGGATCTTTAATCATTGTTAGGCTTGTAGAACTAACCCGTAGAAACTTGTTTCCAAAAATCCTCTAAAGTCCAATCCATTTCCATTTAAGAATTTTTACGCCACCCAAATCTTTCCTATAACATGTAGATCATTTCATAAATACAAAGTCCATATTTCACTAAGTCTCGAACATGCATACGACACTTCCGATGACCCATAAGGATTCTACAATTTTCATCCATAGACCGTCATCTAGACTTGGCATTTCAAAATTCCTACTCAACTCCTAAAACTTCCTTCATGCGACCTATTTAAAATCCTATGGTTCTTAGGTTGGCTCATAAAATCTTCATTAATACCAAAAATGCAATATTTCCTTTCTAATTTGACTTTGAATTTTCATAGATGCTACATTAAATGATAAAAAATGTCGTAATATGGTGAAACTTCATGTATGGTAACCTCAATTCTATACGGAGGATTCTATATATATTTTGCAAAAGAAAATTGACCAGAAGTCATATCACCAAAATAATCATTGGTGTTACACATGAAAAAACATAGAAAATCACCGAATTTCTTCAAAATGGCCCCTTAATTCCCACAAAATTAGTAAATAATTATGAGGCTTCTCGTAATGTTCTCCCAACTCCGTATGGAGGAAGATTAGCATGTTATCCCAAGACTAAATTTTATTCGTTGATCGACGATCCTTACACTCAGCACTGTCTGATCACAAAGTCCTACATATATGTTTCACAAGAAAGCGACATGGAGACATATCACCAAAATATTAATGGTATACCACACATGAAAAATATAAAAAAGTGCTTGATTCTTAATATATAGCTTCTAAATGCCCAAGTATTGTTAGGTTCTACATATTTCTCCTTCGACTCTCTGTAGAGAGTTCCATAAATATTTTGCTAAAAAAAATGGGAAAAAATATCACTAAAATATTTATGGCGTAACAAACACAAAAATTAAAAATTTGTCTAGTGCTTGTTAATTATCTTCAAGGACTTAAAATCTTGTAGAAATTTCTGAAGCTTCACTTACCTCTTCCCCAACTCTCTACTGTGGCTTCTATAAAGGTTCTACAAAAAATTGATCTGAAGTCATATCACAAGATTATTCATAGGATAATGGATGAATACCTAAAAAAACACCTAATTCCTGTAAAATGGTACCTATATGTCATAAAAATTATAAGTCTTCATGTATTGCTCCCCAAAATCCCTACAAAGGGTACTCTAATGGTTTTTCAAGAAAATCATTAGAAAGTTGTATCACGAAAAATATTCATGGGTTAAACAAATGAAAAGCTATAAACATCACTTAATTCTTTTAAATTGTCTCCTAAGTCTCCGTAAATGCCATAGAATTAAGAGGTCTTATGTACCACTCCCCAACAACTTGTCATCTGCTATATAAAGATTTTAAAAACAATTTGACCAAAATTCATATCACCAAAATATTTAATGTCTATCTCATACCAAAAAAAGATAAAATTTCTTAGTTCTTTAAAACTTCCTCCTATATGCTTTAAAATTCAATATGCTTTAGTGTTCTCCTAACTACCCATGGAGGGTTACTGAAAGGGTTTGCAAAATAATTGACAGGAAGCCATTTCACCAAAATGTTTATTGTCTAAGACACACAAATAATTGAGAAAATTTCCTATTTTTGTTTTTTGGAAAATTTCCTGGAAATGCACAAAAATATTTTTAAAATGGTGAGACTTCACATACTGCTCCTCAAACTCTCTACTGAGGGTCTTGTAAAGATTTTGCGTAAGAATCAACCAAAAGTCATATCACCAAAATATACATGGGCTAACACAAAAAGTTGATATAATCAGCTAATACCTATAAAAATAACCCCTAGCCCAAAAAAGTCGTATAAATGTGTGGCTTCACGTACTTCTCATCAATGTCCCTACAGAGGGTTATGTAATGGTTTTAAAGGAATTTTACAGAATTCATGTCACCAAAGTATTCATGGACTAATAAATAAGAAAACAGATAAAATCATCTAATTTATTCAAATAGGCTCTTAAATGAAAAAATATTCTACAAAGATGGTGAGACTTTTTCTCCCCTAAAAATGTTGTAACAATGCTACGAGTTGATGTACTTAGGTCTCAAACATTGCCATGAGGGTTTCTTAAAGGTTATATAAAAAATAATTAAAAGTCATATCACAAAATTATTCACAGGCTAACAAATATGAAAAACAAAAGCATTAGGATTAGTCAAAATAAATCCCCCTAGAGTATGACCGAAATCACATATAAACACGTTAACCAAACTAAGGTCCTATTCCCCCCCCCCCCCCCGAATTAATTTTTTTGTAATTTTTGACACTTTTTGACTTTTGTAGCGTACTCTGTCACTCCACACAGTTGAGGTTGATGAATGATATTTTGATGTCACTTAAGCCAAAAAGGTGTACAAAAATTTTCTAAAAAATGCGTTTAGGGGGTTAATAGGACCTTAGTTTCGTTAAGTTATGCCTCGAAGATTTATATATTTTCCTAACACGAAGTCTTAGATTTTTATTTATACTTTTTTTTTCTAATTTTATTTATTCAACTGTCTTTGAATTTTCATTATACAATATAATCACTCATTCATTTGCCAATGGTATCATATGTCTCTTTAATATGTAACTTCACGTGTTTACTGAAATATACAATCAAGAGAAAACCCTCTTCTGTCTGACATCTTTTTTTATCATGGAGTAATTATAATAAATATAAAAATAGAACATTGAGAAAATCAGACGAACCGAGTAATAATATTAAAAAACATACTTTAAGTTGGCTTGATTTGGTTTATAGAGTTAATAAACCACAACAATTAATTTACTTATTTGGTTAATGAAATAACTAAATCAAACAGACCTGAGTTGTCATGACCGATGTTTAAACTCTAACAGAGACACAATGTTTTTAACCACAAAAATTCCCAAGATAGTCTACAGTATAACAATGTTATGCAGATCACATGAGAACTGAATTGGAAGGTATAAGTAAATATTATAAATGAAACAGATTCGAAAAATAAATATATTACAACTAAATACTAATGTCTGAAAGTCGCTAAACTAAATGAGATAAATTGCTAGGATAACACCCTGGGCCTCCTAAAACTAATACAATTGAAGTGCATCACATACACTAACTCATAGTTAGAAACCTATGAATGTGACGACGACTCTCCACAATGGTGAAAGTAGATGAACTAAGTGGAAAATCTGGCCGCAAATCTTAATATTGGTACTGAAATCAACATCATAAAAGAAATAAGACAAAGTAGAATTAATATATGAAATGTATTGGTATATAAGGTAAGGGATGATACCAACAATTAATCAAACAAACGACAGAAATAAAAATCTGAGAATGAGTATGTCACGACAAAAAAATCGATGTGATGACAATAGTCTTTTCCCACCAAGACAAGTTAGTTAAACCCAATGAAAACGAAAGAAAAGTGGAATATCATCAAAAATAAAAATAGGACAAAGAGAAGAACTTATTCTTCTTGCTAAAACCCCAAAAATTTAGTTATCACGTGTACAAGTCACTAAATATGCAACTATGAAAAGGAAGAAAGAGTGTCCTCCAAATGAAAAATTATCAACTACCTCTTCAAGTCCATTACAAGCCTCAACAGATAGATGAAAAGAGGAAGAGATCAGAGAGGTCTGGGCTCAAAACCTACACAAGTATTGAACTAAGACGTGAGTGTTTCCAATCTGTGTTATAAAATCAGAAATTACTGGTTCTAATAAATCATTCAGAAACACGAAGTAACTGAGATTTTTTTTTTATAACCAGTAAATAAGATGAACAGAAATTTATTTGTAAAAAATAATTTAATCTGTAAAAACGTACAAGAATCTGGAATACTCTTATTGAAAATTTAGGAAGAAAATCAAGTCCACTGAATTCACAGTGTCCCCTTAAGGAAATTATTCCCCTCTAGTATCCGAGGTTTGATTTGGAATATAACCTCCCAGGGTAAAATGATTTTAATCAGTAGAGTATGGATATCAAAAACTCTACTGTCAGTGAATCAATCCACAGCAGGAAAGTACACAAAGAAATATGTGATTTGAAGAAGAAGGAAGATCAGAAAATTCGTAGCAAATATTCTGAAGACTGAATGGTATTTATAGGCAAGAAGAATATATTCTGAAAGGTTGCAACTCTTTCAGAATTAACACGACCATTAATGAAAGGTTGCAAACTTTCAAATGGTATTGACTGTTCCTGAAAGTTGCAACCTTTTAGAACAGTCATGGCGGGAAATTTTGAATATAACGGAATTTAAAACGGGTCACTCGCGCGGATCCGAGTCGGGTCAGGTTTTAACTAAAAAGTTGAAAACATTTCGGTTATCAACTAATTTATTGAAAATAATTTTTGGCCATTTAAATTAATTAATAAATAATAAAAATAAATTTTGTCCAAAAATATCTCTCGATCGATAATTTGCCAAAGCCAAAGCCAAAGCCGAAGCGAGCGAGCGACGACGACGACGGCGCGAGGGGGGTCCCTCTTTCCAACCCTTTTAACAATTAATAGGAGTGTTTATTTATTTAAACTCTCATATTTTCCTTTCCATTACCGATGAGGGAATATTGCCTTTTTAAATAAAGCATTAGAGGACTTTTCAAGTTCCCAACCTTTAAAGTTCTAAAACGTTCAAATTCCTCTCCTTCCCTCTATTTCCCATCAATTCTTACTACATACCCAACAATCCCCCACATTGATGGGCAATAGTTATAACATAGGAATGCACGGACAATTGTGTACTTTACAAGCAAGGATTAATTGCATCTGGATAAGTAGGATTCTCCTTGGACATTCCGTAGTGATCATATGTCGGATATACTCGGTCAATCGGTAGATGTGATATCTTTGAACCGTCGAACTTTGGTGTATACCTAGACAACCATATGTCACACAATTAACCCTTTACTGTTTATGATTCTTACGGTTGTGTTTGTTTCAGCCATGAACACCTCCTGGTTTCATGAGTGTATAGAGAATAGGCTTTTGACATAAATTCTCTTTGAAGCGGCTTCCACTTCACAGTCACATAGGTGATTTCTAACCGTGTCATCTCGTAGATACACTATTTGGTCAAATCTACCAAACTTAGGAAATCATTAAAAATTTAAGCTTTATTACCTCATTAACAAGCCTTAAAGTCTTAACCTTTTCCTGAACATTGTCTTCATCATGATAATGGATTGAGTTATTTGACAATGTCGAACCGTCAGCCACAACTTTATTTTTCTCCTTGAATCTAGCTCTTGGGATCTCCAGTCTGCTAGATAGAGTTACCGTCATGCTGACTTGTCCTAAGCCGTAAACCCATTCCCTTAGATGATCTTTCAACTGCCTCTCTCACTAGGCCTTTCGTTAGTGGATCTGACAAATTATCGCTTGACTTTACATAGTCAATTGTGATAATTCCACTAGAGAGCAGTTGTCTTATGGTGTTATGTCTACGTCGTATATGACGAGACTTTCCGTTGTATATAACGCTCCCTGCCCTACCTATTGCTGCTTGACTATCGCAATGTATGCAAATTAGTCCGACAGGTTTGGGCCAGAATGGAATATCCTCTAGGAAATTCCGGAGCCATTCTGCATCTTCACCAGCCTTATCCAAAGCAATGAATTCAGATTCCATTGTGGAGCGAGCAATACATGTCTGTTTGGAAGATTTCCAAGAGACAGCTCCTCCACCAAATATGAATACATAACCACTCGTGGATTTTACATCATTTGACCCGGTGATCCAATTTGCATCACTATATCCTTCAATCACAGCAGGACAGAACGAAGGCGCTTTCCGGGGAGGTGAGGGTTGTAGACATGATATTTAGATCACCTTGTGTTGAGAAGGAAAATAAGCTATTCAAGTAAGCATAATGTTGTGTCCATTTTAGATTACCTAACACACGTTTCATAGCCATCCAGTGAGTTTGATTCGGATTACTAGTGTACCGACTCAGTTTACTAATAGCACATGCTATATCTGGTCGTGTGCAATTCATAATATACATCAAACTTCCCAACACTCTGGCATATTCCAATTGAGAGTCGCTTTGACCTTCATTCTTTTTAAATGTACAACTTAAATCAATTGGAGTTTTGACTACATTGAAATTCAAGTAATTGAACTTATCCAATAATTTTTCAATATAATGAGATTGAGATAATGCTAGTTCCTGGGGAGTTTTGATAATCCTGACCCCTAAGATCAAATCAGCAACTCCTAAGTCTTTCATATCGAACTTGTTAGACAAGATGCGCTTAGTAGCATTTATATCATCAATTTCTTTACTCATTATTAACATGTCATAAAATATACAAACAAACAATGACTTCATGATTCATAACATTTTTGATGTAAACACATTTATCACATTCGTTAATCTTGAATCCATTTGCCAACATTACTTGATCAAATTTAGCATGCTATTGTTTGGGTGCTTGCTTGAGTCCATAAAGTGACTTCACAAGTCTGCACACTTTCTTTTCTTTACCAGGAACTATAAACCCTTTAGGTTGTTCCATGTAAATTTCTTCCTCTAACTCTCCATTTAAGAAGGCTGTCTTTACATCCATTTGGTGGATTTTAAGATCATGCACTGCTGCAAGTGCTATTAACATCCTAATTGATGTTATCCTTGTTACTGGAGAATATGTGTCAAAGTATTCCAGACCTTCCTTTTGTCTGTACCCTTTGACAACCAGTCTAGCCTTGTATTTGTCAATAGTCCCATCAGGTTTCATTTTCCTTTTAAAGATCCATTTTGATCCTAAAGGTTTATTTCCTGGAGGAAGATTAGTCAATTCCCAAGTGTGATTGCTTAAAATTGATTCAATCTCACTATTGACTGCTTCTTTCCAATAAGTTGACTCTGACGAAGACATAGCTGCTTTAAATGTTTGAGGTTCATTTTCAAGTAATAGTGCTACAAAATCTGATCCGAAAGAAACAGATTTTCGTTGTCGAGTACTTCGCCTAGGTTCCTCACTAGTTAGAATATTTTCCATTGATTCTTCTTGTGGTCATTTAGATCTTTCACTTGTTGAATCACTTTCAGTTTTATATGGATAAATGTTTTCAAAATACTCTGCATTATCTGATTCAATTATCGTATTAACATGAATCTCAGCATTATCAGATTTGTGAACCAAAAATCTACAGGCTTTACTATTCACAGCATATCCAATAAAGACACAATCTATTGTTTTGGGTCCAATTTTAACCCTCTTAGGTAAAGAAACATCTACCTTGGCTAAACACCCCCACACTTTAAAATATTTCAAGTTGGGTTTTCTTCCTTTCCACAACTCATATGAAATTGATTGTGTTTTTCGATGGGGTACTCTATTGAGTATTTTATTAGCTGTAAGAATGGCTTCCCCCCAAAGATTTTGCGGTGAACCAGAATTGATCATTAAGGCATTCATCATTTCCTTTAATGTTCTGTTCTTCGGTTCTGCCAGACCATTTGACTGTGGTGTATAAGGTGCAGTAGTTTGATGAATAATACCATATTCCAAACATATCTCTGCAAAAGGAGATTCATATTCTCCACCCCTATCACTCCGAATCATTTTTATCTTTAGATTCAATTGGTTTTCCACTTCATTTTTGTGTTGCTTAAATGCATCAATTGCTTCATCCTTACTATTAAGCAAGTATACATAACAAAATCGAGTGCAGTCATCAATAAAAGTTATAAAGTACTTTTTTCCACCACGAGATGGTGTTGACTTCATATCGCATATATCTGTGTGAATTAAGTCTAAAGTTTTAGAATTTCTTTCAACAGACTTGTAAGGATGTTTAACAAACTTACTTTTCACACAAATTTCACATTTCGACTTATCGCATTTAAAATCAGGCAATACTTCTAAATTAACCAATTTTCGCAAGGCTTTGTAATTAACATGTCCCAAACGGGCATGCCATAAATCACTTAACTCCAACAAGTAAACAGAAGTAGAATTTTTATTGATACTGCCAATAACCATTACATTTAGTTTGAAAAGACCCTCATTGAGATAGCCCTTTCCTATGAACATTTCATTCTTACTTATTACAGCTTTATCACTAACTACGACACACTTAAACACGTTCTTAACGAGTAGTGCAGCAGAAACTAAATTCTTCCTAATAGTAGGGACATGCAGAACATTGTTTAAAGTCAACACTTTGCCGGATGTCATTTTCAACATTACTTTGCCAGTTCCTGCAATCCTTGCGGTTGCTGTGTTTCCCATGAATAAATCTTCATCCTACTTAGCAGGAGTATATGTTGCAAAGGCTTCTTTTGCAGAACAAATATGTCTAGTGGCACCTGAGTCGAGAAACCACACCTTGGGATTTCCAACTAAGTTACACTCCGATATCATTGCACACAAGTCATTTGCATCTTCCATTTTTTCCACGATGTTTGCTTGATTTTTGCCTTTGCCTTTGTTTTTGTCCTTTCTTGGAGCATGACAATCAGAAGATCTATGACCAGCCTTGCCACAATTATAACAGTTGCCTTTGAATTTCTTCTTGGCCTGTTCTGACTTCTGCCCGTTGGACTTCTTTCTCTTTTTGTCTTTGGTTGGAGCTTCTTCAACAATATTAACTCCAATGATTGTTGAACTCTTACGCGACTTCTTTTCGGCATTTCTGTTATCTTCCTTAATCTTGTGCCGAATCACAAGATCTTCAAGCTTCATTTCTTTACGCTTGTGCTTTAGATAATTCTTGAAATCATTCCACGAAGGAGGCAACTTCTTGATCATTGCAGCCACTTGAAAAGCTTCATTTAGTACCATATCTTCAGCAATCAGATCATGGAGAATAAGTTGAAGTTCCTACACTTGTGATCCAACAGTTTTACTATCTGTCATTTTATAGTCTAAAAACTTTGCGAATGCATCTTCTGTCTTATATTTCTTCTCAGGTGCATTCCACAACTCTTTTGAAGCTGTTATTGCATTATATACATTATATAAGTCATCCTCTAAAGCACTCAAAATGTAACCTTTACATAGGAAGTGTGACTGTTTCCATGCTTCAACAATCATAAATTTTTCCCTGTCTGGCATATCATCAGCAGGAACTGGAGTATCTTCACTTGTAAATTTCTGCAAACCAAGAGTGGTAAGCCAGAAAAATACTCGTTGCTTCCATCCTTTAAAATTCACACCTGTGAATTTACCCGATTTCTCTGCTTGTGATACAAGAGGTCGGGTTGTGCAGCAACAGCCACTGTAACACCAGTGTTTTCCATTTCTGATAAACAAAATTGATACAATATAAGTAAGCAATAAAAATATAATTGCAGACTTAAAAGAGTATAAAATCACAAAGATTTTTGTCTCCACCAGAATCACAGATTTAATAATTTCCTTAAGATTGTTTCCAATCTGTGTTATAAAATCAGAAATTACTGGTTCTAGAAATCATTCAGAAACACGAAGTAACTGAGATTTTTTTATAACCAGTAAATAAGATGAACAGAAATTTATTTGTAAAAAATAATTTAATCTGTAAAAACGTACCAGAATCTGGAATACTCTTATTGAAAATATAGGAAGAAAATCAAGTCCACTGAATTCACAGTGTCCCCTTAAGGAAATTATTCCCCTCTAGTATCCGAGGTTTGATTTGGAATATAACCTCCCAGGGTAAAATGATTTTAATCATTAGAGTATAGATACCAAAAACTCTACTGTCAGCGAATCAATCCACAGCAAGAAAGTACACGAAGAAATATGTGATTTGAAGAAGAAGGAAGATCAAAAAATTCGTAGCAAATATTCTGAAGACTGAATGGTATTTATAGGCAAGAAGAATATATTCTGAAAGGTTGCAACCCTTTCAGAATTAACACGACCATTAATGAAAGGTTGCAAACTTTAAAATGGTATTGACTGTTCCTGAAAGTTGCAACCTTTCAGAACAGTCATGGCGGGAAATAATTTTTGGCCATTTAAATTAATTAATAAATAATTAAAATAAATGTTGTCCAAAAAATTATCTCTCGATCATTTGCCGAAGCCGAAGCCGAAGCGAGCGACGACGACGGCGCGAGGGGGGGTCCCTCTTTCCAACCCTTTTAACAATTAATAGGAGTGTTTATTTATTTAAACTCTCCTATTTTCCTTTCCATTACCGATGAGGGACTATTGCCTTTTTCAATAAAGCATTAGAGGACTTTTCAAGTTCCCAACCTTTCAAGTTCTAAACCTTTCAAATTCCTCTCCTTCCCTCTATTTCCCATCAGTTCTTGCTACATACCCAACAGTGAGTACCAACAACACATTACCAAACAAGCAACCTACTAAACAAAGCAACTACATTGAAATTGAGTATCTCTTACACTCCAATCGACCTCCTCACACTACAACATTCATAGAAATTAGACCAACATAGAAATTTTACAATCTAACAAGCTCAATATTCATAGTTCAATCTTCACCATTCAAAAATATAACGAATCAAATAGGTCAATCTCAATGACATATAGTTCAGTCACACACAACAAGTACATCAATCTCGAGAAACAAGAAATTCACGCATAATCCTTTACACACCCATTCAAAATAAACAATATCTTGTCGGAAATATTTTCCACATGCTTTATAACACTAGTTAGAACCATATCCCCTCGGGTTTATAACCATTGCCAAAAATGACTTCGACATATTAACACTCACCACTAATGACCTTTCCAAAATCATACTAAGGGCGACAACGACCTAGAAATGATAATACTTGTTAGTAAAGATCTTGGCCTTATAGTCATCACATGTCTGATCACGGTGTTCAACAATCAATGCATGCAAGTAACATTGCACCACATAGAAGAGAAAATAGTTATACAATTTAATTCCATTATTATACTTTCAAGCATATCATCAATCAATGAATAAGGGTTACAGTAAGGAAAAACACATCATCATGTTCAATATATAGATTTTTTCATTTCAATCTATTTTTGGTTCATTTATACATAAGAAGTTGTCAATTTAACCACTCACCTCATTCTTATTACTCCCAGCAGACAAGAAATTAAGGAACAATATTAATCAATTTATATTATGAATTTTAAGAAGTCACATGCCTTAAATAAATCAACAATCACTTCAACAGATGAGTCTTCCCCTTCAGAAAAACAACCAAAGACACACAATCTATGCAAAAGCTCACAAAACACAATTCTAAAATTAAGGTTGGGATCTGAAAATGAATACTCGAAAATGAAATTTAAGACTTTACAATCTCATTAGTAAATATAATTTGGGAAAAGAAATTAACACCTTCAGGATCAACATTTTTGTCAAGAACTTAGGTTCTTGAATAAACTTGACATTACCCAAAAAACTCACATTTTAATGTTACAACTCATAATTAATTAAATGAAAATAAAGGTTTAGGATCAACAATACTTATCAAAAGATCTGGAAAAGAATTTCCTTTCAAAATCACTACCATGGGTCCCTAAAGCTCAAAAATGGTGAAATGGGGCTTAAACCCAAAAAATGGCAGAAAAATCCCTCTTGATGTCGCAAAAAAGACCACAAAGCTAGAAAGGAAGGTGTCCCTTAAGTGACATGCCCCTAAGTTAAGTCAAGGTCACCTAAGGGGATGACTTTCTCAAGTACAAAGCCGACATACAAAATAAGTTTCACCAAATTCAAAAAACATTGGAGGGACCCTACATATTCATTTGAAACCCTGAACACACAAACTACATATGCAAATAAACTATACTAGATGTTAGAGACTCAATGCACTGTCAAGGCACACACCTGATGTCTCCTTGACCAAAAATCTATGGAAACCACAAAAAATCAACTCAGCACCTAAAAAGTTTAAAACAAGCTTATGACCTCTCATAAATCAACTCAGACCCAACCTACAACAAAAAGTATCCCGCTGAATCTAGTGGACCTCTCGAAATTCAAATTCTAGCATCCGAACCCTATATGTTGACCAGTGTCCATTCAAAGACTAAAATTATACAAATTCACAACTTGCGACCTCAAATCCTAAAAAGGACTCAGAATCTAAAACGGACAACTCTCACGGATCAAATTTCACATCTTAAGACTGATGGAATAGATGAAATTACGTTCCGACACTCGAAACTCCAAAAGACCCTAAAAACATTTTCATAAAAATCACTTCTTTCTTTCTAAAAATCATTGTTAAAATCTATTTCCAAAACATCTCTCAAATCATGGGATAGATTTGTAGAACATGCATTACTTGTAGATCCTGAAAATAGATTTCATAATAATATAAAGGCTCTAAAAGCATGTTTTGAAAGATAAGATTTAACAGTCACTCACAAAATCATGTGAAAAACGAATGAGGATGACAACGGAAAATCTTGCTAAACAGAAAAGGGAAACATAACATTTTTAAAATCCATAATCATGAGTAAGTAAGTTCAAGAAATCATGCAATTGGATATCAAAAATCAGTGAAGCGGAATGTTGGTTTTTAAACCCTAACTATGAAATGGACTTTATAAAAACATATAACTTTATACATGATAATTAAAGGAATTCCTCATTGAAGTCCTACATACCTGAATCTTATGAACTATTGACGAAAGTTTTGAGCTTGAGAAAATTCCTCTATAAATTTCTCGGCGAGGAAGGTTGGGGAAGAATCTTGATAGAAAACCTTTATATGTTGATAGACATATCATATGTGTTTTAAGGTCCTACGGTATCTGAAATACTTAGTCAAGTTCTAAGAATTTTTATCGACTAAGTTTTCACATAAGTTCACATAAGGGTGTAACACTGTAGGAAATTGTTCGAACTAAAACTTGAACAATCTTTCATAGTGAGTGAGATATTGCAAGGAATTAAAATTTCTTGAGTGTTAAGGTCACTAGATTTAGGAACATAGTTCCAAGAAGAAATAACATAACATTCAAATCATTCATAAGTTTTCTTAAGTTTTTGGTAAACATCAATTGGTCAAAGACTTCAGTACACAATCAGTTAGGAAACCCATCAGATATGAAATTACGACTTTTGAGTCCTCTTTCGAAGGCCGCTGGGTTTTTCTAGATTCCGAGCTCTGAATAAAAAGTTGTGATTGGTTTACTAACGACGAGGAAACTCTGCAGCATCTTGTGATGGCTCCGCGATGCGGAGCCAATATGGACTTCACTGCCTGGTGATAATGTTTGTAGCTCCCAGTGCGTTTTCTTAATTTCATTGGGACTATTTTGGTCCTAAAATCCTTAGGAGGTCATCTAAATTTCCCTAAACGTATCGAAAATTAATTTTCTTAATTCAAACCCTATCATTCACTCAAAAGATTTTACACTCAAGAAAATCAAAAAACACTAATATTAGGGTTCATCTTTCTAGGTTTTCCTTTAAATCTATAAGAAGATAGTTCCTTCAAGTATGTAAGATTCCATAGTGTTAGGTTCATCATCCACACACCAATCATGTTAATTTAAGAAAATTTAAGTTCTTGAAAGCTTAGAAGTTGAATTCTCTATGGGTTTGTTGAAATTCCAATAATTTCATGTTTCGTTGAATTTTGAAGAGTTATTTGATCCTAGTCCATGATATTAGGTTCAAATATGAGTAGAATCTTATTTTTTGTTACGTTTAATCGATTCTAAGTGTTTGGAAGAAGAACCTTGTGTTTTTAGAGTGTATAGAGCCAAAAAGCGATGAAAATATTTCGTCAAACGAAATCTAGAGATGGTAGTGCGTCGCACAGATGATTCCTATATTTCGTAATAATTATTTCACCTAGCGGAGCCGTCATTCAGTATTCTCTCTCAGAAGATGTTTTCAAAATATATATTTAAAAGCCTCACCGCTTTGCGGACCAACTTTCAAATACTTATTTATAGTATTTTCTCATGTAGAACTATCTATAATCATTCGTGAACATTATTAGATGTACGAATCACAATTAACAATACTTCAATAAATAATTCAATTGAATGACCAGTTAAGAGTCCAGTGTAAAAGTTAAGAATTAAGTCAAATTAAGTTAATAAAGTTTTCCATAGTCTCACAAAAAAATTAACTTCGTTTTAAGAGTTAAGTTTCAAATGAAACAAAGAGTAAAAAGAAAAGTTTAAGAAAGCCTTTGAGTTCACTTGTGAATCCTTTGAGATCAAAAATTAATTTGAACTAAGTTATGAGGAGGTAAACAATAGAACGAGAAGAGTTGTACATAAAGTTCCATGTAACTATATAGACCTTTTAGGCGAGTCGTCATTCATGCCCATGAATTTTGCATGGACTCTATAAATTGAGTATTATTGAGGAGAGTTGTATGTTCAAGTTCTAAATCTTGCTTATTGGGTTCCTAAAAATTTTGAGATTATATTCCTTATCGTGAGACTATTACATATTACCCATGATGTTCTTGAGTGGAATTGTTCATGTGCATAAATCCGCTTGAACTTTATAAGTCGAATCTTTAGATGAGAAGTATCTTTAAGTCCTTGGGTTGAGTAGTTCATGCTCATAATTTCGCATGAACCTTTTGAGATGAGAATTCTTTAAATGAGTAGTATCATTGATGTTTTGTGTTTAAAGTATTGAGTTCTATCTATGGTTGCCGAAAACCTTGCATTTAGTCGTTCACGTCCATAATTCAGCATGAACCACATTTCAAGAAGTTTTTTTATATTGTTTTAATCTTTCTTTAATAGTTAAGATTTGGACTTGAGTAAGGAGTAAGAGTAAAGTTTATTTTTCTTTGAAATGATATATCAGAACTAATTATTCCCAAGAGTAAATATTTTCACATTTATGTGAAAAGGAAATTGAGATTTCCAAAAGAGTTTGAAGCAAGAAAGGAACATATATATCTAGAGAGATTTTAAGATAAGTTTTGAGTAATAATCTCAAACAAAATAAAGAGTTTTGATTTTATAAACATATGATTTAACTATATTTTTGGAGTAGTATTGAGCACCTATATGGTAATGTGAGTTCATATTGACTCAAGTCTCCATAAACAATGTAGTCATCATGGATTCCTTAGTGTTTTTCAATATAAACTGGTGAATCCAATTACTCATCTATGTTCTATAACCACGACAAGGTATCGGAATGTCCTTGGCAGTGTGAGCTAAAACGTTGTATAATCACTTAGGCTTGTAGTGGTGTTTGTCGGTTCGATAATCACCTAAAGAAACTATATTACTTTATTTTATAAGTAAAATTTAATTTCTTATTGAATTTTAATTAAAGAACTAAGTTTTCTTTTCTGTTTCATAATGCTTTTGATATATTGCATTATGCTTGAGTATGAAAAGTTGAGTACACATAGTCGAGTATGATATTTGTGAGTTGATTATTTATTGCTGAGTTTAGTTGATTTGATTTGAGTGACTTGACAAGAGATATGTATGTTTCATTTATATCAAGTTCAAAATTATGTTATGCTTTAGAATTGCCCTTAAATGCTCGTACATTCCAAGTAATGAGACACCTGTACTACGTCTTCTCATGATGAAGATCGTGGTATTTCGAATCATCAGCAAGAGTTTCATTGATATCAGATGGAGTTCGAGTTAGGTATAGTGATCCTCCTTAGTTACGAAGGATTTCATCTACCTTTCACTATATCAACTGCTAGGATATCGTGGGTCTTCTCTGGACTTCTATATTTACCAGGTAGAGGCATCATAGATAGAAAGTAGAATTTCAGAAGTCATTTCATAAATTTTATTAAATGTTTTAAAGACATATGTTTCCTATTTTATGGATAATTAAACATATCATATTATTTACGAATTTCTTTTGAATAAAATTTTTATATTTCAGTTTCATAAATTCTTATTCAATTTTAAGATTTGCTTTCTTGAGTTAGTCTTCTGCTTGTAGTCATCCAGAAGAGGATTCGGTTGAGGACCAGCAATATTACATAAGTGTAGGCCACGTCCAGGGGTGTAGTCTTGGGTCGTGACAAACTTGGTGTTAGAGCATAGAGTTCACATGTCCTAGGATGTATATGAATCTGTGCCGAAAGGATCTTCTTTATGGTTGTGAGAGACATAAATTTAAAAACGAGTAACTAGAAAAATTTAAGAAAAAATTCCCATCTTGCATACTTCAAATCGTGCAATAAAGCTATACCATAGAGATTTATTCATACTCGTGCATTTCTCAGATTCATTCATTAGCGCTACACATCATTCTAGAGGTGGTTGAACGGAAACGTTAGTCCTTTATCAATGAGTTAAGATTAGAAAAATCTTAAGGGAGTCGTGAGAGTCTATATGGGTTTGAGATAAGAACAAGAGTAAGCTAAGTGCTTTGTCTTAGAGGAATGCACTCATATTCATATGCTATGTGCGTTTGGAAAAAAGAGAGTTGTACACGCTTCCGCAATCCTTGTATCGGCTGAGATCCTTAGGAGAAAGTATGCTTAACGCTTGGTTAGTATTTTCATCCAAAGAGGTAGATTGATTTGCAATATTATGATAGTGTTAGGGAAAACTCCAAGAGTTAGAGGAAAGAATGCAGATGTTTAGTAATTCTTTAAAGGGAGATTGTGATAAGGTAATTATGTTATTATATTCATATACCCAGTATGTTTAAATGAGGAGTTTTCCCTTATGGGTAGACTAAGAAGCGTTGAATTGTGAAGATTCCAATCATAGGAGGTAAAGTGTATTATATCTAGAAAGGAGTTTGTGGTGATGTGTCACTGTGTTAGTAATTACCAAATATAAGTGGTTAATATAAGAGCATTAGTATTCATGAGGTGATAGATATAATCTAGACTTATGATTATTTTTTTAGGTCAAGATGTTCAGAAGGTATTAGAACTAGTTAGGTAATGAGGTATAGTATAGTAGGCAAGCAATTCTATTTATACTAAGGTTTAGAAATCACCACTAATCTTTAATTTGAGATGAGTTTCATGATCTAAAGAATGGAAACATATGAGGGTATGATGTTAGTGTTGAGATTTGATCTAATAGACTTGACAAACAGTAGATGGGGAGTTGAGGTTAGTAGTTGCAATATATATGTGTGGTGCAAGTGAGAGACCCTAATATTTAGATATGGGCGGCGAAGTGTGGCTAAGTCAGAAGACTAACAAAAGATTTAAGAGGTGTACCGAGAGGCTAAGTAATAAAGAGAAGTTAAGAGAAAATACCTTAGAAAAAGTAGTTAATGCCTGCTTTTCTAGAGTTTGATATTCATGACATAAACTTTTCACGAAAGTTTCAGTAAAAGAGGAACGAGACAAATTAGATATTTTAGAATATGTCCATAACTTTGAACTGCCAGCATTATACCTAAGGGGGTGATGAAGAGATGAGAAATAAATTCAAGGGCTTGAGAGTAAAAGAGCAATGAGTTCCAGAGAGTTTTGGGATATGTGTTTAGAGGTTCTTTTAGTAATTGAGTTGTTAGAGTACTAAAAAGCTTGAATGTAGTGGAAAAGTGTACTAGTTTAAGATGAGATTCCCTATCGAGAGAGATATAATATGAACTTAAGGATTTGGGCTAAGCTTGAATATAGTAACACTATACCATTAGACTTAGAGCTTAGTATGAGTAACCCATTCTATACTCATTCCAATCGTAATTAAAGGATGAATGATCCCACGGGGGAGATATTGTAAATCCCAAAAAAAACATTGAACCAAGACTTGAACCATCCTTCTAATGAGTGGGATTTTTGCAAGGAATTTGAATTTTTTTTAAATTTTCAGGTCACTAGACGTAGCACCTGAAGTTCCAAGAAAAACCAAACAGAAAAGCATTCAAGTCATTCCTATTTTTATTTTAAGTTTGGTTATGTTTAAATGGCAATAATTTTTAGTACACAACTATAAGGTCTTTAAAAATGAACTAAGGTTCTTAGAAACTCACATGTATCTAAAAAGGTTAAAATACTTCAATTAAGTGTTTTACAGTACGCATACTTGATTTGAAGTAGTTTGGTGGTCAAATGTCCAAGAACGCCCGATGACGTTCAAAAGTTATCCTTGAGACGTGCATGTGTGTCTTAGTGTGTCTTGGTATGTTTTACATGTTTTTTGGTTTAAATTGATATAAGAAGTCCTTAAATTATATATGATTTTATTTAAATTGGAAACTTCAAGGCATAACTCCCCAAGGACCACTCAAGGGGTCCTTGATAAGGACCCAAAGGCTGCCTAGACAATGTCATAGCACTGTCAATCGACGACACGTTGATGCCACATGCATAAGGCTACGCCCCGTCGATGGTGGCGTAGCTCAACACTTAGTTGTGTGAAATTAAGCCCCCAAGTTACACTCTCATTCACCGTTGAGGTTTGCTAGACGGACCATGACTCCATCGACGGCCCATCGGCTTGCCTTCATTATTTGAGCCTGCAATTTGCACCATGCACGCTGCCACGCAAGGGGTGAATTGGTTAATTCACCCCATGTCCTAAATTGACCCTAGGCGGTTGTTTTATGTATTTTTGTGTATATTAATTTTATTAATAACATGAAAACCCCGTTCCCAATTTATTCTTCAAAAATTACACTTCACTCTCAAAACAAGAGCTCTCTAGAAACCTCCATTGGAGATGAAGCTCAAGAACATCCATGGTGATGGATTCTAAAGCTTTCTTCATCAACTTTTCGTGGTTTTCTCCTATATTAAGGTATGGTCTTTCTTCATATTTATATATCTATTCCTTTAGAGAGCTCCTTCAAAGGTTTTCAAAGTGATTTCATGATCAAATTGTTATCTTACAATCTATCCTTGAGTTATTTCTAAAAATGATTTCAAAAGCACGATAATAATGAGTTTACGATTATGTACTGATTTGAACGTGATTTTCAATCAATTTCATGATGAATCCATTGTCCTCCAAATTTGTCAAATTAGTTTATAATGTGAGCATTGTGATCTTTCTTCTATGTTGATTGAATTATGATTCTAGTATATGTTGAATTTACTATTATTACTGCTTTGTATTCAAATAGATGCTTAATTATTGATAAGTGGTCAATGACGATCAAGGTTTGGAGGTTTATTAAGTTTGATCTATATTTATCCACTTCCTATAGAATTGATGATGTAGTGTACATGATGTGATCTTGATCTTACGATGGTTTAGTTAGGATTTAGATTATGTTAATTGTTCATGAATTATGAGGATATATCAATGATGATAAAATGTTGGTGAATTGGTAAGATTGCTCTATTCTTCTACTTTCCTAGAAAATTGTATGGAATTGTGTGGTATGGTCCACTTATGGTGGCAGTGTTTATTTTCTTTTCAATCCTTATATATGATGAACATGGAATTGAAGGCAAGTTTGTGAATTATGAAGTCTGCTTCTGATGATGAAACCTATGAAGTAGTATGCGTAGTCTCTTGATCAAGTATCATATTCTAGATGTAATGATTATGTCTTCAACATTTGAATGAAGTGGTTAGGTTTAGGTTTTGTCTATGTGCAGCCAATGATGAATTTTTAATGGTGAATGACCCCTAAATATTTGACCCTATATGAATGTCTGTTCTTTGTTAATGATAGGAGTCTAGAATGCAAATGTTGAAGTTTTCTTGTCTCCTATGGTATAATGTGGTGTTTACTATATGCATGAATGTGGATTGTGTTCTTAAGAGGGTGGCTCACTCAATTGTATGTCAATGTCCACTATGTGATCATATTTTCTAATGTACACACACTCACACCTCATGCATGCTTACAAGTAGTATAGGTTCACGGTGTCTAATGAAGTGTAAATTCTCATATGCAATATGTCTATTTCTATGCATGTAAAGTATGTATCCGTGAAAGTATGAATGTATCATTACTAGGATGACGTGATAGGTTACTAGTAAAGGATAGGGTATGTGCCTTTTTCTATTTATTTCACAGTCTACCTTGATAGAATAGTTCCTAGGGTGATTACACTATTTACATGAATATGAATGCATGAATTAAGCTATGAACAAGAAAGTATATGATATGATGAAGAATGCATATGTTTAGTATCTAAATGTGTTTATGTGAACTGTCTTCTTATGTAAGTACACATACACACACATGAATGCATCTAATGAAGTGTCTATGATAATATAGTAAAGAGGGAGTCTCTTGAAGGGTATTCTCAATTGTACTTTTAACAAGATTATGCTTGAATATATATGCTATGTCCATATGAAAGATTTTCTCAAATGAATTAGGTTGATGAAAGTATTTTCTCATCTATAACCTATGAGCTAAGCATATGAGGGATTAATTCTCCTAAATCCATTTTGATGAAGTAAAGTTAATAAAAACGTTTCAATAAAGGGAACTTATCTTAGCACCAAATGAACTTGACCAAATGAGAGGTGGCCTTCCTAATGAGGAAGGCTTGTTCACCAAATGATCCCATGAGATGGAAACTAAAATGCCTAAGGTCATAAAAAGCGTTTCAATACACATCTTATATTTTGATAACTAAGTTGCCCTAATAGGACCTAACAAGTGGATCCATCTAGATGCTAGTATGATACTAATATTGTACCTTGGCAAGTAGAAAACCTCCTTTTGGTGTGGGATTCGATGACACCAAATTCTATGTTTGGTTGACATGGTCTTATTGTAGGTAAGGCTAGAATTTCCCTAAATGAAAATGGACAATGGAAGTAATGTAATGAGCCCTAACTAGGATCACCTAAGGTAAGTTTCTTAGTGTAGGTAAGGGTATGAGAATTTACCTATGTATTGCACAAGTAGCTCTTGAAGGGAGTTCTAGGGAGGAGTTCTATATGTATGTGACTATGTATATGTCTTATTATGCATAATATTATGATGTTGACTTAACTATATGGTAATATGCATGTTGAGAATCCTATGGTGTATATATGATGAGGTCTTACTGTCACAGTACTTTTACGCGCCTGGCGGAAGCGAAAGGATTTTTCCAATTTAAGTGACGCTATTGATTTAGGAATTGTTAGATTTTTACAGAGTCGCCACTTGGAATTGATTTATAGTGTTCCAAGTCACCTTTTGTTTAATACCTAATCAAAAGGAAATAACTCTTTGTTTAATATGCGAACCACAAATTCAGGTAAGGAATTTTGTTGACCGAGGGGAAGGTATGAGGCATTCCTTGAGTCATGTGGTTCTACAACGGTCATTTTAATTGACTTATACTTATTTTTACTATTTTTGGATATATTTTATAGTCCATGATTTGTCTATTTATTTTATTGATGAACTTTCATTTGGTCTAAACCTAGATGCGTAAACACATTCTTGGTCTTGACACTAAGAGACATAACTGTCTTCTTCTCTCGAGTACCTCACACCTAGTTATTCCAATGTACACCTCTTGATTTTAATTACTGGAAGTTTAATTATTAAAATAATTTGACCAAGGTGTGTAACCGCATCCTTGAAACTATCTTAGTATCTCAAAAAAGATGTGTAAACACATTCTTTAGTGAAACATATATATTTAACATGACAAAGTGTTTGATCTAAGGGCAAAAATATTATTTCCGTATAAAGACAACAAATAAAGTAAAATACTAAATTTCCAAAATAAATTTTAGACTATTTTCATATCATTTTTATTTTTTACTATTTTTAAAGTTCATGTCAAAATTAAACATAAACTTTCTAACTCAACAATACAATACTAAAACGTAAAAATAAATCTCCTTTTTTGATTGATAAAATAAAATAAAATAATATTATTCTATTTACTTATATCATTTTTGGTTTTTACTATTCTTAAGGTTGACGTCGAAATTAAACAAAAACTATCTAATACAATAAAACAATGCTGAATCATAAAAATATATCTTATTTTTATTGTTAATAAAATAATATTAATCTATTTACATATTTTAGCCTAATAATTCCTACTTCATTATCACTGACTAAATATCGACAAGAACAATGTCATGACATTTCATTTCTAAAAGGTTACAACTAATGAATAGAAATAAATAAATAGAAAAATATCATCTATTAATGCTACATTCATTAAGTAAACAAAGATATAACTCTTTAACCCCATATTCATTTCAATCAAATTATAAATAAAACAAAATTATAAGTAAAATAATTATAAAAATTACATCAAATAACATAAATAAATTGAAGATTTAAGGGAAAGCTATACCACAAACAAAGAGAATAAGTTCCGCAAAATCTTGACCGAATCTCGATTAAAAATATCCACAAATTTTTGTAGATTGTATGGAGTGATATGCGTTGTATTGGTATGTACATAAAGAAAAGGTAGTAAAAGATATGAATGTGTTAGGCATATTTTTGAAAGATATTAAATGAAAATGAAGTTTCTTTTAACTTCTCGTGCATATTTTTTTTTTATGTTGCTCATCTTTTTTTTGCTTATATCTCCTTTTTCTATTTCATTCTGTAGATTTTTTTCTTCTTTTTGCTTGTTTTTTTCATTGTCGCGTGTGTTTATATAGTGTGTATGAGTGGGTATATCGAAGTGAGTGTAGTGGATATGTAGGAGTGAGGGTAGTGGGGGAAAGTAGGTATATAGTGGGGTTATTGGTTAGTAATTATTTTTAATTAATTATACTACTAAAAATATTCAATTATTATAAAAATAAAACAATAATATAATGGCAAATCTAAAATCATAATTACGAAATATAGCTTAGCATTAATCTTAATTTAAGAAAACGTATTATTTTTTTATTTCATTTTTAAACAATAAAACATAAAAATTACCTTAAAAAGTGATTCTATTTTTGTTGTTTTCAAGTCTTTTAAAAATAAACTTAATAAATAAGATAAATTTGACAGCCTACATATCTCGGGTTGTAAGTGAATCAGGTCACGAGTAGTTCAAGGAGATGATGTGATAGATTGGAAGTTAAGTGAGATTCAATCGAGGCTACAGATCGTGGATCTTATCCTTATTTACACACAAGTTTGAAAGGAAAATAAAAGTACAATCTCCTATCTATGCAGCTTCGTTTTAACCATCACTTGAGTCTTGACTTTCAGATATCAACTTGATTTGGGTGAGCATCTTTATCTTAATTGATCAGATCCTTAAACTGTCACTGAGAATTAGTTTTGGACGCTCTTCAAAATGACAAATTTGAATATGTTCTTGAATGACTGAATGTTTTCTCAATCAGTAGCTGAACAGTAGAAGGTGTTAGGAAGTCAGGTTGCTATATGCAATGCAAAAACGGAATTTATGATGATCATGGGGATTGATCATTCTGAAAATAATTGAAATTTTTAATTTAATTTTAAATCCATGATTCACTAAAAGAAACTTTAAAACGATAAAATAAAAAAAATAAAAAAACATAAATTATTCCCTAAATCTCAGTGGAAATATTTTTTGATTTATTACCAAATGTTAATAAAAATATAAACTCATACTAGGAATTTTTTTTCTAGGAGAAAATAAAAATAATATCTCAGACAAGGAAGTGTTCATCGAAGGAATAAGTATTCGAATTTAATTATGTATGAGGGTTCTGCTAATCACATTTTCCAGGAGGTTCCTGTTAATACTATGTCCCATTATTCAGGAGGAACCTGCTATCTAATTCCCATTGTTTAGGAGTCCAGCTACGCAAATTCTCATTGTTTATGGGAGTCCTGCTAATCTACTTCCCATTGATTAGGAGGGTTCTACTACGCTAATTCCCATTGTTTAGGAGGGTCGTGCTACTCTAATTCCATTGTTTAAGAACGTCCTGCTACTCTAGTTCCCATTGTTAAGGAGTGTCCCAATAATGTACTTCCTTTTGATTAGGAGGGTTCCGCTACACTAATTCCCATTGTTTAGGAGGGTCCTGCTACTCTAATTCCCATTGTTTAGGAGGGTCGTACTACTCTAATTCCCATTGTTTAAGAGGGTCCTGCTATTCTAATTCCCATTGTTTAGGAGGGTTCTGCTACTCTTATTCTCATTGTTTCGGAGGGTCCTGCTACTCTAGTTCCCATTGTGTATGAGTGTCCTGCTATTCTACTTACCATTATTTAGGAGGTCTTGCTACACTAATTCCATTGTTTAGGAGGATCTTGCTACGCTAATTCTCATTGATTAAGAGGGTCCTACTAAGATAATTCCTATTTTTCAGGAGGGACATGCTATGCTAATTCCCCTTTTTTAGGAGAAACCTGCTAATCTAATTCTTATTGTTTAGGAGGGTTCTGCTAGGCTAATTCTCATTGTTTAGGAGGGTACTGTTATGCTAATTCCAATTTCTAGGAGGGTCCTGCAAATCTTCTTTTCATTGTTTAGGACGATTCTACTACTCTAGTTCTCACTAGAGAGTCCTGCTACTCTAATTCGAATTTTTAAGGAGGGTCCTGCTACTCTGAATCATCAAATATAATTACCATAACATTAAAGTTTTAGTTTAATTTTTATTTTTATTTTTTTATAATAGAAAGTTTTTTTCCTAAAATCAAAAAAGGAAAAATAACTGCCTCAAACTAAATAATGTTTATTCTAGGACAGAGAAATCAATGAAATAATAGTACTAATAACGGTCTCCGACAAGGAAGTGTTTGTCCTACGAGAAAAAATACATGTGATTCTTTATTTTTATTTTTTTATTTATTTTTACAATAATGTTTACAAAATTCGATTCTTCATTTTTTTTATAGTGGCGGTTGATTTATGACATTGCCTTTGAGTATAATTGTTCATGTTTTTTCCGTGTTTGAAGCTAATTTCAGGTTGAGATAGACCACTTTCATTTGCTAGTCAGCGCACCTTGATAATCTTAATATACATCTCTAGTTATTCCGAGCTTCAAACTTCCAATTTTTCATGCTGCTTCCATATGCCAACTATCATTAAAATCTTGTATTCAATTAAATTCTCAAACTTCTATAATTGTTGACAAGCTACTATGCATGTCACTATTTGAATCATGTCACATTTGATGTGCTCACCACATTTTATTTTGAGCTGCGGAAGAAATGATAGCAATTTTGAAATCATTTTCTTGCGTACTTCAGTTAAAACTATCTCAAGGAAGAAATACAAAACGAATTAAGTTATACAAAAATAGGAAAACAAAAGAAGAAAAAATTTATGTATTTCTTTCGAAAAAAAATTAAAAATAAAAAGAGACTCATTTGTTAATGATGCTCGACTCTATTGATCATGACATGCATGTGATATTATATGTCTTGATCTGTCCAATCAATCAAAACTTTATTTTTTTAATAAAACTTTTTGCCTTTTTAAGTGATGCTTTTATAATCCAATCTTCTACTAAAATCATGCCTCACATTTGACTTGTGGCGCATAAAAATATTTTTTACCATTAATCTCACTCATTTTTTATGTCTCTCACTCATCATCATCTTACGGTTCCCTGAGGGTTTTCAGCAATAAGACTCTCTCATTTTTCACTTTCTCTCAACACGGATCATGCCTTATAATGCTTTGCAGGATCTTCATTGGTAATATTCCATCATTTTCACTCCTCATATGAATATGGATTTTTCTTTATATGATAATCAACACTGAAAGCTTACTTGACTTTCCATTGTTCAATGTTGATCAGAAGTTTTTTATTTAGATTGTAATGTGGCTTTTCGATAGGTTTAAGAAGAAAGGATTGTATACAGGCTCAAAGATAATGCGGTGACAGGGTTATGACCTGCAACTTTTGGAATCAACTTTGTGTTGTATAAAAATAATAAAAATAATAATAATTACTATTATAATTATTATAATTATTATAATTATTATAACTATTATTATTATTATTATTATTATTCGCCTCAATTTTTGTGATGACGACCTATTAGATTTCTTTTTTTGTGGGACAGGACCTTAAAATAAGGTTGCCTGCATATCTTTTCAAAACAAGAATCAGGTCAAACGTAGTTCAGAAAAAATGTTCTTTTGTTGTTATTGATTTTTTATTAGCTTGTTTCAACTTTTTTTTCTCTTGACTCTTTTTTTAGTTTTGTTTTTCTTTTTCTTTTCTTTTTTCTCTTTCTTTTGAATTGGTGACTCTTTCTTCTCTTTTTTAGCTGTATTATTATTCAAAAAGAGGGGCATGCAGAAGAATAAATTTAAGGCTAAAAAGGGGTAGCAAAGGATTACATGATGTTTGGATATTAGGATGAAATGCCTTCGTCATATCAATTATTAAAAATGTCAAAAACAAGGATACTCTTCAATATGTGAAGTGAAAATCAGACGTTATCTCTATGCAACGTATGCATTATTGGATATATATATATATATATATATATATATATATATATATATATATATATATATATATATATATACCAAAATAGAGTGATTTTTCGATGGCGTGAAGTTTTTTCAATAAATTCGTTAAACTTTTAATGTTGTAAAATCCTACTCAGTACTCCTTCACTCTCTTGTTCTATTATGTAATTATCATATTACGTTCTAGTTTTAACTTCCCTTTTTTTTGCTTTTTTTTAATGCACTCTGTCCATTCATGAATCTATTATTACTGTTTCTCTTTCTCTTAGCCTTTGTTCTTAAAAGTAATCTTCTTTAACCACACCCCAGATTTGGTTATTCATAGTTCCTTTCTTAGAACATTTAACCTGACAATGTCCTAGGAATTATGAATAATCAAATCCGGGGTGTAGTTAAAGAAGATTACTTTTAAGAACAAAGGCTAAGAGAAAGAGATGAACAGTAATAATAGATTCATGAATGGACAGAGTCCATAAAAAAAAGGAAGTTAAAACTAGAACGTAATATGATAATTACATAATAGAACAAGAGAGTGTAGGAGTACTGAGTAGGATTTTACAACATTAAAAGTTTAACGAATTTATTGAAAAAACTTCACGCCATCGAAAAATCAATATATTTACCATCGAAAGTCACTCTATTTATCATCGAAAAATCACTCTATTTTGGTATCAGAGCTTTAGGTCTAAAAGACCTCATATGAAAAAAGATTATTATTATAGAAAAACATTTGCATACCATAGAACTTTGTTTTACAATAGACAAAAACATTTGCATACCATAGAACTTTGTTTTACAATAGACAACATTTAAAAATAGTAAAATTATATAAAAAATCCTTAGAGAGTCATCTATTTAAATTAAAATTAAGATTATCTTTAACTTATACATATAAAAATTCAGTAAAAAAACTTAGAGAAACTCTTAGACAAGCTCAACAACAAATTAGTGAAGAATTAAAACAAGTAGAGTTTGAAATAAAAAACGTAATAGAAAGAATTAAAATAATTAAAAATAATCCTTATTATTATAATACAGTAGGATAATATATGAGAAGACCATATAAAAATACTTGAGAATATAAAAAGGTTAAAAAAGATTTACAAGAGTTATATGTAAAAGTAGATATATTACTAAAAGACATAAAAACTACAAGCTCTAAAAAATAAATAACTAATAAGTTAGATTATATATTTTTCTTAGCTAGAATTTTAAAACAAAAATTAATAAAACATTTTATATCAAGAAATATTTCAATAAAAAATACTTTATGAGAAAACTCCCATTTGCCTGGAGTATAAGATATCATAATTGGATAAGATATAGAGATATAGAAGCAAAGAAAAGATTACAAAGAATAAAAAAAGCAATAGAAGCATATATATATATATATATATATATATATATACGAAAACGAATTTTTCATACCAAACGCTTTTTACTTTGAAAAAACTATAGACAACAAAGAATATATAAGTGTTTTAAAGTGGGAAATACAAGGACTAGAGGAAGAAATATATGAATATAATAAAAGAATAAAATTTTATTATGAATGGTATAAACCAACTAATCTAGGATAAAATAACATCAGTAAAAATAGCTTCATTAAAAAGTATAGAATACATAGACTTACAAATCCATATAGAAAAAAGATTTCAAAGAGTAAAACCAGACAATATTATTAAGTGTATAGAAATCATTGCTTACATACAGAAGACGCTCAATATAATACTTTAATAGATTTGATAATCAATCTTAGTGAAAAAATAAAAGAATCCAACAATAGAATTATAAAAATATTAAGTGAACAAGAAGAAACACAAATTAAACAAAAACAACTCTTTGGTAAGATAGAAAATAACTTAGACTACCTTAAAGAACAAGGAATAGATTTAAACAAAAAATTAAACGAGTTAAAAAATAGATCTGAAGAAGAAATTAGTAATACATTAATAATAAAAATAAAAGAAATAAAAATAGAATTAGTATCAATAAAAGAGATAGTTCTTTCATGATAGATTTAATAGAATCAGAAACACATAGAGAAGCAATAAAATTAATAGAAAAAAGAATAGTCCTCCCATTAGATTATAAAGAATTTAATCCACAATCAAAATCAGATCAAATTATTATACAACAAAATAATATAATAATAACGCTTTTATTACAACTAAATAATAAAATAGATAAAAATATTAAAGAAAAATTAGAAAGTAAGAATATAGATACAACTGGAATAGAAGAATTAATAGAAAAATTGAATAAAATAGAAATTACTCCTCAAAAAGAAAAAATAATTAAAAAATAGAAAAAATGGAAATTTTTCCAACTAGATCAAGAGAAGAAAGACCAAGACCAAGTTACTCTCAGAATATGATAAGTAATAATTTTCTATCAAGAATATTAAATAAAAAGACAAAAGAAGAAAATAATCAACAACTAGAAGAAATAATAGATACAGATAAAGATATACAAATCTTTAAACAAAATCAATTAAATTTATTAAATCTAAAAGTTTTATATAATACAAACTCAAAATCTCAACTATATAGACATTATAGAGAAGAACAATTATCAGTATCAGGGAAAACTTCTGTATCTCTACCACTTATAAACTCTGAATCTATAAAAGAAATAAAACATGTTAAAAAAGACTTAATGCATTTAGGATTAATTGTAATAGGAATTAAAGGATTAACTAGAAAAAATTTAGGAACAAAAACATTAATTACAATATATGATAACAGATGGTCAGACATAAAAAATTGCAATTATAGGATTAACAGAAGTAGATATGACTAATAATGGAGGAATTTTCTACATAAGTCTAGATTTTATGATGAATTTAAATGAATTCGGAAACCAAATAAGAATAGGAATACAAACTAAAGGATACGAAGAAATGCATAGTGGAAAGAATTTATTAATGTGTGTAGGATTTTTAGGAAAAATGACAGATAATAGTAATACTAGATTTAAATTAAAAATAAAAGATGTAGTAGAAGTAATGGGAAATAAAGGAATAAAACTAATAAAACCTATAAAAATAAGTCCTGAAGAATATGCAGGATTAGAATGGAAATTAGGAGATTTTAAAGAAAAAGAAGCATTAATACCAGATGCTCATTTAATATATACAAATTCCAATGGAGAACCTTCAATTAGATTTACAGATTATAATTATGAAGCTCAAAAAGACTTCGAAGTAGAAAATATTGTAGAAGAAATGCCTTTAGAAAGAATGAATAGAAATAATATTAGAAGAAGATTTTGCAGTAGATCTAGCTATAGAAAAAGCTAAAGAGATAAATAAAGATAATAAGAATAGACTATTTACATGTAAAGGATGTAAATTAAAAGACTTAAATTTAGAACAAACAATATCTCATTTTAAACTATGTAAACAAAGAACTGATAATAAAAGATATAGATTAGAAAAGAGTTTACAAGATAAATTAGAAAAAGGTAATAATATAATGACACAAATACAAGATAATGATAGTGAAATATCTGAGTTAGAATCTATACTAAATCAAAAAGAATTAATGGAAACAACAAGTTCTATTAGTCCATTCAAAAGAACAAATGAACAAGGATATACTGCAGATAATAGCACAGGAAATATACCACGTAGAAGAGTATATAGACAAGGAGATACTCCAATAACAGAAAATAAACCAATGGGAAAAAGAATGCCTATAGAAGAACCAATCTCCAGGAAGGAGGAAGTAAAGGAAAAATTCTAAATATAGCAGCACATGATCCACAAAGATGGAATCCAGTAATAGACTTATGGAAAGGAATAGTAGTAGCAGAATTTATAAAAAACTATACAGAGATCGATGCTGAAACTATGTATAAATACATAGAGACATTCTTAGGAGAATCAACTAAAGCCCTATGGGATGCTTATAAAGTAGAATTCCCATCAGAATTTCAGTTTTTAGTATCTTTAGGACCAAACCCATATAATTTTACAAATAAAATACATACATTAATAACAAGAGAAGACCCAAATAGTGGATTAGTAGCTCTACAACGAAATGCAGTAATAAAATTAGAACAATTAAGTATAAGTAATTGGTATTATATAAAAAAAAATTTAAATGATTATTTCTCTTATTGTACAATTAGTGGAAACGCCTTAGACCAAGACCTAGGTAAAAAATTATTCAACAAACTACCAGGAGCATTAGGAAGAGAAATAGAAGAAAGATGGATTAAAAGAGAAGGAGTAGCACAAAACCCTCAAGCTAAATGGTCAATAGGACATAGAATACAACATATAATGGAAATATTACAAGAAAAATGTACTAATCTACAAATACAAAAACAATTAAAGCAGAATGAAATGAATTTCTATAAAGACATAATATATACAACCCAAAATTATGATAGAAGTCAATATAAAAAGAAAAAGTATAAAAAATATAACCCACAAAATAATAAGAGATATAATAAAAAAAGATATTTTCTTAGAAAATCTTCAGCCAGAAAACCATATTTGAATAGGGATAGACATGTTAGAAAATATAGAACAGATAGAAATTACAAAAACAAATTAGAATGTTTTACATGTGGAAGTATAGAACATTTAGCAAATACTTGTCCTAAAAGATATAATACTAAGACTAGAAACGCTCAATTAGTAGAAGAATTCAATGAAGCATTATTAAATGTAGATGAATATATGTCAGATAATGAAAGTATTTATTCTATAGTAAGTATTGATATAGATGAAGGTAACAAAGAGGAAGACTCTTCTAATTCGGAAGGAGAAGAATAAATTAATGATATAGGAATAAAAACTTAAAACTTCACTCTGTTCTAAATAATGTAAGTTTTCATATTTAAGCTTCTAGTAAACTTCCCATATATGTAGATTATGTGTGTTAAATTATGTGTATTTATAAAACATTAATCTTGTAAATTCATGTAAATTTATGAATATCATCATGAATCTATATTACTTAGTATATGGTTAGTCTCTTAGCTTCTTATTTGTATCGATGGATTAACTTGTAAATTCCTAGGACATTGTCAGGTTAAATGTTTTAAGAAAGGAACTATGAATAACTAAATCCGGGGTGTGGTTAAAGAATATTACTTTTAAGAACAAAGTCTAAGAGAAAGAGATGAACAGTAATAATAGATTCATGAATGGGCAGAGTCCATAAAAAAAAGGAAGTTAAAACTAGAACGTAATATGATAATTACATAATAGAACAAGAGAGTGAAGGAGTACTGAGTAGGATTTTACAACATTAAAATTTTAACAAATTTGTTGAAAAAACGAATTTATTGAAAAAACTTCACGCCATCGAACCTCTAGAACTAATAAAAACTTTAGAAAAACCACTTGCAGCTATGCAAATGGATGGAACACATAATATGTATAGATATTATATAGATAAAGCTCAAATAAGCTTCATAAAAACTTGTTCAAAATTCTATAAACCTACCTATAAGATGGATAAAATATGTGTAAGAGATTTAGATATAAGAGTAGATTTTGTGTTAGGACTAGACTTTATACTACATATGTAACGACCTGTTTAGTCGTTTTGAGCAGCAGATTTTATTTCTGGAAAAACAGGCTGAGGCGACGAACCCAACGACGAACCGTAATGGGCACGACGGACCGTCGCAGGGTCTCGTTTCCAAACACTTAGAAAATCTGAAATTGGGTACTGAAAATCGACTCTCTGAACTTCGTAACGGAGTGGCAGGACGGACCGTCATAGGCCATTCACCCAAAAATCAAGTTTCTGAACTATGCGAGGGACACCAGGACGGACCGTCGCAGGCGCGACGGCCCGTCACAGCTTGCGTAATCCCAGTTGGAGTCGGATTTCTGGTTAAGTTGTAAAGGGGCGTTTTGGACTATTCCTGCTATAATTATATATTTCGTGGGTTTATATTAATAACTCAAATTCTTGGGGGTTAAAAGAGGTAACCTTAAGTTAATTAGTGGGGTATTATTGCCATCTTTTATTCTTAATTATATACTAATTAGGGTAAAAGCAAGAGGGTTTGAATAAGAAAAATAGAAAGAACAAAGAGAGACAGAAAAAGAAAGAGAACGAGTAGAGAGAGAGAGAGAAACGAAGAGGATAGCAAGGATTTTGAGAAGATAGCTTGTTGATCGCAATTCTTCGGTGGAGGTAGGTTATGGTTTTCATGCTATTCGTAGTAAACTCTTAATAGCGAATGATATGTGTTAGTGGTATTGTAAACCTTCTATATGCTTAATTGTATGCTTGCATGAATGATGTGATTATGTAATTGTGAATAAATAAGCATGATGAAGCTATTGAATCCCAAATTTTGAAGAGAAACCCTAATCTAC
The DNA here is from genome assembly GCF_036512215.1 of Solanum lycopersicum. Classification (NCBI taxonomy): domain Eukaryota; kingdom Viridiplantae; phylum Streptophyta; class Magnoliopsida; order Solanales; family Solanaceae; genus Solanum; species Solanum lycopersicum. Next base: position 46,506,898 of record NC_090804.1, on the reverse strand, counting down.
TTTGTTAATGATGATGCCTTGGTATAAAAGAAGGCTTGATGAACGAAAGTGGTGAGATTAGGGGATCGGGTGCCACGTTCCGGTACCAGGATAGAATATGAATCGGGTGTCACGTTCCGACACCAGGATAGAATATGGATCAGGTGCCACGTTCCGGTACCAGATTAGAATATGGATCGGGTGTCACGTTCCGACACCAGGATAGAATATGGATCGGGTGCAACGTTCCGGTACCAGGATAGAATATGGATCGCGTGTCACGTTCCGACACCAGGATAGAATATGGATCGGGTGCCACGTTCCGGTACCAGGATAGAATATGGATCGGGTGTCACGTTCTGACACCAGGATAGAATATGGATCGGGTGCCACGTTCCGGTACCAGGATAGAATATGGATCGGGTGTCACGTTCCGACACCAGGATAGAATATGGATCGGGTGCCACGTTCCGGTACCAGGATAGAATGAGGATCGGAGTGTCACGTTCCGACACTAGGATAGTATATTGAGGAGCGGAGTGTCACGTACCGACACGAGGGGAATAAAGATAATGAATCTTGAAATATGTTAATATATCCAATCTAATGAACTAAATTCCCAAATGAGTATGATGAGGAGGTGTGAGTCCTCATTGATGTGCTTGGTGTTGTAACCAAGGGTTATGGTAACTGTAAATGCTGCATGCTAAGGTTATTAGTTGATTTTATGATATTGCTTAATACATACTGTTTTCTATTTTGAGTTGGCCGATGATATCTACTCAGTACCCGTGTTTTGTACTGACCCATACTTTTATTGCTTTCTTCTTGTTTATTTGTGGAGTGCAGCAAACGTGCCGTCATCTTCGACTCAACAGTAACTCAAGCCAGTCTTACTACATCAGAAATTCAGGGTGAGCTAATGCTTCTAGCTTGGACTGGATCTTCTTCTTCAAGTCTTGATGCCTTGAACTTCCGGCATGGACTAGCTTCTTATGTATTTTTAGCTTCTTAGAATGCTCTTAGTTTAGTAATTTGATTATAGATGTTCTTGTGATGATGACTTCCAGATTTTGGGGATAATAATAGTTATTGATTTTATTAATGAGTTTAAGTCTTCCGCATTACTTTATGTTTATATTATATTGAAATGTTAAGGTTTAGATTGGTTGGTTCGCTCACATAGGAGGGTAAGTGTGGGTGCCAGTCGCGGCCCGGATTTGGGTCGTGACAAACTTGGTATCAGAGCATTAGGTTCGTTGGTCTCATCACACAAGAACAGGTCTAGTAGAGTCTTAAGGAACGGTAGGGGGACACCTTTACTTTTCCTTGAGAGGCTATAAGACTTTAGGAAAATTTCACTCTCTCATTCTTTCTTTCGTTCTACTACTTGAGTCCAATTGGTATCTAGGCGATACGAATTGGTATCTGACCATCTTCACTCTCTTTCGCAGATGGTTAGAACTAGAGCAACGACTACGTCAACACAAACACAAGCCAGACAAGAAACAACTGAGCCAGCCACTGGGGCTGTGGCTCGAGGAAGAACAGCGGCAAAGGGCCGTGGTAGAGGTCGTGGGAGGACGTCCTCTAGGGGAAGAGGACAAGCGCCTAGCCCATCTGATACTAGGGCAGTGACTCCTCCACCGACTGAGGAAGTAATAAGAGAAGGGGAGGATGGGGAAACTGAACAAGTGCAGAATGAGGGATTGCCACCCCAACCTACCCCAGAGATGATCAATCAGGTTTTGGCTTATCTTAGCGGGTTATCTGATCAGGGCCAGAAACCCCTAGTGTTTTCTGCACCAGCACCTCAGGCTCCGGAGGTACAACATGCGGCTACTATGGCTCCCCGCATGGATGTTCCATTGGAAATAGGCACGTTTCCACGTCTGACTACTGGGCCTATAATGACAAATGATCAGCATGAACTTTTCAGTAAGTTCTTGAAATTGAAACCTCCAGTCTTCAAGGGTGCGGAATCTGAGGATGCTTACGATTTTCTGGTTGACTGTCATGAGCTACTACACAAGATGGGTATAGTAGAACGGTTTAGTGTTGAGTTCGTGAGTTATCAGTTTCAAGGGAACGCCAAAATGTGGTGGCGGTCACATATTGAGTGTCAACCAACAGAGGCACCACCTATGACTTGGGCCTCATTCTCTAGCTTGTTTATGGAGAAGTATATCCCCCAAACTTTGAGGGATAGGAAAAGGGATGAGTTCTTGAGCCTAGAGCAAGGTAGGATGTCGGTCAATGCATATGAGGCTAATTTTCGTGCATTATCCCGGTATGCCACCCAACTGTGTTTCAGTCCACAAGAGCGAATTCGCCGGTTTGTGAAGGGGTTGAGGTCAGAATTGCGGATTTCGGCCTTACAGATAGCGGCAACGGCAAAATCCTTCCAAGAGGTGGTAGACTTTGTGATAGAAGTGGAAGGAGTGAAGCCAGACGACTTCACCCCGACATCGACATCAAAAAGGTTTCGAAAGGGAGGTGAGTTTAATGGTGCTTACACTAGAGGACAGGGTTCGGGAAGTTACTCAGTCCGACCAATTCAGTCTTCACTACAGGCTGTAGTTGGGGGTCCACCTCCGACCAGTCAACACTTCTCTGAGAGACCTATGCATGAACCCAGAGAGTGCTATGGATGTGGGGAGATTGGACATATTAAGAGATATTGTCCAAAACAGAGTTACAGACCTCCAAATGTTAGAGGTAGAGGTGGTCATGGCAGAGGCCGTTATTCTGGAGGACGTGGTGGTCGAGGAAATGGTGGTCACCAAAACGGCCGAGGTGATTGGCAAACTGGAGCCACTACATCACAACAAGGTAGGGGCAACGGACAGACGAACGATAGGGCCCATTGTTACGCTTTCCCTGGACGGTCTGAAGCGGAGGCATCTGATGCTGTCATCACATGTAATCTTTTGGTTTGTGATTGCATGGCTTCTATATTGTTTGATCCTGGATCCACATTTTCTTATGTATCTTCCTCATTTGCTAATGGTCTAACTTTACATTGTGAATTACTTGATATGCCTATTCGTGTTTCTACTCCGGTGGGTGAGTCTCTGGTAGTTGAAAAGGTGTATAGGTCTTGTTTGGTGAACTTTGTGGGGAGCAACACTTATGTAGATTTGGTTATCTTAGAAATGGATGATTTTGATGTAATTCTGGGTATGACTTGGCTTTCTCCGCAATTTGCGATCTTGGAATGTAATGCTTAAACGGTGACGTTAGCCAAGCCTGGGACAGATCCGTTAGTGTGGGAGGGTGACTACACTTCCAATCCGGTGCGTATCATCTCCTTTCTTCGTGCTAAGAAAATGGTTAGTAAAGGGTGTTTAGCTTTCTTGGCACATCTCAAGGATGACACTACCCAAGTGCCTTCGATTGAGTCGGTTTCAGTAGTCCGTGAGTTTCTGGATGTGTTCCCTGCAGATCTTCCTGGTATGCCACCAGATAGGGATATTGACTTCTGTATCGATCTCGAACCGGGCACACGCCCCATTTCTATACCCCCTTATAGAATGGCTCCCGCAGAGTTAAGAGAGTTAAAGTCACAACTTCAAGAGTTATTGAACAAAGGCTTTATTAGACCAAGTGCATCTCCTTGGGGTGCTCCGGTTTTTTTTGTAAAGAAGAAGGATGGGAGCTTTCGAATGTGTATAGACTACAGACAACTAAACAAGGTAACCATAAAGAACAAGTATCCTCTTCCCCGCATTGATGACTTGTTCGATCAGTTACAAGGATCTTGTGTCTTCTCTAAGATTGACTTGAGATCCGATTATCATCAATTGAAAATACGGGCAACGGATGTGCCAAAAACTGCTTTTCGAACGAGGTATGGGCATTACGAATTTGTAGTGATGTCTTTTGGTCTTACGAATGCCCCTGCTGCGTTCATGAGCTTGATGAACGGGATTTTTAAGCCATATTTGGACCTCTTCGTGATCGTATTTATTAATGATATATTGGTATACTCAAAGAGCAAGAAGGAACATGAAGAGCATTTGAGAATGGTATTGGAAATGTGAGGGAGAAAAAGCTTTATGTCAAGTTCTCTAAGTGTGAGTTTTGGCTAGATGCAGTGTCCTTCTTGGGGCACATGGTTTCTAAGGATGGAGTGATTGTGGATCCTTCTAAGATTGAGACAGTGAAGAATTGGGTAAGACCTACTAATGTGTCAGAAATAAGGAGCTCTGTTGGGTTAGCTAGCTACTACCGTCGATTTGTCAAGGGATTCTCTTCTATTGCTTCCCAATTGACAAACTTGACTAAGCAGAATGTTCCATTTGTATGGTCTGACGAATGTGAGGAAAGCTTTCAGAAGCTCAAGACTTTGTTGACTACCGCACCTATCCTTACCTTGCCAGTAGAGGGTAAGAACTTCATTGTTTATTGTGATGCATCCTATTCTGGTTTGGGTGCAGTACTAATGCAAGAGAAGAGTGTGATTGCTTATGCTTCAAGGCAATTAAAGGTGCATGAACGTAACTATCCAACTCATGATTTGGAATTGGCTGCGGTAGTGTTTGCATTAAAACAATGGAGACACTATTTATATGGGGTTAAGTGTGAGGTCTACACGGATCATTGTAGCCTTCAGTATGTCTTTACTCAGAAGGATTTGAACTTGAGACAGAGGAGATGGATGGAACTACTGAAGGACTACGACATCACTATTTTGTATCATCCGGGGAAGGCGAATGTTGTAGCAGATGCTTTAAGTAGAAAGGTGGGAAGCATGGGAAGTCTAGCTCACTTTCAAGCTTCTAGACGCCCATTGGCTAGAGAGGTTCAGACTCTAGCTAATGACTTGATGAGATTAGAAGTAAATGAGAAGGGAGGATTGTTGGCTAGTGTGGAGTCAAGATCTTCTTTTCTTGACAAAATTAAGGGAAAACAGTTTGATGATGAGAAACTAAGGCGAATCCAAGATAAAGTATTGCGAGGGGAGGCTAAGGAAGCACAAATCGATGAGGAAGGTGTTTTGAGAATCAAGGGGAGGGTATGTGTACCCCGCGTCGATGATTTGATCAACACTATTCTGACAGAGGCTCATAGTTCAAGGTATTCTATACATCCGGGTGCAACCAAGATGTATCGTGACCTAAAACAACACTTTTGGTGGAGCAGAATGAAGCGTGATATTGTTGACTTTATTGCCAAGTGTCCAAACTGTCAACAAGTAAAGTATGAACACCAAAGGCCCGGAGGAACACTTCAGAGAATGCCCATTCCGGAATGGAAGTGGGAAAGAATTGCAATTGACTTTGTGGTTGTTCTTCCAAGGACAATGGGTAAGTATGACTCCATTTGGGTGATTGTTGATAGGTTAACTAAATCTGCTCATTTCATTCCGGTAAAGGTGACTTATAATGCAGAGAAGTTAGCCAAGATCTATATCTCAGAAATCGTTCGATTACATGGGGTTCCACTATCCATCATATCAGATAGAGGTACACAGTTTACTTCTATGTTTTGGAAAACATTGCATGCGGAATTGGGTACTAGGTTGGACCTTAGTACTGCGTTCCATCCTCAGACCGACGGTCAGTCCGAAAGGACGATTCAAGTGTTGGAGGATATGCTTCGTGCGTGCGTGATAGAATTTGGTGGCCATTGGGATAGCTTCTTACCCTTAGCGGAATTTTCATACAATAATAGCTATCACTCGAGCATTGATATGGCTCCATTCGAGGCACTATATGGGAGGAGGTGTAGGTCTCCCATTGGGTGGTTTGATGCATTTGAGGTTAGACCTTGGGGTACTGACCTTCTGAGAGAATCGTTAGATAAAGTTAAATCTATTCAAGAAAAGTTGTTAGTGGCTCAAAGTAGACAGAAAGAGTATGCAGATCGAAAGGTTAGAGACTTGGAGTTCATGGAGGGTGAACAAGTCTTGTTGAAGGTTTTGCCAATGAAAGGGGTGATGCGATTTGGTAAGCGAGGTAAACTTAGCCTGAGGTATATTGGTCCATTTGAAGTACTTAAGCGAGTAGGGGAGGTGGCTTATGAATTAGCCTTGCCTCCAGGGCTGTCCGGAGTGCATCCGGTATTCCATGTGTCTATGTTGAAAAGATATCATGGGGATGGAAATTACATTATCCGTTGGGATTCAGTTTTGCTTGATCAGAATTTGTCTTATGAGGAGGAGCCTGTTGCTATTTTAGATAGAGAAGTTCGCAAGTTGAGGTCAAGAGAGATTGCATCCATCAAGGTGCAATGAAAGAATCGACCGGTTGAAGAGGCCACTTGGGAGAAGGAGGCGGATGTGCGAGAAAAATATCCATATCTGTTTACAGATTCAGGTACTCCTTTTCGCCCTTGTTTTCCTTCTTGTGATCGTTCGGGGACGAAAGATGGGTAAATTGGTATCTATTGTAATGAACTGTTTAGTCGTTTTGAGCAACAGATTTTATTTCTGGAAAAACAGGCTTAGGTGACGAACCCAACGACGAACCGTCATGGGCACGACGGACCGTCGCAGGGTCTCGTTTCTAAACACTTAGAAAATCTGAAATTGGGTACTGAAAATCGACTCTCTGAACTTCGTAACGGAGTGGCAGGACGGACCGTCACAGGTGTGACGGACCGTCACAGGCCATTCACCCAAAAATCAAGTTTCTGAACTATGCGACGGACAGCAGGACGGACCGTCGCAGGCGCGACGGCCCGTCACAGCTTGCGTAATCCAGTTGGAGTTGGATTTCTGGTTAAGTTTTAAAGGGGCGTTTTGGACTATTCTTGCTATAATTATATATTTCGTGGGTTTATATTAATAACTCAAATTTTTGGGGGTTAAAAGAGGTAACCTTAAGTTAATTAGTGGGGTATTATTGCCATCTTTTATTCTTAATTATATACTAATTAGGGTAAAAGAAAGAGGGTTTGAATAAGAAAAATAGAAAGAACAAAGAGAGACAGAAAAAGAAAGAGAACGAGTAGAGAGAGAGAGAAACGAAGATGATAGCAAGGATTTTGAGAAGATAGCTTGTTGATCGCAATTCTTCGGTGGAGGTAGGTTATGGTTTTCATGCTATTCGTAGTAAACTCTTAATAGCGAATGATATGTGTTAGTGGTATTGTAAACCTTCTATATGCTTAATTGTATGCTTGCATGAATGATGTGATTACGTAATTGTGAATAAATAAGCATGATGAAGCTATTGAATCCAAAATCTTGAAGAGAAACCCTAATCTACTTTGATAATGATGATGCCTTGGTATAAAAGAAGGCTTAATGAACGAAAGTGGTGAGATTAGGGGATCGGGTGCCACGTTCCGGTACCAGGATAGAATATGGATCGGGTGTCACGTTCCGACACCAGGATAGAATATGGATCGGGTGCCACGTTCCGGTACCAGGATAGAATATGGATCGGGTGTCACATTCCGACACCAGGATAGAATATGGATCGTGTGCCACGTTCCGGTACCAGGATAGAATATGGATCGGGTGTCACGTTCCGACACCAGGATAGAATATGGATCGGGTGCCACGTTCCGGTACCAGGATAGAATATGGATCGGGTGTCACGTTCCGACACCAGGATAGAATATGGATCGGGTGCCACGTTCCGGTACCAGGATAGAATATGGATCGGGTGTCACGTTCCGACACCAGGATAGAATATGGATCGGGTGCCACGTTCCGGTACCAGGATAGAATGAGGATCGGAGTGTCACGTTCCGACACCAGGATAGTATATTGAGGAGCGGAGTGTCACGTACCGACACGAGGGGAATAAAGATAATGAATCTTGAAATATGTTAATTTATCAAATCTAATGAACTAAATTCCCAAATTAGTATGATGAGGAGGTGTAAGTCCTCATTGATGTGCTTGGTGTTGTAACCAAAGGTTATGGTAACTGTAAATGCTGCATGCTAAGGATATTAGTTGATTTTATGATATTGCTTAATACATACTGTTTTCTATTTTGAGTTGGCCGATGATATCTACTCAGTACCCGTGTTTTGTACTGACCCCTACTTTTATTGCTTTCTTCTTGTTTATTTGTGGAGTGCAGCAAACGTGCCGTCATCTTCGACTCAATAGTAACTCAAGCCAGTCTTACTACATCGGAAATTCAGGGTGAGCTAATGCTTCTAGCTTGGACTGGATCTCCTTCTTCAAGTCTTGATGCCTTGAACTTCCGGCATGGACTAGCTTCTTATGTATTTTTAGCTTCTTAGAATGCTCTTAGTTTAGTAATTTGATTATAGATGTTCTTGTGATGATGACTTCCAGATTTTGGGGATAATAATAGTTATTGATTTTATTAATGAGTTTAAGTCTTCCGCATTACTTTATGTTGATATTATATTGAAATGTTAAGGTTTAGATTGGTTGGTTCGCTCACATAGGAGGGTAAGTGTGGGTGCCAGTCGCGGCCCGGATTTGGGTCGTGACAACATATTAAAGGGGGAACTTTAATAACTAAAGATGGGATACTTTTCATGAAAAATACTACTTATACCTCAGTTTTAACTAAGAAAATTGACACTAAAGTAAGACATAAAGAGAAATGTTGCGACAATTGTGAAAATAATATACAATGTACTAAAATGAAATGTAATACATTACATGAAAATATACTAGAAATAGATGAAGAAGATGAGATAGTTAATAAGAACTATGTTCTAATAGAAGTGGAAACGGAATTATACAATTTTAAGATAGGAATTCAGCAAATAGGACAAATAAAAAATCAACAGGATCTTGATAATATAGTAAAAATATTAGATCATATAGAAATAATAGGAGAAAAACCCTTAAAACATTGGGAGAATAACCAAATAGTATGCAAGCTAGATATAATAAACCCAGAATATATAATAAAAACAGCCTCAATAGAAGCTACAAATCAAGATCAAGAAGACTTTAAAATATAAATTAAAGAATAAGTAGAATTAGGAGTAATAAGAAGATCTACGTCAAAACATAGATTTGCAGCATTTATGGTAAGAAATCATAATGAAATAGTTAGAGGAAAAGCTGGAATGGTTATAAACTATAAAAGACTAAATGACAATACCAGAACAAATAGATATAAATTACCAGACAAAACAGAACTAATAAATAGAATCCAAGGAAAAATAGTTTTTAGTAAATTTGATTGTAAATCAGGATATTGGCATATAAAAATGCACCTAGATAGCATAGAATGAACAACTTTCACCTGTCCTGAAGGACATTTTGAATGGTTAGTTATGCCATTCGGGTTAAAAACAGCACCTCCAAAATTCCAAAGAAAAATGGATCAAATATTTGAAGAATATAAAAAATTTGTATTAGTATATGTAGATGATATTCTAGTATTTAGTAAAAACATAAAAGAACATTTAGGACATTTACAAACAGTTTTTAGATTATTTGTTCATAATGGAATAATAATTAGCAAAAAAAAAATAGAATTATGTAAAAATTATATAAATTTCTTAGGAATAACTTTAGGAGAAGGAAAAGTTAAGCTACAACCTCATATAGCTAAAAAAGCTCTAGATATGCCAGATAAATTAAATAATTTAAAAGATTTACAAAAATTTCTAGGAATAGTTAATTTCGCAAGACCTTTTATTAAGGATTTAGGAAAAATAGCAGGACCATTATACTCTAAGACAGGAAATAAGGGACAAAGAAATTTTAATATTGAAGAAATAAAATTAGTACAAAAAATAAAATAAAAAATAAAAAAAATTCCTGACCTTAATATGCCATTGGAAACTATTCAATAATAGAAACAGATGGATATTTTGAAGGATGGGGTGCAGTACTAAAATCAAGACCAAATAAATATAGTTCCAAAAATAAAAAATATGTGCTTATCAGAGTAGAAAATTCAAAGAAAAAGGTAATAAAGCTAGTATAGATGTTGAAATTTTAGCTGTAATATATGGTATAAATAATTAGAATTTATATTTTAAACAAACCAGAAATATTAATAAGAACAGATTCTGAAGCTATATTAAAATTTCATCAAAAAATTAATGATAAAACTAGTAGTAGAAGAAGATGGTTAAATTTTTTAGACACAATATCAATTTATCATTCTATAATTTTTGAGCATATAAAAGGGAATGATAATAGTATTGCAGATCAACTAAGTAGATTACTAATCAAAGTTTAAATTTTACAGAATGAGACCTGTACAATCAAACAAAGGTTTAAAGGTTCAACCTTCAACCTCAGGTTTGGCAGACTCTTATAAACATGCAATGTTACCAAATTTGCATTTTAAACCTCTAGACAAAATAGATGATGTTAGAATAGAAAGACTACAATTTGGACAACAAAATTTAATAGCTTACGAGCCGTCCAACTTAACATTCAGACATTTATCTCACTGTCAACTAGACAAACAACAAAAATGCCTCATAGACAATATATGGATAGCTCATAATAAAAAAGACACTAAATATGTATTTGTTGTTTTAAATGCTTTAGGATATTATTTTACTAATAAAAACAAAGAAAATAAATTTAAATATTATGTGGTAATTCATGGTAAAACTAATGGTGTTTTTCAGACATGGATAGAAGTTTTAGACTCCATTAAAGATTTTCAAAAACCTCCTTTTAAAGGTTTTAATGATTTTACAGAAGCCTTAGACTATGCTAGAGGAATATTAGGACCAAATTATTATATTTCTCCTGCCCTAAGACAAAACCCAGATAAAGCCCCACAATACAATATCTAAAAAGACACAGATAAAATAATATTTTGCGACCATTGTTCTTCCATGACCGAAGCATTCAAAAGGCTAAACTTGAGAAATGATGCCTTAATGCAAGAAAATGCCAAGCTCAGAGAAACGCTTCAAAAAATTGAAAGCAAAGGAAAACAGGATGTACAAACTCAGACAAATATACTGGGTTTTCCATCCCACATAAAAATGGATGAGATGGGTGTGCATTCACCACTGAATGCTAAGAAATCCACTGTATCGGATGAAGATACAGCTAGTCCGGTTCAAACTGTAGCCGGTAAAGACTTATCAAATCCGTTAATGGCTGTCACTTTGCCAAAAAGTGAAAAAGATGAAGGATCATCTACAAGAAGAAGATTACAAATTTCATTCAAGCAGACTATTAGACAAAAAGTTAAAAAATCCCAAAAATTAAAGATTTAGAATCCCTCATAACCCAAACCATAGAAAAATTACTTAAACAAAAACAAGAAGAAGACAAACATATAAACCCAAGTCCAATACAAAGCCCAAGACAAGATTCTATTTCAAGCCCAAATAATTCAGATAATATGTCAGACACAATGCAATTTGCTCAAGACCCAAATGATGATGACTCGGGTATGAGTTTTGATTCAGTTGCATTACATAATTTAGATACTTAGTGAAAAAAATATATATTTATATATATATATATATATATATAGTCTTAAAGAGGAATGCCTCTTTTGTCAAATGTTAGTCCCACTTTACTCACTACTACGCATGTGGAAAAACTGTTGGGACGCGTCGTTATGTATAGATAAGTATTGACAGACAACTATCAGATTAAAAGGATAATAATGCAAAGAACGGAATATTATTTCACGTGACGATGGGGCCCAAATGTGTACCCGGCTGAGATGATAAGATTGCTTTTTCCATTTGAAATCCGGAGTCTGATGTCCGAAGACCACTATAAAAGAAAGCTTTATCACGACAAGAAGAGTAGAAGGCGAAAAGGCAAAGACAACCACTAAAACCACTCTCCCAAAATCCTAAAGAAAATTTTTTTTTAAAAAAATTATCTTTAAAAGATTGTAGTAAAGTTTTCAGCTCTTTATTCTAAAGTTTGTTTTTAAGTAAAAGCTTGGAAGCTTTTCGGGTTTTCCGAAAGGGAAACTTCACTCTGTTCTAAATAATGTAAGTTTTCATACTTAAGCTTCTAGTAAACTTCCCATATATGTAAATTATGTGTGTTAAATTATGTGTGTTTATAAAACATTAATCTTGTAAATTCATGCAAATTTATGAATATCATCATGAATCTATATTACTTAGTATATGGTTAGTCTCTTAGCTTCTTATTTGTATCGATGGTTTAACCTGTAAATTCCTAGGTCATTGTCAGGTTAAATGTTCTAAGACAGGAACTATGAATAACCAAACCGGGGGTGTGGTTAAAGAAGATTACTTTTAAGAACAAAAGCTAAGAGAAAGATATGAACAGTAATAATAGATTCATGAATGGAAGTTAAAACTAGAACGTAATATGATAATTACATAATAGAACAAGAGAGTGAAGGAGTACTGAGTAGGATTTTACAACATTAAAAGTTTAACGAATTTATTGAAAAAACAAATTTATTGAAAAAACTTTACGCCATCGAAAAATCAATCTATTTACCATCGAAAAATCATTCTATTTATCATCGAAAAATCACTCTATTTTGTAAATTTATGAATATCATCATGAATCTATATTACTTAGTATATGGTTATTCTCTTAGCTTCTTATTTGTATCGATGGATTAACCTGTAAATTCCTAGGACATTGTCAGGTTAAATGTTCTAAGAAAGGAACTATGAATAACCAAATCCGGGGTGTGGTTAAAGAAGATAGATTTTACAAGATAAATTAGAAAAAAATAATAATATAATGACACAAATACAAGATAATGATAGTGAAATATCTGAGTTAGAATCTATACTAAGTCAAAAAGAATTAATGGAAACAGCAAGTTCTAGTAGTCCATTCCAAAGAACAAATGAACAAGGATATACTGCAGATAATAGCACAGTAAATATACCACGTAGAAGAGTATATGGACAAGGAGTTACTCCAATAACAAAAGTTAAACCAATGGGAAAAAGAATGCCTATAGAAAACCAATAATACTCCAAAAAGGAGGAAGTAAAGGAAAAATTCTAAATATAGCAGCACATGATCCACAAAGATGGAATTCAGTAATAGACTTATGGAAAGGAATAGTAGTTGCAGAATTTATAAAAAATTAAACAAAGACCGATGCTGAAACTATGTATAAATACTTAGAGACATTCTTAGGAGAATCAACTAAAGCCCTATGGGAAGCTTATAAAGTAGAATTTCCATCAGAATTTCAGTATTTAGTATTTTAATATCTGTATATATTATGTGTTCCATCCATTTGCATAGCTGCAAGTGGTTTTTCTAAACTTTTTATTAGTTCTAGAGGTACAATTTTTTTATTTAAAATATTTTTAGTACATCCTGAATCTATTAATGCTAATGTCTCTATCTCATATTTTCCAATTTGGAGTTTTGCTAATATTTTAACAGTATTTATATTTTTATCTTCATTACATATTAAAGTATTAGATTCTTCATTCATTAATTCTTGATTGTCTAGTTGTAGCTCTTGTTCAGCATTCTTTCCTTTTTCTAATCTTACTATTTTTTCTTCTAATTCTTTAACTTTTGCTTCTAATACTAATACTTTTAAATTCATTAATGGTTTATTTGTTTGTAGCTCCTTCTTTTTTTGAGTTATTATTCCTAATTGTGTCTCTATACAGCTTATACATCCTTCTATAAAACATTTATTACATTTAGCTCTTTTGTATTTACTTGGATACCATCTACACCAATTACATGGATTACTATCTAATCCTGTATCTTTTTCAAAATTATGTTCACATTCTATTATATTCATAAAATTTATTTTTAAGTCATCTATGTTTAAGTTTTCTATTCCTATTTCATTAATTAATTCTTCTCCTTCCGAATTGGAAGAGTCTTCCTCTTTGTTACCTTCATCTATATCAATACTTAGTATAGAATAAATACTTTCTTTATCTTACATATATTCATCTACATTTAATAATGTTTCATTGAATTCTTCTACTAATTGAGTGTTTCTAGTCTTAGCATTAGATCTTTTAGGACAAGTATTTGCTAAATGGTCTATACTTCCACATGTAAAACATTCTAATTTGTTTTTGTAATTTCTATCTGTTATATTTTCTAACATGTCTATCCCTATTCAAATATGGTTTTCTGGCTGAAGATTTTCTAAGAAAATATCCTTTTTTTATTATATCTCTTATTATTTTGTGGGTTATATTTTTTATACTTTTTCTTTTTATATTGACTTCTATCATAATTTTGGGTTGTATATATTATGTCTTTACAGAAATTCATTTCATTCTGCTTTAATTGTTTTTGTATTTGTAGATTAGTACATTTTTCTTGTAATATTTCCATTATATGTTGTATTCTATGTCCTATTGACCATTTAGCTTGAGGGTTTTGTGCTACTCCTTCTCTTTTAATCCATCTTTCTTCTATTTCTCTTCCTAATGCTCCTGGTAGTTTGTTGAATAATTTTTTACCTAGGTCTTGGTCTAAGGCGTTTCCACTAATTGTACAATAATAGAAATAATCATTTAAAAATTTCTTTATATAATACCAATTACTTATACTTAATTGTTCTACAAATAGTAATTGGTATTATATAAAGAAATTTTTAAATGATTATTGCTATTATTGTACAATTAGTGGAAACGCCTTAGACCAAGACTTAGGTAAAAAATTATTCAACAAACTACCAGGAGCATTAGGAAGAGAAATAGAAGAAAGATGGATTAAAAGAGAAGGAGTAGCAAAAAACCCTCAAGCTAAATGGTCAATAAGACATAGAATACAACATATAATGGAAATATTACAAGAAAAATGTACTAATCTACAAATACAAAAACAATTAAAGCAGAATGAAATGAATTTCTGTAAAGACATAATATATACAACCCAAAATTATGATAGAAGTCAATATAAAAAGAAAAAGTATAAAAAATATAACCCACAAAATAATAAGAGATATAACAAAAAAGGATATTTTCTTAGAAAATCTTCAGCCAGAAAACCATATTTGAATAGGGATAGACATGTTAGAAAATATAGAACAGATAGAAATTATAAAAACAAATTACAATGTTTACATGTGGAAGTATAGAACATTTAGCAAATACTTGTCCTAAAAGATATAATGCTAAGACTAGAAACGCTCAATTAGTAGAAGAATTCAATGAAGCATTATTAAATGTAGATGAATATATGTCAGATAATGAAAGTAGTTATTCTATAGTAAGTATTGATATAGATGAAGGTAACAAAGAGGAAGACTCTTCTAATTCGGAAGGAGAATAATTAATTAATGAAATAGGAATAGAAAACATAGACATAGATGACTTAAAAATAAATTTTATGAATATAATAGAATGTGAACATAATTTTGAAAAAGATACAGGATTAGATAGTAATCCATGTGTAACGACCTGTTTAGTCTTTTTGAGCTGTAGAGTTTATTTCTGGTAATAGTTGTCTGGGTCGACGAATCCCACGACGGACCATCATGGGCACGACGGACCAGGGGGTCTCGTTCCAAAACACTTAGACTCTGGAAAATTGGATACTGAGATAGACTCTCTGAACTTCGTGACGGAATGGCAGGACGGACTGTCGCAGGCATGACGGGCCGTCACAGACCTCTTAAATAAAATTGAGTCTCTGAACTCTGTGACGACTCATCAAGACAGACCGTCGCAGGAACGGCGGACCGTCACAGGCTGCGTAACCCTTACTGGGTCGGATTTCTGTTAAAAGTTTTTAAGGGGTGTTTTGGACTATTCCCGCTTATAATTATAAAGTTATTGGTTTACTGTTAATAATCCAATTATTTGGGGGTTAAAGGAGATAACCTTGGAAGAAATAGTGGGTTACTTTTACCATCTTTTATACTTAATTATATGATAATTAGATTGCTTGATCACGATTCTTCGGTGGAGGTAGGTTTTGGTTTATGCTATTTCATAGTAAACTCTTAATAGCGAATGATATGTATTGGGTAGTATTGTAAAGTCTTCTATATGCTTAATTGTGTGGTTGCATGATGTGATTATATAATTGTGATGAAATTATCATGATGAGGCTGTTGAATCTTAAACTTTAAAAACCTCCTTGATAATGATGTTGCCTTGGTATAAAAGAAGGCTTGATGAACTAAAAGAGTGAGAATTAGAGGATCGGAGTGTCACGTTCCGACACCAGGATAGTAGAGGATCGAAGTGTCACGTTCCGACACCAGGATAATAGAGGATCGGAGTGTCACGTTCCGACACCAGGATAGTAAAGGATCGGAGTGTCACGTTCCGACACCAGGATAGTAGAGGATCGGAGTGTCATGTTCCGACACCAGGATAGTAGGGGATCGGAGTGTCACATTCCGACACAAGGATAGTAAAGAGAATGAATCTTGAATTATGCTAATATACTCAGGTTTGAAGAACCTAATTTTTAAATGAGTATGGTGTGGAGGCTTGAGTCCTCATAGATGTGCTTGGTGTTGTGGCCAATGGTGATGGTACTTGTTGTTGTCACCTGTTGAGAATATTAGTTGATTTTATGTTATTATCTGATATATATTGCTTTCTATTTTGAGTTGGCCGATGATACTTACTCAGTACGTGTTCCTTGTACTGACCCCTACTTGTATTTTTCTCTTTGTTAATTGTGGAGTGCAGCAAACGTGCCATCGTCTTCAACTCGTCCTCAACTCTAGCCATTCTTCATCGCGCCAAATTTCAGGGTGAGCTATTGTTCCTAGCTCGGACTGGATTCTCTCTCATTCATGTCTTGATGTCCTTGAAGTTTGGACATGAATTATCTCTTTTATTTGTTTTAGCTTCCTAGATACTCTTAGATTTAGTAATTTGAGGATAGATGTTCTTGTGGTGATGACTTCCAGATTTTGGGGATAGTAATTTAAAAATTTTAGAAGTTATTTAATGGTTATATTATTGAGTTTTTAAGTCTTCCGCATTACATTCTTTTTATTATGGTTGAAATGTTGGGGTTTAGATTGATTGGTTCGCTCACATAGTAGGATAAGTGTGGGTGCCACTCGCGGCTCGTTTTGGGTCGTGACACCATGTAATTGGTGTAGATGGTATCCAAGTAAATACAAAAGAGCTAAATGTAATAAATGTTTTATAGAAGGATGTATAAGCGGTATAGAGACACAATTAGGAATAATAACGCAGAAAAAGAAGGAGCTACAAACAAATGAACCATTAATGAATTTAAAAGTATTAGTATTAGAAGCAAAAGTTAAAGAATTAGAACAAAGAGTAGTAAGATTAGAAAAAGGAAAGAATGTTGAACAAGAGCTACAACTAGACAATCAAGAATTTATGAATGACGAATCTAATACTTTAATATGTAATGAAGATAAAAATATAAACACTGTTAAAATATTAGCAAAACTCCAAATTCAAAAATATGAGATAGAGACATTAGCATTAATAGATTCAGGATGTACTAAAAGTATTTTAAATAACAAAATTGTACCTCAAGAACTAATAAAAACTTTAGAAAAACCACTTGCAGCTATGAAAATGGATGGAACACATAATATATACAGATATTATATAGATAAAGCTCAAATAAGCTTCATAAATACTTGTTAAGAATTCTATAAACCTACCTATAAGATGGATAAAATATGGGTAAGAGATTTAGATATAAGAGTAGATTTTGTGTTAGGACTAGACTTTATACTACATAATAAAGGGGGAACTTTAATAACTAAAGATGGGATACTTTTCATGAAAAATACTACTTATACCTCAGTCTTAACTAAGAAAATTGACACTAATGTAAGACATAAAGAGAAATGTTGCGACAATTGTGAAAATAATATACAATGTATTAAAATGGAATGTAATACATTACATGAAAGTATACTAAAATAGATGAAAAAGATGAGATAGTTAATAAGAACTATGTTCTAATAGAAATGGAAACGGAATTATACAATTTTAAGATAGGAATTCAGCAAAAAGGACAAATAAAAAATCAACAGGATCTTGATAATATAGTAAAAATATTAGATCAAATAGAAATAATAGGAGAAAAACCCTTAAATCATTGGGAGAATAACTAAATAGTATGCAAGCTAGATATAATAAACCCCAGAATATATAATAAAAACAGCCTCAATAGAAGCTACAAATCAAGATCAAGAAGACTTTAAAATACAGATTAAAGAATTAGTAGAATTAGGACTAATAAGAGGATCTACGTCAAAACATAGATCTGCAACATTTATGGTAAGAAATCATAATGAAATAGTTAGAGGAAAAGCTAGAATGGTTATAAACTATAAAAGACTAAATGACAATACTAGAACAGATGGATATAAATTACCAGATAAAACAGAACTAATAAATAGAATCCAAGGAAAAACAGTTTTTAGTAAATTTGATTGTAAATCAGGATATTGGTAGATAAAAATTCACCCAGATAGCATAGAATAGACAGCTTTCACCTGTCCTGAAGGACATTTTGAATGGTTAGTTATGCCATTCGGGTTATAAACAGCACCTCCAATATTCCAAAGAAAAATGGATCAAATATTTGGAGAATATAAAAATTTTGTACTAGTATATGTAGATGATATTCTAGTATTTAGTAAAAACATATAAAAACATTTAGGACATTTACAAACAGTTTTTAGATTATTTGTTAATAATGGAATAATAATTAGCAAAAACAAAATAGAATTATGTAAAAATTATATAAATTTCTTAGGAATAACTTTAGGAGAAGGAAAAGTTAAGCTACAACCTCATATAGCTAAAAAAGCTCTAGATATCCCAGATAAATTAAATAATTTAAAAGATTTATAAAAATTTCTAGGAATAGTTAATTACGCAAGACCTTTTATTAAGGATTTCGGTGTAACGACCAATTTAGTCGTTTTGAGCAGTAGAGTTTATTTCAGGTAATAGCTGTCAAGGTCGACACATCCCACGATGGACCGTCATGGGCACGACGGACCGTCGAGGGGCCTCGTTCCAAAACACTTAGATTCTGAAAATTTGGGTACTGAGATCGACTCTTTGAACTTCACGACGGAATGGAAGGACGGACCATCGTTGGCACGACGGACCGTCACAAATCTTTCCACAGAATTGAGTCTCTGAACTTTGTGACGGAAGCAGCAGGACGGACCGTCACAGTCATGACGGACCGTCACAGGCTGAGTAACCCTTATTGGGTCGGATTTCTGTTAAAAGTTTTAAGGGGTGTTTTGGACTATTCCTGCTTATGACTATAAAGTTAGTGGTTTAATGTTAATAATTCAATTACTTGGGGGTTAAAATAGACAACCTTGAAATAAATAGTGGGTTAATTTTACCATCTTTATACTTAGTTATATGATAATTAGGGTAAAAGAAAAAGAGGTTGAAGAAGGAAAAATAGAAAGAACAGAAGAAAAGAAGAGAGAACGAGCGAAAGAAAGAGAAGAACGCAGCTTTGGGAAAGTAGATTGCTTGATCACGATTCTTCGGTAGTGGTAGGTTATGGTTTATGCTATTCCGTAGTAAACTCAAAATAGCGATTGATATGTATTGGGTAGTTTTGGAAAGTCTTCTATATGCTTAATTGTGTGCTTGCATGATGTGATTATGTAATTGCGATGAATAAGCATGATGAGGCTGTTGAATCTTGAACCTTAAAAACCTCTTTGTTAATGATGATGCCTTGGTATAAAGGAAGGCTTGATGAACTAAGAGAATGATAAGTAGAGGATCAGAGTGTCACGTTCCGACACCAGGATAGTAAAGAGAAGGAATCGTGAATTATGCTAATATACTCAGATTTAAAGAACCTGTTTCCCAAATGAGTATGGTGTGGAGGCCTGAGTCCTCATAGATGTGCTTGGGGTTGTGGCCAATGGTTTTGGTAGTTGTTGTTGTCACCTGTTAAGTGTTATGGTTGATTTTATGTTATTATCTGATATATATTGCTTTCTATTTTTAGTTGGCCGATGATACCTACTCAGTACTTGTGCCTTGTAATGACCCATACTTGTATGTTTCTTTCTTTGTTATTTGTGGAGTGCAGCAAACGTACCATCGTCTTCAACTCAACCGCAAATTTAGCCAAACTTCAGCATAATCAAGTTTTAGGGTGAGCTATTGTTCCTAGCTCGGACTGGATTCTCTCTCATTCATGTCTTGATGTCCTTGAAGTTCGGACATGGACCATTTGTTTACTTATTTTAGCTTCCTAGATACTCTTAGATGTAGTGATTTGAGGATAGATGTTCTTGTGGTGATGACTTCCAGATTTTGGGGATAGTAATTAATAAATTTTAGAAGTTAGTAATTGATTTCGTTAATGAGTTTTAAAATCTTCCGCATTATATTATATTTATTATGGTTGAAATGTTGGGGTTTAGATTTGTTGGTTCGCTCACATAGTAGGATAAGTGTCGGTGCAACTCGCGGCTCGTTTTGGGTCGTGACAAACTTGGTATCAGAGCCATTAGGTTCGTTGGTCTCATCACACAAGAACGAGTCTAGTAGAGTCTTGAGGAACGGTAGGGCCACACCTTTACTTTTCTTTGAGAGGCTATAGGACTTTAGGAAAATTCCATTCTTTCTTTCTTTCGTGCTATTACTTGGATCCAATTGGTATCTAGGTGATACAAATTGGTATCTGACCATAGTCACTCTATTTCGCAGATTGTTAGAACTAGAGCAACAACTGTGTCAACACCAACACCAGCAAGACAAGATGCGTCTGAGCCAGCCACTGGGGCTGTAGCTCGAAGAGGAGCAGTGGCCAGAGGACGTGGTAGAGTTCGCGGGAGAATGTCCTCTAAAGGAAGAGGACAAGCACCTGGCCCATCTAGTACTAGGGCGGTGACTTTTCCACCGACTGAGTAAGTATTAAGAGAGGGTGAGGAAGGGGAGAATGAACAAGTACAGAGTGAGGAATTACCACCCCAACCTACCCCAGAGATGATTAACCAGGTTCTTGCTTATCTTAGCGGGTTATCTGATCAAGGCGAGACACCTCCAGTGTTTTCTGCACCAGCACCCCAGGTTCCAGGAGTACAACATGCAGCTGTTGTGGCTCCCCGCATGGATGCCTCATTGGAAATAGGCATGTTTCCTCGATTGACTATAGGGCCTATAATGACAAGTGATCAGCACGAACATTTCAGTAAGTTCTTGAAATTGAAACCTACTGTCTACAAGGGTGCTGAATCTGAGGATGCCTATGATTTTCGGGTTGATTGTCATGAGTTACTACATAAGATGGGCATAGTGGAACGATTCGGTGTTGAGTTTGTAACCTATCAGTTCTAGGGAAATTCCAAAATGTGGTGGCGATCGTATGTTGAATGTCAACCAGTACAGGCACCACCTATGACTTGGGCATCATTCTCTAGCTTGTTTATGGAGAAGTATATACCCCGGACTTTGAGGGATAGGAAGAGAGATGAGTTCCTGAGCCTAGAGCAAGGCAGGATGTCGGTTACTGCTTACGAGGCTATGTTTCGTGCATTATCCCGGTATGCCACCCAGCTTTGCTTCAGTCCACAAGAGCGGATTCGCCGTTTTGTGAAGGGGTTGATGTCAGATTTGCAGATTTCAGCCTTATAGGTAGCTGCTGCAGCAATGTCCTTTCAGGAAGTGGTAGACTTTGTGAAAGAGGTGGAGGGGGTGAAGCCAGACGACTTCACCATGGCATCGACACAAAAAATGTTCCGCAAGGGAGGTGAGTTTAATGGTTCTTACTCCAGAGGACAGGGTTCAGGAGGTTACCCAGCCCGACTAATTCAGTCTTCACTACAGGCTGCTGCTGGGGGTCCACCGGAGACCGGTCAGCATTTCTCTGAGTTTGGAGGTTATCCCCATACTCTGTCGTTCTCACAGAGACCTATGCTTGAACCCAAAGAGTGTTGTGGATGTGGGGAGACTGGACATATTAAGAGGTATTGTCCCAAACAGAGTTACAGACCCCCAATAGTCAGAGTTAGAGGGTGTCATGGAAGAGTCTGCTATTCTTGAGGACAGGGTGGCCAAGGTAATGGAGGGCACCAAATTAACCGGGGTGGCGGGAAAACTGGAACTGCTGCAGCGCAACATGGTAGGGGCAACGGGCAGACAGGTGATAGGGCTCATTGTTATGCTTTCCCTGGGAGATCTGAAGCGGAGACATCTGATGTTGTCATCACAGGTAATCTTTTGGTTTGTGAATGCATGGCTTCTGTATTATTTGATCCTGGATCAACATTTTCATATGTATCTTAGTCATTTTCTACTGTCTTTGATTTACATTGTGTTTGCTTGACATGCCTATTCGTGTTTCTACTCCGGTGGGTGAGTCTGTGATAGTTGAGAAGGTGTATAGGTCTTGTGTTGTAATTTTTGTGGGGAGCAATACTCATGTAGACTTGGTTATCTTAAAAATGGTTTTCGATGTAATTCTGGGTATGACTTGGCTTTCTCCAAATTTTGCAATCTTAGATTGCAATGCTAAAACTGTAACATTGGCCAAGCTTGGGACAGATCCGTTAGTATGGGAGGGTGACTACACTTCCACTCCAGTTTGTATCATCTCCTTTCTTCACACCAAGAGAATGGTTAGTAAAGGGTGTTTAGCTTTCTTGGCACACCTCAGGGATGATACTGCCCAAGTACCTTCAATTGTGTCGGTTTCGATAGTCCGTGAGTTTCTGGATGTGTTTCCTGCAGACCTTCCTGGTATGCCACCGGATAGGGATATTGACTTTTGCATTGATCTGGAGCCGCGTACTCGCCCCATTTCCATACCCCCTTATAGAATGGCTCCCGCTGAGTTAAGAGAGTTAAAGGCCCCACTTCAAGAGTTGTTAAGCAAAGGTTTCATTAGACCAAGTGCATCCCCTTGGGGTGCTCCTGTTTTGTTTGTGATGAAGAAGGATGAAAGTTTTAGGATGTGCATAGACTATAGGCAACTGAATAAGGTAACTATTAAGAACAAGTATCCTCTTCCTCGCATCGATGATTTGTTCGATCAGTTACAAGGTGCATGTACTTTCTCAAAAATCGACTTGAGATCTGGTTATCATCAATTGAAAATACGGGCAACGGATGTGCCAAAGACTGCTTTTCGGACCAGGTATGGACATTATGAGGTCTTAGTAATGTCTTTTGGGCTTACAAATGCCCCTGCTGCTTTCACGAGCTTGATGAACGGGATTTTTAAGCCTTATCTGGATCATTGATGATATACTGGTATACTCGAAGAGGAGGAAAGAACATGAGGAGCACTTGAGAATTGTATTGGAAATGTTGAGGGAGAAAAAGCTTTATGCCAAATTCTCTAAGTGTGAGTTTTGGCTAGATTCAGTGTCTGTCTTGGGGCACGTAGTTTCTAAGGATGGACTAATGGTGGATCCTTCTAAGATCGAAGCAGTGAAGAGTTGGGTGAGACCTACTAATGTTACAGAGTTAAGGAGCTTCGTTGGTTTAGCTAGCTACTACCGTTGATTTGTCAAGGGATTTTATTCTGTTGCTTCCCAATTGACAAACTTGACCAAACAGAGTGTTCCATTTGTATGGTCGGACGAGTGTGAAGAAAGATTTCAGAAGCTCAAGAATTTGTTGACTACTGCACCAATTCTCACCTTGCCAGTGGAAGGAAAGAACTTCATTGTTTATTATGATGCATCCTATTCTTGTTTGGGTGCAGTGCTAATGCAAGAGAAAAATGTAATTGCTTATGCTTCGAGGCAATTAAAGGTGCACGAACGTAATTATCCGACCCATGATTTGTAGTTAGCGGCAGTAGTGTTTGCATTAAAGCAATGGAGACATTATCTATATGGGGTTAAGTGTGAAGTCTATACGGATCATCGTAGTTTGCAGTATGTCTTTACTAAGAAAGATTTGAATTTGAGACAGAGGAGATGGATGGAACTACTGAAGGACTATGATATTACTATCTTGTATCATCCGGGAAAAGCTAACGTTGTGGCAGATGCTTTAAGTAGAAAAGCAGGGAGCATGGGAACCTAGCTCACTTACAGGTTTCAAGACTCCCATTGGCTAGAGAGGTTCAGACTCTGGCTAATGTCTTTATGAGACTAGAAGTAAATGAGAAGGGAGGATTTTTGGCCTGTGTGGAGGCAAGATCTTCCTTTCTTGACAAGATTAAAGGAAAGTAGTGTACTGATGAGAAACTGATCCGGATCCGATATAAGGTGTTGCGAGGAAAGGTTAAAGAAGCAAAAATCGATGAGGAAGGTGTTTTGAGAATTAAGGGGAGGGTATATGTGCCCCGTGTTGATGATTTGATCCACACTATTCTTACAAAGGCTCATAGTTCAAGGTATTCTATACATCCTGGTGCAACCAAGATGTATCGTGACTTAAAGCAACATTTTTGGTGGAGCAGGATGAAGCATGACATTGTTAATTTTGTTACTCAATGCCCGAATTTTCAGGAGGTAAAGTATGAACACCAGAGGCCTATTGGGTTCACTTCAGAGAATGCCCATTCCTGAATAGAAGTGGGAGAGAATTGCAATGGACTTTGTGGTTGGTCTTCCAAAGACAATGGGTAAGTACGACTCCATTTGGGTAATTGTTGATAGGTTAACTAAGTCTGCTCACTTCATTCCGGTTATGGTTACTTACAATGCATAGAAGTTAGCCAGGCTCTATATCTCAGAAGTCGTTCGATTGCATGGAGTTCCACTTTCCATCATATCAGATAGAGGTACGCAGTTTACTTCTATGTTTTGGAAAACATTGCATGCTGAATTAGGTACTAGGTTGGATCTTAGTACCGCATTTCACCCTCACACCGATGGTCAGTCTGAGCGAACGATTCATGTTTTGGAGGATATGCTTCGTGCATGTGTGATAGAGTTTTGTGGTCATTGGGATAACTTCTTACCCTTAGCAGAGTTCTCATACAACAATAGCTATCAATCAAGCATTGATATGGACCCATTTGAGGCACTGTATGGGAGAAGATGTAGGTCGCCCATTGGGTGGTTTGATGCAGTTGAGGTTAGGCCATGGGGTACTGACCTTCTGAGGGAATCGTTAGATAAAGTGAAATGCATTCAAGAAAAGCTTTTAGCGGCTCAAAGTAGACAAAAGGAATATACAGATCGAAAGGTTAGAGACTTGGAGTTTATGGAGGGTGATAAAGTTTTGCTCAAGGTTTCAGCCATGAAAGGGGTGAGGCGGTTTGGTAAGCGAGGTAAGCTTAGTCCGAGGTACATTGGTCCATTTGAAGTTCTGAAGCGCATGGGGGAGGTAGCTTATGAATTATCCTTGCCCCAGGACTGTCAGGAGTGCACCCGGTATTTAATGTGTCTATGTTGAAAAGATACCATGGGGATGGAAACTACATCATTCGTTGGGATTCAGTTCTTCTTGATGAGAATTTGTCTTATGAGGAGGAGCCTGTTGCCATTTTATATAGAGAAGTCCGCAAGTTGAGATCAAGGGAGATTGCATCCGTCAATGTTCAATGGAAGAATCGGCCAGTTGAAGAGTCCACCTGGGAGAAGGAGGCTGATATGCAAGAAAAATATCCACATCTCTTTACAGATTCAGGTACTCTTTCCCGCCCTTGTTTTTCTTCCTGTGATCGTTCGAGGACGAACGATGGGTAAATTGGTATCATTGTAACGACCTGTTTAGTCATTTTGAGCAGTAGAGTTTATTTTTGGTAATAGCAATCTGGGTCGACGGACCGTCAAGGGGGCCTTGTCACACCCCTTTTTCGCGCGGCGGCGTAAGGGTTTTTCCAATTTAAGTGACGTAATTAATTAGGGGATTATTTTAGCTTTTTCAGAGTCGCCACTTGGAATTGAGTTATGGTGTTCCAAGTCACCTTTTATTTAATCCCTAATCAAAAGGAAATGACTCTTTGTTTGGTCTGCGAACGAGTTCGGGTAAGGAATTCTATTGACCGAGGGGAAGGTATTAGGCATCCCTCGAGTCCCGTGGTTCTAGCACGATCGCTTTATGGACATTCATGACTTAAACTAATTTATGAATATTGTATTATTAAGACAAATATATTTACCCACATTTTTGATTTATATTAACATATTTAAAATTGCACTATTTTATAGACATGTGAAGTTTTTACACATTTTTATTAATTTTTTTTTCATACTTTCAACATTTGCATGCTTCTTAATTTCTCTCTTTTATTTTATTTATTTTTATTTGTTTTTTTTAATACTAATTTTCACGTTTTTTTTTTTGTTTAACTTTTCTTTTTCTTTTTTCTTTTTACATTGATTTTCTTCTTTTCTTTTCTTACTCTTTTAATTTTTTTTTTAATGATAATAATAAAATATTTCACATATTTTTTACACTATACTTTTTGTATCTTTTCATTTTTAAAGTATTTTTTTTGTGTACATTTTTTACATTCTTTTTATTATATATTTACTTTTTATTTTTTATTATTCTTTTTCTAATTCGAACATTCCTTCTTCACTACCTTTCTTTTCTTTTCTTATTCACATATTCTACCTCTTTTCGTTATTCCATTTTTATTGTTATTATTTTTTATTTATTTTATCTTTTTTCTTTCAGTTTATTATCCTCTCCTAACAAGTCTATTATTATTTGTTTTTTATAGAATCTAAAAATAATAATGTAAGACAACACATATAATATAATATAAAATATAATTTAATAATTTCTAAACACAACCAAACAAAAAATTCATTCAAATTAGTAAGACATGAAAATAAAAATTTGGATAACTATACATATTATCATTAGAATTATAATAACTACACATATTATCATTAAAAACTAAACATGAAAAATAAGAATAGACTTAGACAATAATTTTACTTAGGCATGAAATAAACTATGAATTATTTAATATGAAATAAACTACGGTTTGTTATAGCAATTTCACACAAAATAAAACTATATAAAGGATCTAAACATAAAGTTGATATTAAATATTTGAACAAACATCTTATAAAACATAACGGTTTAACCACATGTGAAATTTGACAACTTTAATATATGGTAATCAGTGCTTGTATAAACACGATATTAAATTGTATAAAAAATAATAAAAAGTGATACCTCTTGCGAAAATTCCACCAAAAGAAAACAATTAGAATCAGGAACCGCGAAAATAGACCTCAACTTCAACCTTTTTTGTGAGTCAAAAGCAAAATATGTGAATATATTTATTGATTTTTGTTTGTGGAAGAGTTTTTTTTTTGTTTGTATTTTTTTCTTTTCACCCTTTTTCTTTCTTTCTTTCTTTTTTTTCTCCTTCTCGTGTTCTGCCTTTTTTTTTTTTACCTTCTGATCTTCCTTTTTTATATATATGTTTTGTGTAGTGTGTGCAGGTGTACATGGGGTGTGAGTGGGAGTTGGGATAATGGGTAAATGGAAATCGTGGGTTTTTTCTTTTTTGCTTTTTAATATTAAATATATATAGATTATAATTATTAAATTATTAATTAATTCTTTTGAATAAATAAATAAATAAAAGCTAAATGGATAATAATAATAAAATAAAAAAATAAAAAAAAATATAATATATATATATATATATATATATATATATATATATATATATATATATATATATAAAATTAAGAAATATTAGTTATGCAATCTATATATATATATATCTTTTTTTTCTTTTTTTTTCTTTTTGTTTTACAATCAAAATAAACTTTTCTAATGAAAAATATATTTATGTTGTTTATTTTTATATATTTTAAATAAACTTAATGAAAAAATTAAAAAAATCAAAATATATTTAATTTAGATTGATAAAATTATTTATGCTTTAAAATTGGTGTTAAACTTAAATTCGGTCAAAATTACGTGTCTACAGTTTGCCCCTCTTTGATTGGAAATACGAAGAGTTTTCAGACAAAGAAGTAGACAAAAGGACAAGTTTTGACCGAACTTTAATTTGAAAGACAAAAATTTGTGCGATCGAGTCCTTGTTTTGGACATCCTACATATCCCGGGTGATAAGGGAATCAGGCCACATGTAGTTCGAGGAGATAAAGTGATGAGTTGGAAGTTAAGTGAGGTTCCAACGAGGCTCCAGATCGCGGTTCTTATCCTTACATAAAAATTGAAAACTATTAGCCAAAGAAAAACAAATGTACAAACTTCCATCCACGCAGCTTTTCTTGAATCTTCACTTGAATTTTGACTTTAAAATATCACCTTGATTTTTGAGAGAATATCTTAACTTAGAATTGGAATGGAGGCTGAACTTGCCACTTAGACAGAACTTTTGACATTCTTCAAAACGACAACTCGAAAAATGCTCTTGAATGAATGCGTGTTTTCTTGATCAAAAGTTGACTAGCAAAAGATGTGTGGAAATCAGGCTGCTATATGAATTAAAGAATTCTAACCATCATGGAATTGATTATTCTAAAAAATTTGAAACTTTATTCTTGAATTTCAAATCCAGGTCTCGCTTGAGAAAACCTGAGAACCACCACAAACAAAAAATAAATAAAATTTTTGCCCCAGTTTTCACTGGGAAAATTTTATGAGTTATTAGCAAATATAAATATAAAACATAAACTTCGGCTAGGAAGTGTTTATTTCAGGAGAAAATAAAACTAAAAATCTAGACTAGGAAGTATTAATCCTATGAGAAAGTAATCTAATCCCATTATTCAGGAGGGTCCTGCTAGTCCTATTATCCAGGAGGGTCCTGCTAATCCCATTATCCAGGGGGGTCCTGCTAATCCCATTATCCAGGAGGGTCCTGCTAGTCCCATTATCCAAGAGGGTCCTGCTAGTTCCATTATCCAGGAGGGTCCTGCTAGTCCCATTATCCAGGAGGGTCCTGCTAGTCCCATTATCCAGGGGGGTCCTGCTAATCCCATTATCCAGGGGGGTCCTGCTAGTCCCATTATCCAGGAGGGTCCTGCTAATCCCATTATCCAGGAGGGTCCTGCTACCATTATCCAGGAGGGTCCTGCTAGTCCCATTATCCAGGAGGGTCCTGCTAGTCCCATTATCCAGGAGGGTCCTGCTAGTCCCATTATCTCCTGCTAGTCCCATTATCCAGGAGGGTCCTGCTAGTCCCATTATCCAGGAGGGTCCTGCTAATCCCATTATCCAGGAGGGTTCTCCTAATCCCATTATCCAGGAGGGTCCTGCTAGTCCCATTATCCAGGAGGGTCCTGCTAGTCCCATTATCAAGGAGGGTCCTGCTAGTCCCATTATCCAGGAGGGTCCTGCTAGTCCCATTATCCAGGAGGGTCCTGCTAATCCTATTATCCAGGAGGGTCCTGCTAGTCCCATTATCCAGGAGGGTCCTGCTAATCCCATTATCCAGGGGGTCCGTCTAATCCCATTATCCAGGAGGGTCCTGCTAATAAAGTTTTCAACAAACTAATAATACCAACGAAACATTGTGAATGCTATCTTCATTATTTGGAAGTTCCTTCAAGGAGAATAATAATAATAATAATAATAAATAAAATAAATATTCCAACATTCAAGTAATTGCTATTTTGATATATATTAGCCAACTTTCATATAATATTCCACAAGTCTTTATTATAGGGTTTCCATTTCGCTCGCTGCAGACTAGGTTGAACATCTAGGTTCCTCGAATCCTTAATCTTGAAACAACTTGTGTCCCTGCTTCAACAAAGAAAATTTGTGAGTTTGAAAAGGTGGTGGTTGGTTTGTAGTTCCATCTTTCGACAAAGGCGGCTCAAACACTTATGACGCATTGGTTGTTTCCAACGTTCAATACTTCTTACTGATTGATTGTACTTTCATCCACATTTGCTTATTTTGCGACCTAAATCCAATGTCTTCATCTCATAACACTCATTGTTTAGCCTTCATAGGATCAGAGAATTTTCAAATTCAACACTTAAAGACAGATTAACTCAGTGGCCTGATGCTTTGTCTAGTACCGATTAGAGACTTGGTAGCGAGTCTTGAAATTCCTTCATAGTTTTTTTTGTTTTGTTTTTTGACAAAGACTCGACTCAAATACATACCAAAAAAGTGACAAAAAAAGTATAATTAAGTTACGAACTATATGAGAATAAAAGAAAAGATTCGATGAAGACTCTTTTTTTTGTAAGAAGAAGAAAGAAAAGCTTATCTGAGTGTGGGAGCCGAGTCTATTGATCATGCCATGCACTTTGAATTGATTTCCAGACTTGGCTATCCAATCTATTTATCAACCATTATTGATTATTCAATCTTGATGTGGAATCCCAACACTTAATGAAGCCATAAATAATCTGAACCCTTATAGAATTTGTGGTATTAACGAAGGTCTTTGCTGCTAAAACTCAATCATGTTAATTTCTCCAACTCACGTCTGCCTTAGGGTGCATGTCAGGATTTTCACCAAGAAGACTCTGTTATATTCAACTCCTTTTCGCCTTACGGTGCCCACTTAGGGTTTTCACCAATAAGACTCTCTCATTTTTATTTCTTTTTACTCACATTTGTCTTATGGTGCCCATTCAAGATTTTTACCTACCTTTAACCAACTTATTCTCGACATATCAAGGGCTGATGCAAAGACTTTTTTTTTTGACTTAAGATGACGGGGTTGATTTTGAGCTGTGAGATGAGAGACCGAATAAATAAACAAACGACTTTTGCCCCAGTATACTACAATATGAATTTTTGGATTTGTATTTGGTTGAACCGAACCCAATATTAGGGCTGCCTACGTATCTTGCCGAAACAAGAATCAGGTCAAACGTAGTTCAGGCAATTTGTTTTTTTTTTGGTCAAGGACACAGCATAACCAAGAGATCCCATTGAATTAACCCTTGAAATATCAAGCCCAAACGTAAGGGTTTCTAATGTCGAAACTCAATCATATGTAATATCTTTTCACAGCATCAGCATTGACGACCGTTTCTGTCACTTTGCCTTCTATATCAGCTAAGTAAAGAGCACCATTGGGTAATACCCTTTTAACAACGAATGGTCCTCTCCAATTTGGAGAAAATTTGCCTTTGGTTTCAGCATGATGTGGCAAAATGCGTCTCAACACTAATTGACCCTCTTCAAAATGTCTGGGACGCACCTTTTTGTTGTATGCCCGTGCCATTCTTCTCTGATATAATTGTCCATGACATACTGATGTCAGACGCTTCTCATCAATCAAACTTAATTGCTCTAACCAAGTTTTGATCCATTCATCATCGTCAATTTCAACCTCCACAACGATTCGTAAAGACGGGATCTCAATCTCTGCAGGTATAACTGCCTCAGTCCCATATACTAGTGAATATGGGGTAGCGCCCACTGACGTACGGACTGTAGTGCGATAACCCAACAAAGCAAAAGGCAACTTTTCATGCCATTGTCGAGAACTTTGCACCATCTTATGAAGTATCTTTTTTATATTTTTGTTAGCAGCTTCTACAGCCCCGTTTGCCTTTGGGCGATACGGAGTCGAATTTTGATGCTCAATCTTAAATCGGTGGCATACCTCTTGCATCAAGTGGCTGTTGAGATTTGTGGCGTTGTCAGTTATAATCACCTTTGGAATACCAAACCGACAGATGATGTTGAAATGGATGAAATCCACCACGACCTTCTTGGTCACTGACTTGAAAGTTACTGCTTCCACCCACTTTGTAAAATAATCAATAGCCACTAAGATGAACCTGTGACCATTCGATGCTTTTGGTTCTATCGGTCCAATCACATCTATTCCCCATGCCACGAAAGGCCATGGAGCAGACATTGCATGCAACTCAGAAGGGGCAGAATGTATTAAATCACCACGTATTTGACATTCATGACATTTACGAACAAATCGTATGGAATCCCGCTCCATGGTGAGCCAATAATACCCTGCTCGAAGTATCTTCTTGGCTAGAACATATCCATTCATATGAGGTCCACAAACTCCTGAGTGTACTTCAATCATGATTGTGGAAGCCTCTTAAGCATTTACACACCTTAGAAAACCTAAATCGGGTGTCTTCTTGTACAGTATGCCTCCGCTTAAGAAAAAACCCCT
This sequence comes from Solanum lycopersicum, assembly GCF_036512215.1. Classification (NCBI taxonomy): domain Eukaryota; kingdom Viridiplantae; phylum Streptophyta; class Magnoliopsida; order Solanales; family Solanaceae; genus Solanum; species Solanum lycopersicum. The sequence continues at coordinate 46,475,079 of NC_090804.1, read as the reverse complement.
TGCTAGTCGTCGAATAGTCCTTTTTTGATTACTAGTTACATTTGACGGACATTCTCCAGACTGAAGATAAGTTTTGATATCATGAAACCAAGGCTTACCATCAAATTCCTCCTCAATCATGTTGCAATAGGCATGTTGATCACGAATTTGTATGTATAAAGGGTCGATATGGGCGTCATCAGGGTGTTGGAGCATCGAAGATAAAGTGGCCAATGCATCTGCAATCTCATTGTGCATTCTGGGAATGTGTCTAAACTTTATCGACACGAATCGTTGACAAAGACCTTGTAAACAATGTTGATATGGTATGAGCTTTGGGTCTCGAGTTTCCCATTCTCCTTGAATTTGATGAACTAGTAAGTCTGAGTCTCCTAACACTAACAATTCTTGGATGCCCATGTCAACAGCTAACCTCAGACCCAAAATGCACGCTTCGTACTCAGACATATTATTAGTACAATAGAATCTAAGTTGGGCAGATATGGGGTAATATTCCCCTGATTCAGACATAAGAACAGCTCCTATTCCAACTCCTTTCCTGTTAGAGGCACCATCAAAGAATAACTTCCAACCTTGATCGCTATCGTGAATAACTTCGTCGATACAAGATATCTCTTCATCTGGAAAATAGGTTTTAAGTGGTTCATATTCTTCATCAATATGGTTCTCTGCCAAATGATCTGCCAATGCTTGAGCTTTCATTACGGTCCGCGTTATATAGATAATGTCAAACTCTGTGAGCAATATTTGCCATTTCGCAAGCCTGCCTGTGGGCATGGGCTTTTGAAAAATATATTTCAACGGATCCATACGTGAGATGAGATAAGTAGTGTAAGATAAAAGTTAATGTTTCAACTTCTGTGCTACCCAAGTTAGGGCACAACACGTTCTTTCAAGAAGGGTGTACTTTGCTTCGTAAACGGTAAACTTCTTGCTGAGGTAATACATGGCCCACTCTTTCTTCCAAGTGTCATCATGCTGACCCAGTACGCAACCAAAAGAATTATCCAGTACTGACATATACAATATCAAAGGTCTTCCTGGCTCGGGAGGAACCAACACAGGGGGATTCGATAGGTAACTCTTAATTTTTTCAAAAGCTTCTCGACATTCTTTGGTCCACTCGACTGTGGCATTCTTTTTCAACAACTTAAAGATAGGCTCACAAGTTGTTGTGAGTTGAGCAATGAATCTGCTGATGTAGTTTAACCTTCCTAGAAGGCTCATAACCTCAGTTTTGTTCTTTGGAGGTGGCAATTCTTGGATTGCTTTAATCTTTGAAGGATCCAACTCGATACCTCTTCGACTGACTATAAACCCCAAAAGCTTCCCCGATGGTACTCCAAATACACATTTTGCAGGATTAAGCTTGAGATTATACCTGCGGAGCCTTTCGAAGAATCTCCTTAAGTCTTTCACATGATCTGACTGTTTTTTAGATTTAATGATAACATCATCCACATAAACTTCGATTTCTCCATGCATCATATCGTGAAACATGGTTGTCATTGCTCTCATATAAGTTGCCCCTGCATTTTTTAATCCAAAAGGCATAACACGATAACAATATGTACCCCATGGAGTGATAAAAGATGTTTTTTCTGCATCTTCATCATCCATAATAATCTGATGGTAGCCCGCATAACAATCCACAAAAGATGCAACCTCATGTTTAGCACAATTATCCAATAAAATATGGATGTTAGTTAAAGGAAAATCATCTTTTGGACTTGCTTTATTCAAATAACGATAATCAACACACATTCGAACTTTGCCGTCTTTCTTAGGGACGGGTACGATATTGGCTAACGAAGAAGGATATTGAGAGACTTGAATGACTTTGGCCTCAAGTTGTTTTGTGATCTCCTCTTTAATTATTACACTCATGTCGGTTTTGAGTTTTCTCAACTTCTGCTTTATTGGAGGAAAATTAGGATCAATTGGCAACTTGTGAACAACCATGTCCGTG